>NC_048228.1:11019183-11092497 GCF_002007445.2 Ailuropoda melanoleuca | reverse complement strand
GCCCACCCTGCCGCCGTCCCCGGCCATAGGGGTGGGGGGGGGCCCTTAAAAATCCAGCGCCTTCTCCCTGCTCGCTGTGGCCGCTGAGCGGCAGAGGTCGGGCTAGGGGCCAGGGACCGGGGCGGGAAGGAAGGGGATCCATCCCTTCGGTTTTGGTGTGGGTCAGGGCATCCGAGGGACGCCGCCCCCAACCTCTTCTCGGGAATCCCCACGCGGAGAAGTCGTAATCCTGAGTCTGTGACACCCTGTCGGTTGCCATGGAGACGACTCGATGTTAACCACCTGCGTTCTCAATGAGGGTTGCAGGGGTATGAAGGTGGATCCGGTGAGCGGGGACCCCCCGTTTAGATCTACTTGTGGCTGGAGCTGCAGCAGCTTTTGCAAAGAGCTGGACCTGCAGTTGCGAGGGAGATGAGGCAGGGCCATAGCCCTGAATGGTGTCGGTTCTCGGAGACAGAGGGAGAGCTAAAGCGGGGAAGGGGGCTGGTCCTCACCCCTGGGCCAGCGCATCACATGGATGACTTGGCAGCATAGCTGCTGGCCACGGCTGTCCCCTGAGACTCCGCTTCAAGGGAACTGGCAGGGAGCTTCTGATTCTGACATTTCGGTGAGGGCCCCCGAGGAGAGAGATCCTCTCCAAGGCTCCAAGGGATGCGGTTTCGGGAAGAGGCCTGAGAGGATTTCCCTCCGTGGTCTGGTGTGTCACCTTAAAACTGCAAAGCAGTGGACCTCCAATATCACAACCCCCGTGGGGGAGGGGAGGGCTGGTTAATAATACAGATTCCCAGGCCCAATCCAGACAGATCCCTGCATGGGCCTCAGAAACCTGCATTTTAACAAGCACCCAGGGGGGTTCTGCTCACTGAAGTTCGAGTCTCTAATCTAGAAGGAGAACTGTGCTTTGTGCTTATTCTCTAAAACGTTAGGACAATGCTGAGGATCCCTACGCAGAAACTGCGCTCACCAGTTCTTGCAGAGAAAAGATGGATGCAGGGCTTAAAAACCCTTGGTCTGGAGGCAGAGAGGGCTTGAGAATGAAAAGCCAGCAAGCTGCAACAGACTGATTTGCATAGAACGGGATCTCATTGGTATTTGTCGACTTGCCATAGTTCAAGGTTATTTTAAAAAGAACAAAATTGAGAAAAACACTTAAGGGTTCAGGAAATATGATGTTTTCGTTAACTTATTTTTGAGAGTGTTTTTGAGTCTAATAAAGATGCTCAGCTTAAGTGACATGATTTTGTTTTTTTAAAGCTCGGAATCAAGTTTCGGTTGGTCTTGGGCAGTTTGCTTCAGCTACTTGCAAAAGGCAGGTTTCTGTGTCACCCATATGTGGCCTTGAAGGACCCAGGAGAAGTTAAATAGTCTGTTTTTAATTGAACGCAAAACATTAGGGATGGGGTGTAGATTGAAACTTTAAAAATTCTGTCTGCAGGGGCGCCTGGGTGGCTCAGTTGGTTAAGCTCCCCATTCTTGATTTAGGCTCAGATCGTGGGATCAAGCCCTACACTGGGCTCCGTGCTGAGGGTGGGGTGTGCCTGTCCCTCTCCCTCTGCTCCTCCCCCTGCTTTCAAGCTCTCTCTCTCTCAAATAAATAGATTTTATTTAAAATAAATAGATTTTATTTATTTTTGAGGGGGGGAGGGAGAGAGAGAATGAGCTGGCGGGAGAGAGAGGGTGAAGCGGACTACCTGCTGAGCAGGGAGCCCAATGCGGGGCTCTTTCCCAGGACCCTGGAATCATGACCTGAGCTGAAGGCAGACGCTTAACCAACTGAACCACCCGGGCACCCCCCTCTCTTAAATAAATAAATAAATAAATAAATAAATAAATAAATAATAAACTCTTTAAAAAATTTCTGTCTGCAGATGCCCTGGCCTGCCAGATTCTTAGCCTTCCTCCCAAAGCTGCTGATTACTTTTAAAGAGTAATCAGCACCCCAACCTACGATCTGTAATGTGTCTGCATGGAATAGGGCACCTTCATTACGTGTTTTGCATCTCCTTGATGTGGGAGCAAACTTTTAATAGTGATGAGATTATGGGGAGTTAGCCTTCTTAAAAAACAACTTTACATATATGTGAAAGCCAGATATGGTTTTGGTTTGCATTATTCAGGCGGACTGTGTGTATCAAAGTCCCTGGTTACTTACCCCTCTGGCTTGTGTGGACACAACCCTTAGGAGGCTGCCTGGGCTCCATGGTACAGTGGGGGAATTCTTGTTCATTACCTATGGCATCTTCTAGAAGGGGAACGGATCGCCCAGGCCTTGCCGCTGTTATACTCAGGCAGAGCTCCGGAAATGCTGCCCACATGGGTGAGCCCTTTTAACACCTCTTAGGGGGATTTTCTCACAGGTTCTCAGGGTTTTAGACAGGACGAGAGCTCGTGATGCTGAGCTCTCTGCCTCATTTCTGGGCCCTGCCTGTCACACAGCCGCTGATCTGCTCGTGCCTGAGATGCATGCCGGGGGCTGCATTTTACTTGAACTTGTTCCTTCTGAGGCCACTGGATGTGAGGAAAGGCACCTATTCGGAAATGAAAGGACTAGTGGAGGAGGAGAGGTGGGCACAGCCCATGAGCACTGCCTGTGGACCTTCCAGGAGCAGTCACCTGTTCGTTAGGGGGAATCATTCCTGAATAACCCTGAGCGCTGTGCCCCAAGCATGGATTTGGGCAGAAAGAAACGATCTGGACTGGTTACACATTACAGCATTTGGTCATGTGGAAAGAATGATCTTCAGGAAAAATCACACCCTCCGCAAAGGATTTTTACAGAGGCAGGGTGGGCCCGAGCCAATTCTGACAATATTCCAGCGGCAAGGGAGCGAGGCAGACTTAGTCACCATTGACTTGTTTCTCTTCTTCCTCCCACATCCACTTGTGTAACTGTCTTTCGGGGAGGGGCACAGTAATATTAAGAAAAACAACAGCACTTTGAAGAAGGGGGGGAGAAATGGGGAGGGGTTGGGAGGAGCTCTTGGGTTTGGGGGGCAGTACGGAGTGGACAATGAGGGGCATTCCAGAGCCTCGCACAACTGGGTGGTCCCTGAAGCCCGAGGTGCTGGGAGGGGATTAGGGAGGCTGTCAGAGATAAAGTGGGCTCATAAACTGCAGCCCTCACTTAGCACTTTATAAATACCAGCTTACTTATTAATCATCACAAACGCTCGGAAGGCACCAGGAAACCCTTGATGGATTGAAAAAGATATGCAGAGGTCAAGGTTCAGGGACAGCCCAAATACTCATTTGAGTGATTAGGAGGAGTGAGGGCAAGGAATGGGGTCACAGACTGGTTAGTGTCAGGGGCTTTCTTGCCTCCTACAAAGTCTGGAAGCTGTATACAGGATGCATGGGGGGGGGCTTGGGGGGGGCGTTTGAAGCAGGTGTTCCATGGGCCGCTGAGCACCAGCTGTGGGTAGGCCCATCTGCAGGTCATCAGGACCCAACCTGTCTATCTGTAGAACTCTCTTTTTGTGGTTATCTTGGATGTGATCAATCTACTTGAAAACCAAGATCGTCTTTCAGATTAGTTGCATATGCCCTGCTGGGTAAGCTGGAAAAAAAGCTGAGCAGGTTTTCTGCTTCTGTGAAATTCCAGGCAGTTCAGTGTCCAAGTTGAACACCTGACAGTCCTCAGTGTTAGCCCTATTTTAAACCCTCAAAATGTGTGTGTGTGTGTGTGTGTGTGTACCTTGCGGCTTACACCCCAGCAATGCTGCATGCCCAGTGCCTTCCTGGACCCCTCGCAAAGACGGTAACCACATGGGCTGCTGATTTCGACTTTCATCCTACTCTAGTGAAAGTAGCGTGATACATGCAGGCAATTTACCAAGTATTTTGGGCATTGGGATCTGGTTCTGGAATTCTTTGGGTCATGGGCAAAGGGTGGAGCGGGGGGAGGAGCAGGACTAGCCAGTTTGAAGAGTGGGAGTTGCTGGACCCCTCGCTGGGGAACAGAGAGGTGACAACTATTACAGCTGGACTATAGCACTTACTACAAGTGCTGAGTCTAGCACTTATTACAACCCACAGTGAAGCTCTTCATAAAATATCTGACGCCCCTTTCCCCCCTCCTCACCCCTGAGACAACTTCCTGGAGGAAGGGACCTGTCTGTCTGGGTCCACTTTAGCTCTCCAGTGCCCAGCGTGGTGCCTGGTCCAATTCAAATCATTGTTGAATGAATGCATGATGGCTCAGGATGGACTAGTGTTTTCTCAGTGTCCCCTCTACAGCATCCGGTGGCCCCATTTTTAGGTCTCAAGGTCACTGCCAAGAAAGAGAAGCTGCTAAAATGACACCTCTTTGCACCCACATGACTCAACACAAAAGTTAACAGGAGCTCTTGAAACACAAGCCTCTCAAGTGTCCGTCCCCTTCGCCTCTGAGGACCGCGTCAGCGGCATCAGATAGGGGTCGGGGCCGGGTGACCTGCTGGTCCTTGGGCATCAGTGTGGCTCAGAGGTCATTTAGCAGTTCTCTGCTCAGGGGACAAGGTGGAAGAAACAAATTGGAGGGGACAGATCAGCGCTGTGTGTGACCGCAGCAGGGGCACCCAAGAATTTGGGAAACTTGGAAGGGAAATTGTAGTTAGCATCGTGCAGAGGTAGGCAACGTCAGTTGAAAGAACAGTAGGTCAGGGACGCCTGACCTAAGGTATTAGCTGAAGGAAGCAGGAGACTCTTTCAGGAGGGGGCCGGTAAACCCAGATGCCTGGAGGAAGGGTTGTGTCCCGAAGACGTGGTTCTTGCAAGTTGGGTCCTGCAGATGGTGGGCCTTCCGGCCTCACTGGCAAAGCTCCTTTCTCTCCAAACACAGGGTTCCAACGGTGAAAGGTGATGTGGTTTCGTGGTTAGGAACTGGGTTTGAACATCCCAGTGGGGTGACCTTGGGTAAGTTACCTTACCCTTCTGGCCTCACTTGCATTGTCTGGAAAATGGCAATAGCGATCTCCTCTCAGAGCCCTCAAGAGGATTAAATGAGCAAATTTGTGTCAAGAGTTTAGCGTACAGCATGGTGCATAGTAAAAGCTCATTTGATAGAGATGGTGATAGTCTGACTTCCCGGGAGTCATGAGACGGCAGGCAACAGTCGTGCAGATATTAATAATCCAGTCTGGGTGAGAGTTTGACACAGGGATTGGCAAATTTGGCCCACCGACTTTTTTCCCTTAAAGATTTTATTTATTTGTTTGTTTATTTATTTATTTATGAGAGAGAGAGCACACAAGTGGGAGGTGCAAAGGGAGAGGGACAAGCAGACTCCACAGTTATTTTATTTTATAAATAAAGTTTTATTAGGACACAGCCACGCTCATTTGTTTAGACACCATCCTGCAACGGCAGACTTGAGTAGTGGCGACAGAGATCCCATGGTCCCTGAAGTGAATGGCCCTTTATAAGAAAATGGTGTTTACTCTCTGGCCCTTTCCAGAAAACGTTTGCCAATCCAATCCTCTTTGAGTCGTGAATAACCAGCTGGCTTCTGGACGTCTCTGAGGAAAGCCGTACAGTAGAGCAGTTACGAGTAAGATGTGTGAGTTCTGACGCTCTTGGTCTTGGGCAAGTTCCTTACCAACTCATCGTTTTCCCAGGTGAAGCGGGAGTGATACGTAGAGTGAGGACGAAGTGGGATAATGTCTGGACTGTGCTTAGCACTGTGAGTGTTTGATGGTTGGCAAGGACACCATAAAAAGTGTGCTATTATTAACTATTAAACTTCAACTGTTGAGAGGGACAAAGAAACTCCCAGAAGAGGGTCACTGCTGCATGCAGCTCTCTCTACAGAATTCCCAGCAGTAGTCCCTTAGAAAGCCCCAAAAGAGGATGTGGGCATCAAAGGTGAGCTCTCCCATGCAACATACCCAGTGAGTTAATGATTCCAGCTCCTTCCCAGGAGAGCAGCAGATCAGAACACAGAAGGGGAGCAAAGGTCAAGGCTGTGAGGTCTAGAACAGTATCATTTGTCCCTGGCACATAGTAGGTATCCAGTATTTGTTGCCTGAATGAATGATGTCTGGTTGTTTAACCCTCAAAGTGATTTTTCAGTCAGAAAGAGAAATTGAGAAAACAACATCATTTATAATTGCACCAAAAAGAATAAAATACCTAGAAATACATTTAACCAAAGAAGTGAAAGACCTATATTCTGGGGGCGCCTGGGTGGCACGGCGGTTGAGCGTCTGCCTTCGGCTCAGGGCGTGATCCCGGCATTGTGGGATCGAGCTCCACATCGGGCTCCTCCACTGTGAGCCTGCTTCTTCCTCTCCCACTCCCCCTGCTTGTATTCCCTCTCTCGCTGGCTGTCTCTATCTCTGTCGAATAAATAAATAAAATCTTAAAAAAAAAAAAAAGAAAGACCTATATTCTGAAAACTATGAAACATTGAAGAAAGAGATTGAAGATGACACAAAGATATTCCATGCTCATGGACGGGAAGAACAAATATTGTTAAAATGTCCTTGTTACCCAAAACAATCTACAGATTCAATGCAATCCCTATCAAAATACCAACAGCATTTGTCACAAAACTAGAACAAATAATACTAAAATTTTTATGGAACCACAAAAGACCCCAAAAAGCCAAAGCAATCGTAAGAAAAGCAAAGCTAGAGGTATCATAATCTCAGATTTCACACTATGTAACAAAGCTGTAGTAATCAAAACAGTACGGTCCTGGCACAAAAAATAGACACACGAATCAATAGAATAGAATAGAGAGCCCAGAAATAAATCCATGATTAAATGGTCAATTAATCTATGTCAAAGGAGGCAAGAATGTGCAGTGGGAAAAAGACAGTCTCTTCAACAAATGGTGTTGGAAAACCGGACAGCTACATGCGAAAGAATGAAACTGAACTACCTTTTAACACCCTACGCAAAAATAAACTCGATGTGAATTAAAGATCTAAATGTGAGACCAGAAACCATAAAAATCCTAGGAGAAGAGAGCACAGGCAATAATTTCTCTGACATCTGCCATAGCAACATCTTTCTGGATACATCTCCAGACACAAGGGAAACAGAAGCATAAGTAGATTATTGGGACTACGTCAAAATAAAAAGCTTCTGCACAGTGAAGAAAACAATCAACAAAACAAAAAGGCAACCTACTGAACGGGAGAAGATATTCGCAAATGACACATCCTTAAAAGGGTGAGTATCCAAAATATATCAAGAACTTATACAACTCAAGGGCACCTGGGTGGCACAGCGGTTAGGCGTCTGCCTTCGGCTCAGGGTGTGATCCCGGCGTTACGGGATCGAGCCCCACGTCAGGCTCCTCTGCTATGAGCCTGCTTCTTCCTCTCCCACTCCCCTGCTTGTGTTCCCTCTCTCGCTGGCTGTCTCTATCTCTGTCAAATAAATAAATAAAATCTTTAAAAAAAAAAGAACTTATACAACTCAAAACCCAAAAAATACATAAATAAATTATCCAATTACAAAATGCAGAGGACCTGAACAGACATTTTTCCAAAGGAAACATACTGATGGCCAAAGACACATGAAAAGATGCTCAACGTCACTCATCCTCAGGGAAATGCAAATCAAAACCACAATGAGATAGCACTGGACACCTGTTAGAATGGCTGAAATCAAGAAGACAAGAAATGACAAGTGTTGGCGAGGAGGAAAAGGAACCTTGGTCCGCTGTTGGTGGGAAAGCAAACTGGGGCAGCCACTGTGGAAAACAGTGTGGAGGTTCCTCAAAAGATTAAAAATAGAAATACCACATTATCCAAAAATTCTACTACTGGGTATTTATCTGAAGGAAATGAAAACACTAATTCAAAAAGATATTAGTCCTCCCATGTTTATTGCAGCATTATTTACAATAGCCTAGATATAGAAGCAACCTAAGTGTCCATCAGTAGATGAATGGATAAAGAAGATGTGGTAAGCATATCAGCAATGGAATATTGTGCCGCCATGAAAAGGATGAGATCATGCCATCTGAGACAACATGGATGGACCTGGCGGGTAATGTGTTAAGTGAAATAAGTCGGACTGAGAAAGAGAAAAACCATATGATTTCACTCCCTAGTGAAATCTAAAAACAAACAAAAAGCAGAATCCGACCTATAAATACAGAGAACGAGCTGATAGTTGCCAAGGGGGAAGAAGGTGGGGGGTTGGGCAAGATGGGGGGAAGGGGGGGTGAGAGATCCAGGCTCGCACTTATGGAATGGCTAAGTCGTGGGAATAAAAGGCACCGCATAGGGAATACGGTCAATGAGACTGTAATAGTGACGTATGGCGACAGATGGTGGCTACGCTGGCTGCGAACACGGCATAATGTATAGACTTGTCACATCGCTATGCTGTACACCTGAAACTGGTCTAACAAGATGTGCCAACTCTACTCAAAATAAAGAAGTGATTTATCAGCCAAAGGGCACCTCTGATTTCTAGGATGATAAGACCACAGTCAGCCGGAAGATAAAATTTCCTCCTCCGATCTTAGGGTCTTAGGAATGAAAGCCGCATGGTACAGAGGAGAGGACACTCAAAACAGGGGGGGCTTCGAATGCTTCCCAGCACAGGATGCACGCAGAGGTGTGGTGGTGGGTTCCTGGGGAACAAAACGTTTAAAAACAAAAGGTCACGAATTGGCCCCAAGTAACTTGGGCCACTGAGCACACGGATGCAAGCGGCACATCTTGATGGAAATGAGGCCAAGTCTGCCCTCGCCGGGCGCCCCACCTCCTGCTTCAGGAGAGCCTCAGCTCAAAGACGAATTCATTAGCATTAGCAGGTTTTGGGTTTCCTCTCATCATTAGTGTATTGCTTTCATTTCTAAGACCCAGAAAAATTGGAAACCACTCCGACTTACCAGGAGCACACTATGGAATGCAGATCTGGAAGCTATTTTTTTCTGCAGACACTCATGACTCTGGTTTTCACAACAGCAGGCATTGGCGGCTCTGCCAGGCTGCTAGAGAAGGGCACCTTATCTGCAAAGTCACGAATCCAAGAATCCAAATAGACTACCCTTGGCAAGGGTGGAAGGAAGTTGTTTGTCTTCGCTGCTTGGGGGATCAGAAGATTGGGAGGCTTTGGGGACTGCGGGTACCTTGCTGTACCTCGATACCAACCCAGGGGAAAGGTTGCTGGCAGCTTCTCAGAGCTACCAGTGGAGGTGGTGTCTTAGTAAAGGCCATTTTGGTTGCAAAGCACGGAAAGTCAAACCGGCGGAGGCAAGAAAGGGGGCATGTATGGGGAAGGAAAGCCAGTTCCTGACTGTCCTGGCTCTTCAGGTTTGCTTGTCCTTTGATTCTTTAAGCTTTCTCATTTCCTTTCAATAAACTCCCTTTCTGCTAAAATGAGCCACAGGAGGTTTCTGTTAGGGGCAACCGAAGAATCTTGAGTGATACAAAGGGTCCTAGTGGAACCCAAGGGCCGGCACTGAAACTGGCCTTGCCAAAGAAAGAAACTAGGAACCAGAAAATCCTCAGGAATCAAGGCACCTAATCTGTGTCACTTGGAATGCCTTCTGCTTCAAATAACAGAAAACTGACCGTGGGTAGATTGTAAAAATTTGGAGTCCTTCCCAAAATGACTCTGGCCATGTGACTTGCTTTGTTTGATGGGATATTAACAAACACAAGCAGAGAGACTTGGTAAGTGTTTGTGCTTTGGGGCTTGTTCTCTCCTGCTGCTCTTGGGAACCCGTGCCCACCACCCTGTAAAAGAGCCTTGTCTAGCCTGCTCCGCGATGAGTGACCACGGCCCGCAGAGGCCTCGCTAGACCAGGATTTCTCATTCTCGGTACTACTCGTTTTGGATCACGCAAGTTTTTGTTGTGGGGAGCCTGTTCTGTGGCCTCTACCTACTAGATGATTGTAGCACCTTGGCCTCTACCTACTAGATGATTGTAGCACCCCACCCCCCAGGTTGTGACAACCAAAATTGTGGCCAGACATTGCCAAGTGTCTCCTGGGAGGCAAAACTGTCCCTGGTTGAGGACCACGGCCTTGACCCAACTTGCCTACCAATGACTGGGCATGGAAATGACACCACCTCCAACCATCCAGCCCCAGGCAAGGCAGCCCAGACCAGTACGAGTGCCATGGAATCATGGCTTCACCCACGGAATCATGAGAAACGATAAATATTTGTCATTTTTCATCACTGAGTTTTGAATGCTTTTTTTAATAGCACAAATAGTACACCTGGCGACAGTGGCTTAAACAGGGATTTGTTTTACAGACTAAGAGGTACAGAGGGAGGCCTTTCAGGCATGGTGCAGAGCTCAGGGATGCTGCCAGGCACCCGCCAGGCCTTTCTTGTCCTTGGTTGCCTTGTCCTTGGAGGTGGCCTTCAGTCTCTTGCTTGGTGCCTGGGGATCCCCAAGGTGGCTGCTTCAGCTCCAAGCCTGAGCTCCAGGCGTGAAAAAGACTAGGCGAAGGGACAAAGGGCAAAATACTTTCTCCTGGTGAAGACTTGCTCTCTTCTTCTTCTCCTCCTCCTCTTCCTTCTTCTTCTTCTTGTAGATTTTATTTATTCATTTATTTGAGAAAGAGAGAGAGAGAGAGAGAGAGATTGAGAGTGCCAGTGGGGGGAGGAGCAAGGGGAAAGAGAGGGAGGGAGAAAGAATCCCAAGCTGACTCTGTGCTGAGCACTGAGCCTGATCTCAGAACTCTGAGATCATGACCTGAGCTGAAACCAAGAGTTGGACACTTAATGGAGTGAGCCACCTGGGTGCCCCAAGGCTTGCTTTCTATTACAGAAGGTAAGCCCTCCCCAGGGCCTTGGCTTACATGCCATTGGCCGGAGCTGAATACCATGGCCAGCTCTAGCTGCAGGGGAGGCTGGCGACCAAGGTGTTAAGGCGCCAGCCCGTACAGTAGAGGAAGGTCATGATAAGGGGCTTGTAGTGTCTGCTTTACTGTCTTTCTGGGAGTCCCCGTCTCTTGTTTTTCTTGCTGAGTATCTACCCCACCCTTCTCTTTCTGAAGACTAGCTTTTGTTTCTCGGAGCACACGTGGGGAAATGGTCACCCCAGCCCTAGAACCGCATCAAGACTCTCAGCTCCAGCACCACCAGTGACCTGGGTGGCATCGCAGTGGCCAACTTCCAAATGCCAAGCGCAAAGACGTTAATTAGCCCAGCCTGAGTTAGAAAAGGAAGCTGATTGGTCTGGTTTGGGCTGAGTAGGTACCGTTCAGCCAATCAGGTGCGGCCAAGAGAGCAGCGTGAGGTAGGGCAAACGTGATTGGTGGAGGAGGTGGGGCTCATTCTTAGGGAAAGGGGGCGTGTCTGAGGAGACACTCCCAAAATGATGTATCTAGTTTGAGGAGTGGAGAGAAGAAATTGCCACCATGGGTTGTAACGTTGATAGGATAAAGTTGACATGTTCTTGGAAGATGTAAAGTACCGCGCAGTCATATGGGCACTGGGTATTTGACTTCTGCAAATGCAAACACACAGGTTTGACCAACAAAAACCTCTTTTCCCACACGATTTGGCTACCAAATGTGAGCCAGCTATGTGAAGGGCTGCCTAACTAAGTGATCTTTTCTGGTGCTGGAGAAAAACTTGCTGTTTCGGACTTTGGGGATACGGTACAGTACCGGTAATACCATGATGTACTTTACGGACATTTTCCGGGATTTTCAAGAGTATTTTTAAGGTCAGGTGAAGCTCACTTTTCTCACTGACTTTAGATCCTAACCTGTGTCAGGTGCACCTTCAGGGGAATATCCCACCAAGAACTTTTCCTATTTCCTTCTAGTTTCATCAGTATGAAGAATCCATTTGGTTTTAAAATTGCAAAATATTTTTATTGTGGCTTTTTAAAAATAAAAAAGAAACAATATTCATGCCTTCTGGCTCTTCCTCCCATTTTGTTCGGCGGTTCCGGCCACACGAGAAAGGCAGCAAGCGGACAGATGGGGAGAACATGGGAGCAAGAAGAATGAGGGTCTCTACAAACACCATGATAAAGGGGTGTGCCCACCTGGGCAGTGCGTGCTCTTCTGGGACAGGGTACTTGGGTCTGGCCTCCTCGGGAGGCTGGAGCCTGAACCCTGGTGCCGCTGAATGGGCAGTATGGGATGGGAGTCAGAACCTGCGTTCCAGACCCAGCTTCTGAATTTACTAGCTGCATGATTCTAGACAGGCACTTTAACCTCTCTGGGCCTCATTGTCTTCGTCTGTAAAATGGCCAGAGTACTATTTACCTCCCAGGGTTTGGGGGAGGATTAGGTGAGAAGCATTTTGAAAACCGCAGAGTGCCACAGACATGTCAGTCACTATTACAGAAGCGATAAGACGACCAGGCATACTAGATTTATTATAATAAACTTAGATATAAATGTGCTCTACCGTGGCCTCAGCCTCGGCCCCGAGGTTGCCATTCTGTCCTGTGGCCCCAGTACACGTCTTGGGTTTTGCCAGTGGCGGGATTCTCGCAGCTCCGTAGAGGTGGATACGTGGGCACGCCACTGCTCAGATGTGGCGCATAATTGTATGGACCAGGCCTAGGAGTCTGGGCTTCCAACCTGCATTCTTCATATGCCTGAGGATGTACACATCCGTGAGTAATTTAACAAAGAACCCCTATCCCTGCATGTTCCCTAATACAGCATCGAGCAAACACCAGTCTAGGAAGCAACATACTAGGGTGACGACCTTTAAAGTCCTATAAAAGCGTCTTAGTATTTTGACACAGAATTCTGAGTCACCCACGTGACTCACGGAGAATCACATAAGACCCGACGGGATGACACTTCTAGTTCCTGTCGCCAGGCTTAGAAAACAGGAGGCTCTGGCTGGATTTACTGGATGTGTCTCTCTTCGACGTCTCCCTTTCTTGGTCCATCTTTGGGGCGGCTTTTCGGGCTCCAACCTTCAATGAGCAAGAAGAAACAAATGCACAAACTCTATAATTGTGGCAAGATCCCAAAATGGTCCACTCAAATGATTTTTTTTTTACTCAAAATAAAATGTTTGCTGTAGAAAAAAAATATATATATATATAATTACAGAGAGAGAGGAGGAGGGAGGGAGGGAGAGAGAGAGAGGCATAGAAAGAAGCTAAAATGATCCACACTTATCCCACTACCCAAAGGTAAGCATTATGACTGTTGCGGCATACACACTTCCAGATACGCAAGTAACAGTTTCCCTTTTTACATTTTTGTGTTGTTGAAAGTAGGAGCTTCGTATAATGGGCATATTCATTGTAACGGAGTCTCTTTCCCCTGGAAATCTCTTATTGAGCTGCGTGCGTCTTCCGTCTAGGACTTTTCTGAGCACCGCCCCTCCTCCCGGCAGCCCCATGTGTGACGCTGTCCCTGGTCACAGTTGATTGGATACTTGGCACGGGCTGTGCTTTCCAGATGATCGTGCCCAGGATTTGGGGTTATGGACTCTGAGATGTTAGTCCCTCCCTGGGCCGGTCCTTTAAACGGCAGGATGGTGAGGTCATCTCTTGCAGTGGGGTAACTGGAGAGAGGAGATGAGCAGATATAGGGAGACCCAGAGGAGGAAGACAGGGTGCGAGTGTGTGTGTGTGTGTGTGTGTGTGTGTCAGGGAGCCGGTGCCTGGGACCTGGGGCTTACCAGTTTTCTTTAGAGGTGGAAGCCTCTTTTAGCCCTTCGTTTTCATCATGCACGGATTCCTGTACCCCATACAAAAGCACCCCTCCCTGTTTCTCAGATTTCCCTTAGTTGCAACGCAAGAATCTCCCTCTCACACACTCTGTACACGCCGTAAATGGGATCATAACGTGCATGGTTCTTTCCAACAGGCTCCAAATCCAGCCCTACTTCCTGCAAGTATTTGACTCCAAACACAAGATCGCATACCCCTGGGGTGGGGTGGGGGGTGGAGAGGGCTGATGGGTCGTCCCATTTGAGCTCAGCCATTTACTGCATGAATCTCCGTTTCCTCATCTGTCAGATCAGGACCAGAATATCCATCCCGACTTCCTCAGGGGCGGAGAGAAGATTCTGGGTGGATTTCATTTCATTTATTTATTTTTTAAAGATTTTATTTGTCAGAGAGAGAGAGAGAGCGCACAAGCAGGGGGAGCGGCAGGCAGAGGGAGAAGCAGACTCCCCACTGAGCAAGGAGCCCGATGCGGGACTCGTGAAGGAAGGGACTGGTAGGATCATCTCTTGAGCTCTTTTTACTCAGGAGGTAAAAAGAGGCCTGAGGCCTGTGCCAGTGGCTGACAGGGGGCCTTGAATGTGCTTTGAGACTGCATCCAAAATCATTTCAGGGTGAGAAGGGCTAACTTTTCTCTACGCGAGCCTACAAAGTAAATCTTGGTCGGAATCCCCAGTGAAAATAAAAACAGCAAATGTCAAAAAACCTCTTCCAAACCACCTTCCCTTTATACCCTTTTCGTTTGATTTTCCATAAAATGGCTGGCCACTGTGGATAGTTCCCAAATTCCAGGGGCCTGACCCAGTGTGAAGCCGGCCGTCAGAGTTGGAGACAGGGAGCTGGCTAGAAATAGAGTGCCCGGTCCCAGTATCCTCAGCCCCTAGGTCTGCCGGGAGCTTGGGGTGGGAAGCCCCCCGGAGCAAGCAAGCTTTGCTCCACGTTTGGAGAGACAAGGTTGGGGGGTAGCAGAGGGCGGAAGGATGACCTGGGAAGAGAAGGACCGGGGGCAAGTGGGGGGGAAGGGCTGGGAAATGCTGCGGCATCCTCCCTGAACAGGGACCACAGGTGAGAGCCATGCCTTAGGCTTATGTCTGGGAACCACACGCCTCACCATTGGAATGAAAGGGCGGGAACAGGGGCGCCTGGGTGACTCAGTCGGTTGAGTGTCTGCCTTTGGCTCAGGTCGTGATCCCAGGGTCCTGGGATCAAGTCCTGCTTCCAGATCCCTGCTCAGGAGGGAGTCTGCTTCTCCCTCTCCCTCTGCTCCTCCCCCTTGCTCTCTCTCTTGCTCACTTTCTCTCTCTCAAATAAATAAATAAAATCTAAAAAAAATATGATAAAAATAAGAGGGTAAATTCCTCTTGTTCAAAAACAGTGCTAGGAAGAAGAAAAAGTAAGCCATATACTGGAATTAAATATTTGAATATAGAATCTAATGAACGTGTTCTCAGAAACATACATTATACAATATAGTGATTCAGCTTCTCTATATGTTATGTTATGCTAAGCTCACCAAAGTGTCATCTGTCACCATACAACACTACTACAATACCATTGACTNTGAGGGAGTCCCTGTGAAATCTGCTCTTGAACTCAGGCAACTGACCTTCGTTCCCAAAACAAGGTAATTATTGAACCATTACTGTATCTACTGGAAAAAAAAATTGCCCAAGAATGGAAGCTAGCAAGGCAGGGGATTTCGTGCGTCTCCTCTTTTATTTATTTATTTATTTTAAAAGATTTTATTTATTTATTAGACAGAGACAGAGACAGCCAGTGAGAGAGGGAACACAGCAGGGGAGAGGGAGAGGAAGAAGCAGGCTCCCAACCGAGGAGCCTGATGTGGGACTCGATCCCGGAACGCTGGGATCACGCCCTGAGCCGAAGGCAGACGCTTAACGACTGCGCTACCCAGGCGCCCCTCCTCTTTGATTTAAGCCCGCCTTGCCCCCGTGCTCTCATTATTGTCCCCCACTAAGGAGTCCCCTCAGACTCCTGTTTCCTAGCTGCTCCCGCCCCCATGAAACTGACAGATATGTGGGAGCTTCATACATCACAAAAATAATTTTCGCCCTCTCAGGGGTGATCCTGCCCCCACTGAGAATTCCTGATCGAACCCCAACGCCTGGCCAGTACCTGCCATGTTGTAGGCTCTCAGTGAATGTTCCTGGAATGAATGAGAGCTGGGACAGGATGTTTTTGCCCCTCCTCCATCCCCCCTGCTGAGGGTGGCCTGTGGCCTAGACCAGGTCGTCCATAAATACTTGTTAGCTAGAAGCCCGTCCTCTTAAGCATACAACTCCCGAGCAACTATAAATGCCTTTTCGCTGCAATGGAAATCAATACAGGATCACTGAATGGCATTAGGAAGGAC
The DNA here is from genome assembly GCF_002007445.2 of Ailuropoda melanoleuca. Classification (NCBI taxonomy): domain Eukaryota; kingdom Metazoa; phylum Chordata; class Mammalia; order Carnivora; family Ursidae; genus Ailuropoda; species Ailuropoda melanoleuca. The sequence goes on along the minus strand of NC_048228.1, from coordinate 11,076,508 downwards.
AGAAAACAAAAACCCATAGGCCCTCAAAGAGGGAGGAGGCTTAACCCCAAATCCATTTCTGAGGACTACGGATGGAGACTCTTTTTATGAGCAGCCAAGAGTGAAAAGCAGAATTTACATGTCCTGTCTTTTTCAAGGGGCTCATGGCCACTCCTTCCTTCCAAGGACTCAAGGCACACTGTGGAGAAAGGGGATGCCCAAGCTGCACTCCTTAAGGACGGTGGAGAAGGCCTTTCCGTACTGAGGAGATCCTAGACACCAAACTTCTAAGCTCAGGCCGGAGGGCTGCGAGGTGGCAAGCTCATGTTTTGCTCTTAGCCGAGCACCACCTGCCACACTGTGTGATGCCCAGAGGTGGCCTGAAATTCCGGGAAGCGCCCACAGCTCAGAGAAGCACAAGGTGCCTCTAACGTCTAGGGCCCATCCTGGAGAAACTCTGTTATCTCGCATCCCCAGGTGGTCCTCGGACAAGACCTCCCTGCAGGGCGGTTCCTGCCTACTCTGGGCTCCACCCTGTAGATGCGTGAATGAGTGACAAAGCTTCCGCTCATTCCCACTTGGCAGGCTGCAGAGGGCCTCAGAGAGAGGGGAGCCCTCGGGACATTCTCTCCTCTCCACATCCTGCTCTGGGTAGTAACCGCCTTCCAGAATTAGAAAAAGGGTGTTGGTCGAGAAGAGGCTTCTATTTTCCCAACATGTCCCTTACCTAGAATATCTTCGGTTTTTTTTAATGATCATTTTGTTGTCTCAGAATGATCGTGGCCTTTTATCAAACCCGAATTTGGCTCCGGTTTCTTATTTCACCCCACGTGTTTAGCTTTCAAGCTTCCTGAGAGCTCACCTCTACCTTCTGCAAAGCGGGAAAGTGTGGGAGGTTCCAGGGCTGAATTGTGAATGGCAGTGTTTCAACATGATTCCCAACTCTTAAAAAAAGAGTGTTCTAGAGGATGCTTCCTTGCAATTCAAGACAAAAGTCCCCCGAAATGTACGAGGTTTTGTATCCGGAGGCTGATTACCTAAAGGAGGGGAGGCGGGCTCACCTGGGTGTCCAGATCTGCAATGAGTCTCAGCTCTCTTATTTAGCTGTGTGGCTCTGGGCAAATAACGTAAAGTCTCTGAGCTTCAGACATCTCCTCTGCTACTGGAGGAGTCACACGATACGTACCCCTAGTGTTGTCCTGAAGATTGAATGAGAAGTAATGGCTGCCGAGCGCGCAGCTCTGTGCCTGGCTCGTACAAATGCTCAGGACATAACAGATGGGGTATTATTGTCAACCTGGGTTCCTGCTGACGTCCTGCTGTTTTCTTTCTCCTGGCTCACCTGGGAACTTGAATTCCGCACCTTGCTCTTCACCGTCTCTACGAACATCCGTCTCTTGAAGGCAGAAAGAACATTGACAACATTTAGCTCACGTTATTCTTTCCCTTTTGCATCAGAGGAAAGTGTTTTTTCCCCTCCACTTTCTGATATTACCCATTTGGATGAAATGTTGGGCCTTCCTAGGGCTGGGGGTGGTGGTGACGGTGTGCATTTGCAGCAGAAGGCCTGGCTTTCAGGCCCTGCTCCACTGTCCTGCTGAGCTCCTTAGGGATCTCTGCTCCAGATTCCAGAGGAATCTGAGAGGAGGAGCCTTGTCAAGCAAGGGCCCCTGGAGGATCATTGCAGTCCTCTTGGGGGCGAATCAGCTTTGGGTGGAAGCAGAGCCTCCCAGATCAGCGGAAGAGGCTGAAGCCGTGGGTTTCTACCCAGCATCCCAAGGGCTCGGGCATGAGGAAGCCGCAGTGGCTGCCCTCACCGTCAGGGACTGTGGGCCCCTGCTTGGGGGCCAGCGTCGCTGCAGATCCGGCGCTTGCCCTTCCCCCAGGGTTTGATGACTGTTGCTGACCCTGGTCTCAAGACCTTGCACTTCGGGACAGTTTGTGGAAAAAGGAGGGTGTCCTAGGCGCTGGGCACATGGGGCTTCCCTCACAGACTGACACCGCAGCAGGTGATGGTGCAGGGGTGTGGGAAGGGGGGCGCCTCTCAGAGTCCTGAGCATTCGCGGGAGTCCCCAGCCAGATGCCTGCGGGGGCCGGGGAGGTAGAAGCCGTGGGTGGGCGGCCATTTTGTGACGTCGGCTTCGGAGCCTGCGCCCTTGGCTTCTAGTGGTGCTCAGTAAATAGCTGTTGGTGGAGTTGCCATGACATACAGGATGCCCTGTTAAATTTGGCTTCCAGAGTGGGAAGAAGTAATTTTTTTTAGTATAAGTATGTCCCATGCAATATTTGGGACATACTTAAATAACTATTTGTTGTGTATCTGAAATTCAAATTTAACTGCGCATCCTGTTTTGTTTTGCTTGCCCTGAGATCTGGCAACTCTATTGGGGCGTCACAAAAGTCATGGCGGAAGTGTGCAGGGAGGCCCCAGCTCCCCATCTTTGGAGAGGGCATGGGTACTTGTAAGTCTCTTCCCTTCCTGCACAAGGGTGCCAACTTGCCCTTAAAGCAACTGTCTAAGAAGGCTGAGGGGCCTTCTTGAACTGAGTTGCTCTCTGGGCATTTTTCACGGAGAAAGCCTTGGGCCTGCAGCCACTCAGCATTTATCACAGGCTCCGTTGAGAGGAGCTAAGCTTAGAAGACAAATTCCCAGATAATTGTAAAGCAGTAGTTTTTTAAATCAGCAACCTCCCTTCCTTTTTTCCTTCCCCCAGCACAATGCTTTAAGCAAAAATCCCATGAGGGACTTGGCATATGAAACAGATAAAGGAGAACTTCTCTGGGGGAGACAAGGTGTGTGTGTGTGTGTATGTGTGTGTGTGTGTGTGGTGGGGGGTGGGGATGTTGAAAGTCACACTGCTCCATGGCACCCAAGGGCTCCAGGGAACTCCAGTTTGAGCATTGCTCCAAAGTATCTTCCTTGGATTAAATCCAATCAGTGGACAGCCGAGCACTGAAGGACAGATCCTGCACACCTGGTTTTCCTAACTTTCCTGAACTTGCTGAGCTGTAATGACATCAGTCTGTCTCAAGAGCTGTCCTAAGACATGGCCCAGCCAACACTACGCTGTTCTTCTCGGGGATTTTGTTCATTATATCACACAGTGTCCTCTCTAGGGGAAAATCCAGTACTGTCCTTATTCTAAGAACACTTCGGAGCATTGCATCCATTGTGTCTCATGGACACTGTGAGCTCTGGGTTTCCCAGAGCCCCCTGGCTGCCGGAGAGCCCAGTCAAGGGCGGCTCCCCCTTGGCGGGTAAGAAGGTCGCTAGAGTTGGCACCTTCCTCCTCACTCCTGGCTCCATTTTGTGCCCACTTCCCTCCCCTTCTTTCACGCACTTATTTCACCCTTAGGGCAGGGGTTCCTGGGACTCCCCACTCCTCTCTTCTTTTCTCATGACTGGTCTCCAAGTCCCCAGATTAGTTAGTGCCAAGGCGGCCGCTAGGCCAGAAACACGCTTGCCCGTCCCCGGAGACTTTCCTCCAGAGAGTGGGTTGGATGCTTGCCTGCCTCTTAGGTCCATTTGCTCAGACTGCAGGCAAGGCAGGGGCAGGGCTGGGGCGGGGGAAGGGGAGGGGGTGGAGGTGTGTGGATGTTCCTGGCCCCGTGCAGGCTGGCACATACACCCCACCAGTTTCTACCCTTTGACCGTACTGTATCTACCCTGTGTCTGGCTTCGAGATCAGAACACCTCTCCGTACCTGCCTCTCTTTCTCTTTGAAGGAACAGTTGCAAGGTGCTGATTCTTTTGCATTTCTCTGTTCGTGATTCTCTAACCGTTCCTGAGTGAAAACAGCAGGTGAGCGAGAGAGTGTTTAGTGTGTCCTGTCCTGTTCCATTCTGGGACACACGTCCGAGGTCTCTGGGAGACACTGGGGCTCACTGGAATCGGTGGGCAGGGGATCAAGGGCGGGGAGGGCCTTCATCTCCTACCCCCCCCCGCTGGACCGCCCTAAGCACGTTTCAGTTTCTCACCCTTGCCTGGGCCAAAGGTACCGCCCGCACCGCTGCCCACCCGCTCCCACCCTACACACCATCGGCCGACGTCTAGTCCTTGGTCGAAATCACGCAAGTGGCACTGAGGAAACCTGGATCTCGAGAATGCTCGGGCCCACGAAAATTTTGGAAAACCGTGATTTAAATAAGATAGTGATGCTATCCATGCTGTATAGGCGCTCGTATCGAGTAGTTCTGTGTGCTAACGGTCTTGCATCCCTTCTCTCCTCGAAGTGAGCGCATGGAGGGGGTGCCGCCTGCGCTCTCATTTCATGAGGGGTCTGAGCTAATTCAGCCCAGGGAAGGTCCGGCCCCGCCGACCCCGCCCGGCAACGCTGTGGCCACGCCCCCTGGCTAGGATTTGATTGGCTGGAGGTTTGATTGGCAGGCGAACCGAGGGGCTTCCCCAGCCAGACCCTTTCTCACACTTGAAGCCCAAAGAAAGCGCCAGGAAGGGGAGTGCATGCTTCCAAATGGCCACTTCTGTGCATGTAAACATTTCCTATTGAAAATTGCAGCTTTAACCCATTCACGAAAAGTATCCGAGCTCTTCTTGGCCGTCGCCCTCGCTGTATTCACAAAGGCGCTGCTGGCTCCGGGAAAGCGTCCTGGGGGTTGCCGCCTGTGTCCTGGGCAGGGAGCTCTCCCAGAGAAAAGCAGGCCTCGCCCCGCCCGTCCGAAAGTCGTCCTTTCTGTCCCCCACAGTAACCATGCGTGCTAAGCCCCGGCACTGTCGACATTGGGTCATTTAACCCTCCCGGTCCCGTTGTTACCATTTTTGGTGGTGGTTGTCGAGGAGGCCTCGGAGGTATGAGGCATGAGCCCCTTGTTCAGGGTCACTGGGGCCAGAGGTGGGGCTTCGCCCCTCTGTGTGACTGCAGAGGCCGCCTCTGAACTCTGAGAGTCGCAGAGACTGAGCCCAGCCTGGGCCACTGTCATTGTCCCTCTGTCGCATGGAGGGAGCTCCAGCTCCCGGCATTCCCGAGTTCAGAGCTGACGGCCGCAAGGTGCTCCGTGAAGGCCCAGAACTGAAGTTTCCCCCGCATTTTGTATCAAGTCTCGTTGTTCCAGCCAAAGGCATGAGCGTGGAAGTAGGATTCCAGAAAGCCCTGCTTGGTGAAGAGTTCAAACATTCAAACTGAAAACTATATCTTACTTTAAAAACCATATTTTTGTTTTGTTTTGTTCTTGAGGAGGGTATTGGTTCTGAAGCTCGAGGGGAGTAATTTCATTAACTAGTGGGTCAACCGCTCCTTCTCTATGAATGAAATTTTATACATGAGACTGGAAACATTGAGGCTCCTTGTGGAAATATAAGGCGTGAAACTTAAAAAGGAATTCTATTTTCCTTGAGCTTCCATTTAAAGAACGAATATATTCCTTGGAAGGAACCAAGGCCAAGACAGATGTATACAAGTTCCCTTTAGGATCCCGCAGCACTTTAAAATTTATGGGTATTTATTTCCTGACAAACAGGAATTTCTGACAACATATTAGTAACAAACCTTACATGCAAACCCAAGCCTTGGAATGAAAACCCCAGGAATGATGGTGAGTGGAGGATCGGGGCGGTGGCGGGGACCGGGGGGCTCCTAGAAAGGGAGGTGCAGAGAGCAACAGGTGTGGAGAAGTGGACTGGAGCTGGGGAGGGCAGCAGGCCTGGGGCGGGGGGTAGCCCCGTCTCTGCTGCTGGGCGGCCAGGTGACGCTGCCCTCTGTCAGCCTGTCTGAATGGTCGGCCGGGCGCCAGCAGTCCTTGCAGGGTTGATGGGAGAGTTGAAGCACGTGCAGTGTGGAGCAGGGGTCTGCCACTCGGGAAGTGCTCGGTAAACAATGCCATCCGCACTGCCGTGATTGTGGCTGTGGTTTTCATCTTTCCCTAAACTGTGAATTCCTGGAATCTGAACGTTCCCAGCTTCTGCTCTTCTGGGGACACAGATGCAGGTTCGACTTGGCCATTTTAGATCTTCCTGCACAGAAGGATGTCTAGTGCCCAACAGGCTGGCACGGCCCTTGCATTGTGTATGAATGAGGCAGCACATGAATAATGCATGGGAAGCCTGATTATGCAAATCCTCAGGTTTCCTTAGATTTTTAGCCAGCACATGACAATGGCCTTTTTTGGGCCCTTTGCTGTCCCATTCTGTGGTCTGGTGTTTCAGCTTTGGGGGCTGGCCTGCCAAGTCCTGGGGCGGTGGGGGGGCACCTGAGGGAGGGGTGAGCTCGCCAGAGGGCACATCAAAGGAAAAGTCAGAGCTCTGTCCCTGGCCCAGCTCTCCCTGACTTTGTGTGGTGTGAAAGGAAATTGTCCTTCGCCTGAAGCCTGTGATGTTTAATTCAGAGCCATGGGTGCTAGAGACCCTGCATCTGAGGCTCCCTCCGAGCAGGTGGCTGCTCTCATTTCTAGGGCTATGAGCCGGGGAGCCTGTTGTCTGGAAGGTTTGCAGGATGGAGGAAGGCAGGTTCCTGCAAGGAACTGATCTGACCAGCACCTCCTGGTTGGGGAGGAGGGCGCCCTTTCTAGCCTTCTATGGCTTGGCCTCCTTAGAACTCATGCAGGCAACACACACACACACACACAAACACACATGCAAACGCACATATAAATACACACACAGAAACACACATACAGTGCATACGTGTACACCCTTCTATATACATTTGCACCCATGCAAGCATGCGTGCACATGTATACAGTCCTGAGTCAGGAAAAGTAACATTTACAAGGACAAGAATGGGGAGAGGCCAGCATAGAACACAGGAGCTAGGGTCAGAGGGCCGGGGCCAGGTCTAGACTCCGCTTACCAGCTATGGTATGAACTTGAGCAAGTCTCTTAACTTTTTGAGGCTCAGCTGCCTCATCTCTAAAAGGGGGGCGGTCATCATAGCAGCCAAGCTGGGCTACCAAGGCGTTAGGAACCCGGATCAGGGCTGCAAAGCCTGGGGGAAGCCCGGTGCCTGCAGATGGTCACGAGACTATGACCATGTTGTGTAATTTTCCTTGTTTGCCCGACCTTAGTCTTGAGACATGCTCTACCTCCGGCACGAGTTAAGAACGAGGGAGAGTCTGGTTTGGAAATGAATGCGGGAGTGAGGGCTCATGGGCGTAACCTGCAGAAAAGACAAGAGAGCCCCTCTGCCGACCACGGGGCCGGCCCAGGTCTGCTGGGAGCTTCCGAAGCGCTTGTCTGGGTGCTGGTCACACATGCCCAGCTGTCAGCCACAACGCTACTGGGTCTAGCCCAAGCCACATGTGCAGGCTTCTGGCCACATGGAGGACAGCAGCGTCCACCTGCCGAGTGCCAGGCCCTGGGCTAATGCTTTAGAGGCAGCACAAGTGTCCCTCACCTTCCAAAACCCCACTGCCCGTGAGTTCACACTGTGAGAGCTCGGACAGGGAGGGTACTTGCCTCGTTGGCAGTCTTCCCAAGAATCCTGCAGGGCAGGCACAGCCAGCTCCTATTTACCAGTGAGGAAGCAAGGCCCAGAGAGGGGACTGGATTTGCACGAGGCCACACAGTTAGGAAGTGGGGGGATGTGAACCCAGGACCGACTCCTCTGCCGTGTGACAAAGGAGATAACAAGGTGAAAGGAGGAGGTGGCTTTTGGCTGGATCACCAGCCTGAGTCACGAATCTTGGTTTCTCAAGGCAATGCTACCACCAAGCTCATGCTGGGAGGCAGCTCTCTCCTCCTGCCCTTTCTCTGGGGTTCCCAGAGCCTGGAGTGCACACCTCCCCGTGCGTCTGGTGGACACACTCCAACTCTCCTTTGCAACTCAGTGTAGGTGTGATCACCTGGAAAGCACTCCCGGAATGCTCTGGGCTGGCTGAGGGCCTGCCTCTGGATGACACAGCCTGACACGTGTTAGACAGAGACTTTAAATCCTTCAATCAGCCTGAAGTCAGCTCTTCATCTGTCCGTTCTGCACTAAAGGATATGGTCTTCATCCGTTCTGCACTAAAGGATATGGCCTTCATCCGTTCTGCACTAAAGGATATGGCCTTCAAAGACATCCAACCATCTATCCCCAACCGTCCATCCATCCATCCATCCGCCTGAAAATCTATCCATCCACGCACCCATCCATCCATCCATCAAATATTTATTGGACGTCACGTACGTTCCAAGCACTCAGAATAGTGAACCCAAATCTTTATCCACAGGCTGCTTGCTCATCTGTGTATCCCTTCCACCTGGGAGAATAATAAAGATACAAACAATAGCCCCGATTTACAACGATACCGATGAGTTAGAGGATGAGTTTCAGAGAGGTTCAGGCATCCACCTGGGGTGACTCCGTAAGTGCAGAGCTAGGGTCTGAAGCTAGGTGTGTCTGACGCTAAAGCCATCCGGCCACCTCCCTCTGCAGCAGTAAATGCGCTCTGTGCTGCCCTGGGCCCTCGCTCGCCGTTTCTAAAGCCAGCCAAGGGGCCGCAGCCTCCGAGGCTCCGCCCCAGGCTAGGACCCCTCACCTTCTGCTGCCGGATGGCCCTGTTGACCCTCTTCTCCTGCTGCAGCTGCTGCCCCATGCGGCCCAGAGCCTCCCTCAGCAGAGCCTTCTCCTCCGCCTCCTTGTAGATGTCGTCCTCCAGCTTTGCCATCTGCGACTGGTACGTCTGCGTGGACACTTTGCTCTGCCTGAGTGCACGGAGGGACACAGGCTCTTTTCCCCTCCTCTTTCTCATCTGTGTCCCCAACCTGGGAGTGTCTCAGAATACTTCTGGCTGCGGCTAACTTAGTGGCTTCATGGCCGGCAGATTTGGGGCGTAGAAGGCAGAATAAACAGCTCATTGGGTACCTAAGTGTAGCAGGGGGGTATGCTTCCAGCCCCCCCCATTTCCCAGGGAGGTTGTAGGGGGACTGTGGCCACTGGAATAGCTATGGAAAGTCCATATGGTGAGCCCAAAGTCAAAAGTCACACAAGGTGCAGCTTGTTCGTGGAGAGAGAGAGATGGAACGAGCACTGAGCACCTGGACTGCTGCTTTCTCATGGACAGACTCGCCTCTGCCAGGCCTTGGTCATCGCCTCCCCACCCCCCTGCAGATGCTCCCCTCCCCCGAGGTCTCTACCTGCTCCGGACCTGGGTCTCCTGCTGCCCTAAGGTTCAGCCGCGAGAACAGACACCTGGCCCTTTCTGTGGGGTCACCACCGGTACCTGAGCTGTTCTATGTCTTTTTCGTATCCTCGCAAAAGCTCCTCTTTTCTCTCCAGCCGGTTCTTGAGTTGGGTGATCTTATCGAACACCAGATCGAGGTCCCTCTGTCGGAGCCAGCTGACTCGCTCTCTCTCTTTTGCGGAGAGGTGGCTCATGGATATGTGCCCGGACATGTCCTTGATGTTCATCAGACTCCCGAGCGTTTTGCTCATGTCCATGTACTACAAGGAAAGCATTTGGCGATAAGAGGCCTGGCCCAAGGCTGCTGGTGGCTGCTTTGAGGAAGCCAGCACCTAATTCTGTGTCGTTCATTTTCTACAATTGCAGAGAACACAGCCATGCTTGGAAGCGAGGGCCGCTGGGCTTTCAGTAGGACCTTCGTTTACTCCACATCCCTTTACGCTGTGCCTTTTTGAGAACCAGGGGGGAAAGTGACAACAGACGTAAACATTCATTCTGACTACGGAGATGTTCAAGGAATGGGGCCCTGCAGTGTCCGACCCGTGCCGGGGGAGCAGATGGGTCTGGCGGAGCCATTATTACAACGCGATACGCATGCGAGGCTGACGTTAGTTATTCTGTCCGGTGGCCAACGCTGACCCCCCAGCTTGGGACAGGAGGGCATGGTGCTGTAGGTACATACCAGCTTTTCACTGAGATCTAAAGCGTCAGCCACATCCATTTTCCCGGGCTTTTCCGTGGCTGGGATGGCTGAGCTGGCAAGGCCATTCTGAGGCTGAAATAAAAAAGAAGTGAACACTCTCTTGGCATGCCATTGTGCACGTCTACATCCCGGAGACAAAACACCGTGGTGACCGAAGAATGACTTGAGAGAGTTGATTTTCGTTTCAGCTCCTGACCAGCCCATCTGATTCCTCTGTCAACTGCTTTCTGGTAACTGGGCGCCCACCCCTCAGAGCATGACTCCCACTTGCCCTGTTCTCTGCTTAATTACTGTCTGCGTTCCCTCTGGACCAGTGGTTCTCAATCAAGGGTGATTTCATCCACCCTCCCCTGCATGCCCCAGGACCTTTGTCAATGCCGAGATATATTCTTGGTGGTTGCAACTGGAGGTGGGGGGTGCTACTGGCATCTAGCAGGCAGAGGGCCAGGGTGCTGTTAAGCATCCCACAGTACCTAGGACGGCCTCCCAAACAAAGAGATATCAGTAGTGCTCAGGTCGAGAATGCCCAGTCTAGATGACAAGCCTCATAAAAACAGAGGTCGTGTTGCCTTTGCACACTCTTCATTTCTTGTGCCCAGCATGGCACCGGGCACAGAGGGGGCAGATAAAATAGCCTTCCTCCTTTTATTAAAGGAATCTCATTTTTAGGTAGCAGAAATTAAACCCTCACCAAATTTGGCTAAATCTTCTCCTAGCGCTGGAAGCTGCTGGGCGAGCATCCCTTCAAACCCACTCCAGAAACAGTGCCCAATGGTGTTCACAGCTGTGCCCTCACTAACATGCTCTCAGCCAGCTGGCTGCCTAAAGTCCCTACTGACCATACGGAAAAGCCACCAGACGGATCAGGGAGTCTCGAGGACCACAAATAACTGTAATAAATCTCCCTAAAAAGCAAACTGGGTTTTAAGTGTTTGCCACGAGCATCTCTTGGCCCACAGCATTTGCTGGCACTCCACGGTAAACCTCTGAGATTAATAAAACCCAACTACAAAAAATGTAAAGGCTCAGAAAGTGACTATGATGGATAAGCCTGGGCTCTTTGTCTCTACATCTATAGCACTGAGTGTGAAGGAGGGGGTTTGAGGATGACAGAGCCTTAAGTGCCACTCAGCGTCTCCAGTCCTGGGTGGTGTCCCCTGTACCCCGCTCTGGGTTCCCACTCTTTTCCTGATGGAGGGTCACCTAAGGCAGGGTCTGGTCTACGAGGTTCAATCACACAGTCCCCATGCCCTTCTCTGCAGACTAGCAGGGAGCTACATGCAGTCCTGGGTCCATCAGTCATTATGCTGTGACCCTGGGTGAGGTACTTGACTGCCTGAAGTCTTTTAACTTTTCTTATCTGAAGAACGGGGATCATGAGAGTAATCATGTCTTTTAACTTTTCTTATCTGAAGAACCGGGATCATGAGAGTAATCACGAATGCTCATGAATGCTCAGGAGGCTGCGTGAGGGTTGAATGATGACCGGCTGCATGAGAAACGATAGCTTAGCTCAGTGCCTGGCACATAGCAAAAACTTAATAGATGTCAGCGAGCCTTCCTCCCGCTCCTTCTTTTCTTTTAATTTGCATTCTTGCCAACCTTGGAGGATTGAGGTCTTCTGGGAGGGCTGGGGGCTCTCCTGCTCTGTGGCGGTGGTGGTGGCACAGGGTCAGTGGTAGGGGGAAGGTACATCTTGGAAGCAGCTCAGGATATGAGAGCCAGTTGAGCTCCCCACCTGGAGACTGTCCCTCTACTTTCAACCTCAGAGAATGAGGGCTTAGCCAGAAAGCCAACACATTCCTGAAGACTCACATCCCTAGCGAATGTCTAGAAAAATTGTGCAGGAGAATGTTGGTATAGATAGGATGACTTCGTTACGTCTTCCAGAAGCCTCTGCATGGTTTAGATCCAGCTATGGCGGCAAGCCATGCCCAGCGGATCCCAGGATTGACACTGCGCCGAGCTGTCCATTGTCAGGTGTCAATGAGGTGCCCATCAAACATCCCTTCAGGGTACAGGGCACCTTCCGCATCACAGTCAAATCACTTCTGAAAATCCTAGCAAATAAAACTATTTCCCTTAAGAGAGGAAGGTTTTTCTTGAGTGACAGTATCTAAATACTATTAAACAATAATCATTTATTAAGTGTTTGCTCTGAGCCAGACGTGGGGATAAGCACTTAACACAGACATCTCTGGGTTCTCACCCGTTCACAGCCGGGAAGGGAGGCCCAGAAAGGCTAAGAGCCCGCCCGAGGTCACACAGATGGCGGGGCTGGCATTCTGACACAGGTCCCTCTGACTCTAGAACCTGTGTCTTCTTAATCAACCCTCCGGCTACTCCTTATGTGTTCGTGCTTTTCAGTTTGCCGCGAAAAGCAGACTTCAGGCAAACTCATGGCATAATGTTAAAAATTAGCCTGTTGTATGGTGACTAATATATCATAATAAAAAAATAAAAAGATTAAAAAAAATTAGCCTGCTGACTATTTTCTGCAGGATTTATCACATCATGTGAAAAGGAGAGCCCACGCGAGACAGCTCTGGGGCAATGTCAAACGCAATGATTTAACGCGCTGGGCACGAGCGGAAAGCAAGCTCTCTGTTCAGACGTGGGGCTGCTGGTTCGGCAAAGGCCTGAGCACATGCTGCAGACGCTGGCCTCCCAGGGAGGTCTGGCCCCCAAGCCACTGACACGCGTGGCCGTGCCAGGGCACGCGGCTAGTGTCTGCCCCCACGCCCACCCTCTCCACGCGTCACCTCAGAGACAAACTTTCTTTGGTTACCGCTCTGATCTCTATTCTTGAGATTGTTGGCAAATCAGGTTTTGCGTCCAATAATTTCTGGACATTTTTTTCCATTCTGACCGTCTTTAAGTCTAGATAGGATTCAGTCAGGTGGTCCTTATGATCTATAAAATAAATAATTGAGAGTCAAAAGAAAGGGTCAGGAAGAAGTTATTGCATGTAATAATCACAGCTGCTGGGGCACCTGGGTGGCTCGGTTGGTTAAGCATCTGACTTCAGCTCAGGTCATGATCTCAGCGTCCTGGGATTGAGCCCCAAGTTGGGCTCCCTGCTCAGCAGGGAGTCTGTTTCTCCCTCTCCCTCTGCCTCTCCCCCCTCCCCCCAGTTCGTGCCCTCTCTCTCTCTCAAATAAATAAAGTCTTAAAAAAAAAAATCACAGCTGCTGTTTACCAGACCTTGACTTGCAGGCCAGTGCTGATGTCCACCACCCTCCCTTAACAGGTGAGAAATACGCCTAGACAGATAAATGGCTTGTCCACGGTCACACACAGCTAGTAGGAGGCTGGTGCCTCACAGGAGCCAGTGCCGAGGCATGGCGGGTGAACTTTCAGCCACAGGAACAAGGATGGAACTTGAACCCCGGCTTTTGGGGCCTAGCCCAGCACTCCCCCCAGCAACAGGTGCAGTGTCTTGAGAACACTATGCCCTCTAAAGAGAGTATCCCAGAAGGTTCCCCAACGCTGATCCTTGCAGTGTTAGTCCATGACAAAGTTCCCACCAGGCCACAGCGAAATAAGAAAAAGGACAATGTAGTGAATTTTTCATGAAATCCCATTTATTTAAGATCAAGGCTTGCCCTTGACTCTGAGATCATGCCTGCCATCTTTCCTTGTATTACAACGTCCTTTCGACTATGAAGTGATGGGACAGAAGACGGTGGTCCTGGCCGATGTCAGTGCCCAGAGTGACCTCTACAGTCTGGGGCTCAGGGCTCTGAGCTGGGACAGGGAGACCAGCAGGGAGGGAACTTACTGGATGAGCTGGCCTTCTCGAGCTCCTTAATTCGCGCACGCAGTTCAGACAAGGCCTTTTTCTGACGCTGAATGATTTCCTCATGTCGGGACCCTTTGCACTTGGCCCCTAGATCACTGAAGGATTGTTCCTGTGGCCAGAAGGGTGCAGAGGACAGCTTTTTTAGGGGTCAGAGTCTCTTATAGTCCAAGAAACATGTACAACTCATGACTCACAGAGACCTTGTCACTTAGTACCTTGGAAGTTACTGTAAGGGGCTTCAGTGCAGAAGGAATTTAAATTTTTCATTTCAAATATAAAATCACATCTAGGAAGATTTCCAACTCTCTTACCTACTTAGCATATCTATAAATAAAACCCCCCTCTATGTTCCCTCCCCGTGTTTTATATTTTCTTCTAATATTCTTCTAAGCTTGGGTTTCCTTTTGTTGTCATTTGGGTCTTGCCTCAGAATAATCCCACCAAATTCTGCTCCAGGAGGGGCGTTTTTAGATAAGAACACATGGTACTTTCTTCTTGACTGGTAATAAGGATGGCTCTTCAATATTTGCTAGGGGGAATGTGACAGATTGGGTCGCGGTTGGTCTGGAGAAAGGAAGACCCTCCTCCGAGACTTCTGGAGGTTCTATTGTCCACAGAACTTCCCGGGATGAGGGAACAGTTCCACATCTGTACCATCCAATATGGCAGCCACCAGGCACAGAGCTAGAGTAGGGCTTGTAAAGGGCATAGACAAGGAGAGGCCTTCTCTATCTTTTAAGGATCATGTCCACCTTTCAGATTCAGAAGAATGCAAGGTTCCTTCTTTCAGAAAAATTCCCAGACACACAAAAATTTGCATACAGGGGCGCCTGGGTGGCTTAGTTGGTTGAGTGCCCGACTCTTGATTTCAGCTCAGGTCATGATCTCAGGATCCTGGGATCTGTACTCAGTGGGGAGTCTGAGTGAGGATTCTCTCTCTTCCTCTCCCTCTGCCCCCCCCACCCTGACTCTCTCTCAAATAAATAAATCTTTAAAAAAATTTGCATACAGATTCTGGAAACCCAGTAACGGACTCTGTGCGTCACATGGGCTCTGTGAGAGCAAAGTCTTTGTCTCCATTGGAGACTGTGGTGTTCCCAGGGCCCAGCACTGCGCCCAAGCTTAGTAGACAGTTGATAATTATGGAGCCTGAACGAAATGAGGTCAGAAACAGGAGTGGGAAGGAGCTTGTCCCAGCTTTCTGGCTGGGACCAGGGTTCGGCAGCAAAAAAAAAGGGGCTCTCCACCCCTGGCTGCACTTAGTAGGACCTCCCTTGACCCTGACACTGCCTTCAGCCTGTTTATAGTCCGGATGGCCAGTCCACTCTTCCCAGGTTGATTCCACACCGGCCTTGCTGTCTTTGAGGATGTATGTTTGCCCAGGAGTGTGCTGTGTGTGTGCGTGTGCATGCATGCACGCACGTGTGCAGGAGTGTGGAGAGGAGGGTAGGGTCTACTGACCCGGGGGTGGGGCAGCCGCAGCAGCGAGGCTGGGTGACAGCCTTTATTCTGCCTGAAGAGTAGGCCTGAGCCTGATGTGACCCTCATGGCTCTTCTGGGAATTTGTTTATTTAGAGAAGAAGATAGAGATTCTTTCTCATACAACTCTGAAGCCCTCTGACCCACTTTGGCTTAGAAAGCCAGAAGTAGCCTGGGTTTGGAAAGCCATTCTGAGAAAGAACAAATACTTTTTCCCTTTTATCTTGCAGTCTCCCTCCCCCACCCTTTTCAGTTAATCCTGCCTCAGAAGGGAAACTAATAATCTCGGCATCCCGTCAACAATCTGTCCTCGCAAACTCGTGCAGAGTTGGAGGGGGTCTGGTGTGAACAGGAACCCTGGGCCTCCTCCTCTGTGCCCAGCCCTGGGGCCTGGCATACAGCAGACACTCAGTGGTTGTTGAACAAGTGAACGAATATGGGCTGGGTCCTGAACGGAGAGCTCAGGACTCCAACAAGTCGGAGACAGCAGCGAGACTCGCTCCTGGCCCCATGGAGCTCAGGGAGCGGGACGGCTGGGGCTGTGCTGAGCCCCTTTGACTTCTGCGAAAGCGCTCTCTGGACAGCGATGGTGCCAAGGACAGCTGGCCGGGCCGCGGAGCCCTTTCGTTCAAGCCGTGCGGGGCGCTGGCTCGCTGCTGTTTGGCAGCGGAAAGGCATCTTTGAGAGCAGGAAGGCAAGCTGACACGTTTGGCCCTGTTTCCAAGTGAAAATCCCAAGCCCATTACTGAAATGCCCTGTTCTCTAGTTTCATAAAGCAAAAGGGAGAAGGATGTCCCCGGACTCCAGGAAACCCGAGGCCTGGAGGAAACACCGCACCCCGGCCCAGGGCAGAGTGGGAGTGCCACCTGGGGGGGGGCAGCATGGCGAAAGCTGTTCTCACTCGGACACACGCTCCCTGTGCTCCGTGCAGCTGGGGCTTCCGGGGGCTTCTGGGCAGGCACCCAGAGAGGAGCCCCCGAGAGACAGCGTGGAGCAGAAATGGTATGGCCTTTGGGGAAGACAGTCTGGCCCCATCAAGCCCAATTTGGGATGCCCTCTGGACCCAGCATTTTCACATCCGGGAATCTGTTCCACATACACATGTACAGGGACCTTAACTGTAGCAACGTGTGAAAGGAGACACAGCCTCGATGTCCATCAGCAGGGAACACAGGAGGGACAAGAGGGATGCGGTGGAATTCTATGCACCCAATTAAAAGAACAAAATGGTTCTTTTACACTTATTAGAAAAGATAGCCTTTACATGGTGTTCAGTGGGACAAAAACATGTTGCAGAATATACATGGCTTAATACCATTGTTTGGCAAAAAGATGCATTGAATAAACATGTATATATAGCTTGTGTGTGTTTGTGCACATAAATAAAATTTATTTCTCTACAACACCATGAGGTGGTGGCCATCATGACGCCTACTTTCCAGACAAGGGAGCCGGCATACAGTTACCTCTCTGAGGTCAGCATTTCTGGGTGCAGGAGTCCCACCCCGGGATGGAATGCGGGCAGCCTGGAGCTGAGGCTGACCTTTGCACACTGCAGGGTCACGCCTGTATGAGGGTAGGGCAGTGTCTGTGAGGAAAAGGGCTGATGACGCACATGCCAAACTGCCGACAGCCATGACCTCTGGTGGCCGCGGGAGGAGGGCAGGGACTATCTCTTTTTACACATTTCACATAAGCAAGTCATATTTTTGGAGCTTAGAAGGAAAGTATTTTCAGAAGCAAAGACAGGCACCACTGGGCTCTTTTTTAGCCTTGTCCCCCTGCGTGGCCAGGCCTGGGCGGCACTCACCTCTTGACTGCTCAAGAGAATGTCAGTGTGGACCGGTTCTATCTGCACCGAGATGTCACACATCTGGGCCGAGTTCCTGGGCTTCTGTTCCTTCTCCTTGTACAGCTGGACTCTGTGCTTCTCTTGGGAGGCCCTAGGGCAGAGAAGATGAGTCACTGGACAGCAGGATGGCTGGCAGCGTGAGGTTCTAGGACCCACGAGTGACCTTTGGAGCCACTGGCAGAACAGAAAAAGGAACTCCATTTCACAGGTCACTGAAACCTTCGGGTCTTCAAGTCTCCTGCCCACAGATTCCTAGAGAATTTAGTTTCAGGGGACCTCTAAAATCGTGGCCAGGGCAGTAGACACCTGTCCACCCTTGTTTCCCTTACGAGGTCTGCAGGACACCTGCTGGGGCATTTACTGGGGCATTTATTGTGTGACTGCTGTTTCTGACACTTTGTACGTGTTCACCCTTCTATTAATCATAACAATCCCATGAGCTGGAGGCTCTCCTTGCCTCATTTTCCAGGCAAGGAAAGAACACACAGTAATTTGCCTGTGGCCATGAAGCTTGTAAGAGAAGATGGCCGGCTTTGAATCGGGGCAGCCTGTGCCTTTAACAACCATGTGACTCTGCCTTGGCCACGAGCCAAGAGGCATATGAAGCAACAGGGTAGTCACAAGGTGTGGATTACTCGACCTTCTTGGAGAAGACATTACTCTTATGTCAAAATAAGGCTAAGCTGTGGATGAAACTGCAAACTCACATGTATTTTTTAGATTAATCCGTGGACTGAGGGCGAAATTTTACATTTATTTTAAACTGATGTCTTTTACCCCAGTTTATACATTTGTTCAATCAATATTTATAAAGTTCCCTATGTGCCAGGCACTGTGTGAATGCTGGGGAGTCAACAGCAGGCAAGGTCTATGTGGGGGTCCTTATGGGGAAGGTGGACAATTAAACAGGCCATAGCAGCCTGGCTGTGTGAGAAGTGTTACGTCGTATGGAACGTAGGGGCTGAGAGACCCTGGAAAGAGTAGGAGCCCTTGGCTATGTTTGGTGAGGGTAAGTGACAGAGGGCTTCCTGGAGGAAGTGGCATTTAAGCTGAGACCTGTCCCCTGGAATACTGGGCAGGAATGTTTGAGAGGCACAGAACTAAGCAAAACTCTGTTTTTTAAAAAAAATTTTTATTTATTTATTTTTTAAAAGATTTTATTTATTTATTCGACAGAGATAGAGACAGCCAGCGAGAGAGGGAACACACAGGGGAGTGGGAGAGGAAGAAGCAGGCTCACAGCAGAGAAGCCTGATGTGGGGCTCGATCCCATAACGCCGGGATCACGCCCTGAGCCGAAGGCAGCCGCTCAACTGCTGTGCCACCCAGGTGCCCCCAAAACCCTGTTTTAAATGATGAGGTTGTGAAGTAATGAAACACGTGTCATCCATCCACCCCTCTATCCCTCCATCCCTTTAACATTTACTGAATGACCTCTGCGTGCGAGGCTCCCTGGGCACTTGGGTGTGTCTGGGCTGCCCATACCATGAGGTCCTTCCCACACACCTGAGTGCCTCCTTGAGGACCTCCAGCTCCCTGTCCTTCCTTTCCACCAGGCCGGTTAGCTGCGCCATCTTTTCCTTGAGTGCTCTCAGCTCGCTGCTTTGTTGCTGGACCAGCGCCACGTTCCGCTCCAGTTCCATCTTCTGCTTTTCATTAAGCTCCCCTGGGAGAGACAGGAAAGCTGGTGAGGGGGTCTCCTGCCTCAGGGCTCTGCCAGGGCCACAGCCGATAGGCCAGGCCTACAAGAACCATGAGGCATGTCCACCCCCCAGGAATTCTCCATGGGAGGGAGCGTTAGTAACAGCCAGGGGGTCTGCCTGCGTCTTAGCAAAGGAAAACAAAGCTCCGCCTGACCCCAGCGTTCCAGAAACAGTCAGGGCCCCATCTCTGCACGTGTGGCATTTTGGGGCTCCCTGGTCGACCTTCAGCGGCCTGCTTCTGCATCTGTTTGCCTAAGGGCGTTCCCTCCACGGCCTCTGGGGTCTGCCAGGTGCAACAGCCTCCAACCGACCCGGGTGAGACTGGAGTTCACAGCCCAGCTCCCTCACCCCTGGGGTGGTCGACCCGGGGGCTGGGCTGTACCCTGCTCCCCAGCATCCCCCCAGCTCCAGCTGCCCGCCCTGCCCCGCCTGACACCACAGCTTTCTTTGCCTTCCTCCCCTCCCTGCCTCTCGTCCACGCCCATGGCGGCTGGTTCCCAGGATCACCTCTCAAACATGCTGCACGCAGCAGCAGCATGCTGGTCTCGGGGTCAGCCTCTGGCAGAACCCACATGGAGACACTTAATTAGCTCCGATTTTCACAGCAACCCTACAAGTGAGTTACCGGCACACCCCACTTCACAGATCCAGAACCAGGTCCAACATCTCCTGATTCTAGAACGGGACCTGCTAGGCTCGCTACTACACTTTCTCATACCTCAGTATGAAAACAATCACTCTTTGAAAAATCAGCCATAAATGCCCTGGGGGCGTTGACAGTACAGCCAGAGGGAGTAAATACCACTGAAGGTTTTGGGGGTGCCCCGGGTTTGAGATGGGGACAAGACAAGAGGAGTGCTTCTCACCCTCCCTCGACTTCCCCAAACCGAGTTCTGTCTCCTGACTCCTGCCTGCCTGTGCCTTTTGGCTTGGTGGAGGCTGGGGGCTGGGAAGGAGAAGAGGGCTATAAGAAGCCAAAGAGGGGAGGCAGAAATAAAAGGACAGGGTTGGGGGGGGCGGAGAGAAAAAGAGGAAAGAGGAATATTCAGGTAGACTGGTTCTTGCTCTTTGGTCCCTAGTGTAGGTGGCCCCTGATGTCCAGCCAGCTCCAGCAAGCAGGTGTTTGTAGGTGATTTTGCAGCAAAGGAAGGGGAGGCAAGGAGACAGTACCTTGCTCTAGGTCCCAGAGCAGGGGGGTGCTGGGATTTGTGCCCTCGCTCCCAGCTTTCATCTCCAGAGACAAATCTCTGAGATAAAAGGGAAGATTTTTCCCAAAAAGAAAGCTGCATGTCAATGCAGAGGTCGGAAGCCCTCTGAGAACACTCCTCGGGGCCCCCTGATAAGGCATCAGTCTCGCCGACCAAGGGCCAAATGCTCAAATGCTGTGACCGCCCAGGAAAGCAGGCCAGCAGGATTTTTAAGGCTAAGCTTTCCAACTCTTAAGCCTGTTCTTTCCTTTCTCAAAGCAGGTCAGGAAGTCAGGAGAGGCAGGCAGTCATACAAACCTCTCAAATCTGACATTCGGCTGTGGGCTTCTGTGAGGTTTTTCCTTAACCTCATGATGACCTCCTGCTGAGACAGGATCTCCTTCTGAGCCGTCAGTAGATCCCCTCTGAAACTCACAAAGACAGGCCGAGTCAGCTCACCTCAGTCTCTGGGATGTTGCCAGTGCCTGGAAGGGGCCAGCTCAAAGCAGCGATTCATTTCCATGAAAAAAAAAAAAAAAAGTACATGGAGATAGGACAGAGGATCCCAGGTTCAGTTTGAGGCTGAGTTATGACAAGTATTGGCTTATTTCACAAGCCATTTAAGCTAAGGTGCAGCGAGGGGACAGGGGACGTGACTTGCCCAGAGCCACACATCTGCATAGATACGATCATAGATCCACCCAGATCTTTCCATGACACCATCCTGACCTGCTAGAGGATGGAGAAATTCAAATGGCAGCAAGAAGACCCCAGACTCGACTCCTTTTTTTCAGGTTCTGATGATGTGGCCAGAGGCCGGGGTGGGGGGGTGTCTCTGGCCTGGTGTGCACACACCCGTCGGGTACTCACATCAAGGTGTCACACACTTCGTCTTTGACACTGCTCTCCACCGGAGGCGCCACTGGGGGCTCTCGCTGCATCACCTCCGCCTGGGCTGAATCAGAGGGACCCATGAGTGTCACTGCAGTCCGCGTGCAACTGATGCTCTCCTTCCCCTGGGCTTATAAATACACCTGCATCTTTCCCAACTTAGCCATCTCCCTACATGCCGCCCTCTCCCTAATGAGCCCCACCATGGGTTCTGTGGCACGGCTGGGACCCCTCCCACATATGAGCTCATGAAATCTTTCCCGCTACTCTATGAGGCAGGGCTCATGAACTCCATTTACAGGGGAGGCAATGGGCACAGGAGGGGCAGACCTGCCGGCACCGCTCAGCAAGCCGAGGGGGTGGAGCCCCAACCACCGGGCCATGCCTCCTCCCTATTCCACCTTTCCTCCCAGACAAGTCCTGTCCTGTCTTCTCCTCCCACTTGCTCCTCAGCCCAGCGCCTTCCGGTTTCCACCCTCACCCTCAGTGACACGTTTACGCATTCACCTGGTGCTTATGGAATGTCTGCTTTCTGGTAGATTCTGAGCTAAATGTGACTACTTTGTTGTCACCCTTTGGGTCCCAGCTCCCTCTGACCTGGACCTGGGTTGGGAAACTGAGTCCCACTCCGTGCTTGGGCCATGGTGCCCTGTTCCTCCTGGGTCACCTGTCAGGGCCACCATCTGAGGAACTGCAGGGACTCTGCCTGGCCTGTCCGTTCGGAGTCCCCAGTGCCTAGAATAAGCTTGGAACCTAACAGATGCTCAAAGAAGAGCACTGAGTGAATGAAAGCGTGAAGCGAGCCCCGGTAGCTTGTCAGCTGGCTGAAGACCAGGACCATGGTTCTCAATCAGGGGCGAGTTTGCCCCCCACCCCGGGGACATCTGGCAATGTCCGCAGACATTTCTGGTAGTCACACTGGAGTGGCGGGTTGCACGCAGGGTGCCGCGGCTGAGCAACCCTGGCCCAAGGCTCAACTTCCGGAACTCTCCTCCGAGAGCTCAGCATCTTTGCAATGCATTGCGTCGCCTTGTCATGCAGGGCAAGTACGTGCTCACAACCCTGAGTCCTTTTCTCAGCCCCTTTTGGATCTTTTCCAAGCTGGTTAGGAAAGGCCATTAGACGAAGTCGCAGACTCCTGAGGGCAGAGAGAAGGCTCTGAAAGGCCTCTGCATGGGACGTTTTCACGTGGAAAAGACGCTCCGTGCACACCGCTCTGACGCCCCTCGGCAGCCCGGCAGCCCGTGCATCTCCACCGGCTCACTGGCTCGGCACAAAGGATGTCCCGTCTCGTTGTTGTGACTTCTGTCTAGCCTAGGCCTCGAGGGCCTCTAACCTTGCTGTGTAACGGGAAGAAAATGGTGCCTCCAGGGAAGAGGAGCTTTCAAGTGAGGTGCTGCCCTTTCTGACCCATCATCAGCCCACTGGGACCCACGGGATAATCAGAACCCGCCCTGAACGCTAATATCCTCTCAGCAATCTCTTTGGACCGACCTGGGTCGCTGTCCTTCAAGGTTGCAATCTCGCCTTCTATTTTTTTATGGTGCTCAGTCACTTTCTGGAGTCTTTCTTCGAGGCTCACGATCGTCTGAGAGTGCTGTTTGATTTGCTCCTTATATTCCCTGATTTCCGTTTCAAAGCCGTGTTTCTGTGAGTTCTGTTCTTCCTGGAGGGCCTTCACTGTCTGCTGTTGCAGCTGAATCCGCTCCTCCATGATGAGCTGGGAAGACAGGGAAGTCGTTAGTGCGATCCTGGGAGCTGGGTGTGACATCAAGGACGACAATAGCAATATGCCACCTTTGCACCCACGGGCACGGAACTCGGACCCACCTCAGGGCATTTGCACATGCTGTGCTCCCGCATGGTACTCTCCTCCCCCCAGTTCCTTGCACGACTGACTCCTTCTTGTGTTTCAGGTCTCAATTCCAACGTCACCTCCTCAGAGAGGCCCTTCCTTGACTGCCTGTCTAAAGCAGCAGCTCGAGACACTTCTATTCCATCCTCTGCCTTCGTTTTCAATGATGTGCTTATCGCCGTCTGAATGATCTCGTTTGTTTCCCATTCCCACTAGAATGTAAGCTTCAGGAAAGCAGAAACTGACCTTTCCTTATTACCGATGTACCCACAGCCCCGGTGCCTAGACCCGCCCCTGCGGCATGTAGACCTAGCTGTTCAATAAGGACTGTTGAATTAGAGAATGAACAATTTTATAAGAAAAAGAGAATGAATTTATATTTCCTTTTTAAATTTCTTTTTTTATTTCTTAAAGTAGGCTCCACGCCCAGCTTCGAGCCCAACGAGAGGCTTGAACTCACGACCCTGAGATCAAGACCTGAGCTGAGATCAAGAGTCAGATGCTTAACCCACTGAGCCACCCAGGAACCCCATATTTCTAGTTCTTGAAAGCAGAAATTCCCAATCATCACCAAGAGGTGAGTTGGACCTTTTCCCATGGCTGCCCCTGCCCTTCCTGAGGCTGCTCTCGGGGCTTCTCGATGCCTCATCCCAGCTCCCCTCCTGCTTCTCCGACTACATCTTCCTCAGCTCTGATGACATCAGACTCCTGCTCCTTGTTCCCGGTTGACATGTTGGGCCTCGGTCCCCGATCCTGAAGCTCACACATGCACACTGTTTTAACGATAACGCCTCCTCTAAATTGGACCCCTTGTCTTGCTTTCTCCCTCAAATCTATTGGACCACCAAAAGTTTGGGGCACTTTTGAGCTTTGCTACCCCACCTTCGCCTCAGTCTGAATTCTTCACCTTCCCCAGAAGACAGACCCTCCCCCCAAGAGCCCGTCTGACCTCCATATGCCCGTCAATATGCCACCCACAGGCCATCCTTGCCCTGGGTGCCCCGGCTTGAAGCCCAGCACCTCCCTCTCTTTGGTGCTCATGTCCCTTCAATCATTTCTCACGTACTGCCATTTCTCTTGTGTCTGTCCCTACAGCGACTCTTTCCTGCCTGTCCTGTGCCACCCCGAGTCTGCAGGTCCTTCTGACTCTGGGCTACAGCCACGGCCACCGTGTGCCGCAGCTCGAGCTGGCCTCTCTGACTCCAGTCCCTCTCAAATTCACTTTGCGCTTTTTGCCAGATGAATCCTCATTACTTCCTTGCCCACAGACCTGTTGGTTGAATGTATGTGTGACGAATGAGTGCAGTATTGAGCCCTGATGGTGGAGGGCCTTGAATGCCGAGCTAAAATTTTAAACCATTAAAGTCTGTGGAATAGTCAGGATTACTAAGGTCTGGGGCTGCTCAGTCCTTCAGCCTGATCCTGTGAGGACCCTGTATTACAACATCTTAGAACGCCTAGAGAGAGGGCATTGTAGCCTCTGTTCCCCTTTCATTCGAGACCAGTGCTTCTCAACAGAAGGCAATTTTGGCCCCCAGAGGACATTTGGCAAAGTATGAAGACACTGTGGGTTGACATGTCTGGAGGGAGGATGTTACTGGAGTCTAGCAGGTAGAGACCCGGGGAGATATTATGCTTCCTGTGATGGACAGGACAGCCACACACAAGAAAGGGTTATCCAGCCTGAGCACCAGCAGCGCCCAGGCTGAGAGCCTCAGTCTAAATCACGAGTTCTCCCGGCCTTGTGATCCTTCATTGAGGGAAAGAGTCTCCCGTCCCCGGAAGGCACCAACTCACCATTTTTGTCTTGGTGGTTTCCAGTTCAGCTAACGTTTCATTTAATTTCATGGTGAGGCTCTCTGCTCTTTGGCTCTCGGCCGTCTTGGTTTTCTGAGCCTCTTCTAACATGGCCAGTGCGTCATTTAGTTCACTATTTAAGATGTCTTCTTTTTGTACTTTTAAGTCTATTTCCTGGACAAACAGCAAACACCAAATTAACAGAAATTCAGGAATGAATGTTTACCCTAGCTTCCCCGTTTTCAGAGAGGAGGTGAACTCTATTCTGTTATTGTCCCTTTTTCAGCCCAACGTCCTATGCTTTCTCTGGAAGGTTCCAATTATTATAGAGCTCTCTTTTCTCTCCAGCTGAGACTGTCTCCTTGTGATTTCTGGTCTCTGAGTTCGGTTCTGTCACCTGGAGCGCACTGAGTAAGTTTTATTTGTCTTTTATGAGACAGCCCTTTAAATATTTGAAGAAGGCTGTCATGTCTCTCTCTAAATCTATTTTCCAGGATAAATGTGCCGAGCTCCTTCACCTCTTAGCCACGGGATCTGCCCTCAGCATCCTCCCCCGCATCCCTCCCTGGCTTTGGAGGGATGACCTCCCCTCTTCCCTCTGGCCTCCAGCAAGCTGGGCTCCCCTCGCCCATCTGTGCACTCCTCATCCCTCCTCCTGGAATCCATTCTTCCAGTCCTGGACTCTCCCAATTCTACTCTCCTCCGGAAGCCCCTCCTCAGACCATGCAGAATGCAAGCTTCGTGACCGGTCGGGGGGGGGGGGCTTCACGAACTTTATTTATTTACTTGACTTTATTTTTAATTTTTAAAAAGATTATTTATTTGAGCGAGAGAGAGAGAGAGAGAGAGCATGAGCAGGGGTGGGGGAGGGGCAGAAGGAGAAGGAGGCTCTCCACTGAGCAGGGAGCCCGATGTGGGGCTCGATCCCAGGACCCTGGGATCATGACCTGAGCCGAAGGCAGATGCTTAACCGACTGAGCCACCCAGGCGCCCCAACTTGACTTTATTTTTAAAGAGTGGTGTTGGGCTCACAGCAAAATTGAGAGGAAAATACAGTCTCTTATATGCTCTCTCCCCCCACAATGGAAGAACCCCCCATCATCAACATCCCACACCAGATGGTACCTTTGTTCCAGCTGAGAAACCTGCACTGACATATCACAGTCACCAAAAGTCCGTAGTTTGTGCAAGGGTTCACTCAGTGCTGAACATTCTACGGGTTTGAACAAATGCGTGATGACACGTATCCGCCCTTACGGTATCGTACAGAGTAGTTTCATTGCCCTGAAAACCGCCTGGGCTCCATCTAGTCATCCCTCCCCTCCACCAACTCCTGGTCTTGTCTCCAGAGTTCTGCCTTTTCCAGAATGTCACAGACTCGGAATCATACTGTGTGCGGGCTTTTCACAAACATTATTTCATCCAATGTAAAACAGTAGTCGATGAGATGTGCTGGGTCTTCTCAGACTCTGCTGGTGGAACTGGAAACGGGCACGACCTTTTCGGAGGGTCACTTGGGAACGTGTATCAAGAGGCTGAACATGTTTATATCCTGTGACCCCGGGATTCCACTTTTGGGAATCTGTCCTAAGGACAAAACCGCACACACTTACGAGGACTGACGCGCAGGGCTCTTCAGCCAAGTGTGTTTTTGCTTGAGTGGAAAGTGAGAAACAGCCTCAGGGCCCAACCCTAGGGGACAGGTCAAAAAATTGGGGTCCATCCAACGCAGTGCAAACCCCAGTCAGCCGTCCACGGCAGGTCGTGGAAGAATGTTCCATGCCATAGAGACATTTTGGTAATGTATTCAGTGAAAATACAGCATCCAGGTCGGTGTGCACGGTGTAACAGGGTAAATGACTCCGTGATAAGTGGATGCTTGCCGATGTCTGCAATAATGATTAACGTGTACACGGTCTGGGAGGAAGCAGAGCAAAGCGTCACTAGCGTAGCTCGGCTCAGCGGAAATCATGGGCAGTTTCTTTTTAATCTTCTTCTGAGTGATTTTCTGTAAATAGTTGCTCCTTTTATAATTGGGAAGGGAAATGGATTAAAAACAATGAGAAAACCCCATTTTCGTCATGCGATTCTGTGAGCCTCACCTGGGAGCTGCTTCGTTCTTGGCGTACCACCACTGAACTCCATCTGACTCTATTCGGGGCCTTCACATCACGGTGACTGCTGAGAAATCCCAGTGCAGACCATGTGCAGGCCTGGCCAGAGAAGGTGCTCACTGAGGACGCTGGCAGGCACCCCACGGAGCCGCCTGTCACCTGCAGCGCACAGCGAAACACTCCAGCTGTCTCGGAGAATCCCCAGCAAGCAAATGGCTTCTTGGATGGGCCGTGAAGCTGCCCAGGGCCGAACGCACTGCCTGGCGTCTTTGCTCCTCGCCAGCAGCTCAGCTGTTTTGACTCAAGGACAGGACCACAAAGTTGACTGTGCGCTTGGGTCTGGATTTAGTTTTCTTCTCCCTGCTCTCCTTCTTTCTCTTATGCCCATTGCTCTTCTGTGCATCCGAGTAAAACAGCACGTGAATAAGCAACTCTTATGTCTGGGTGGGTCTTTGACCTTGTCCTTCCTTGGTCTTTCCTGGTACATGGGGACTTCCTGGGGAGGGATCCCGTTTCTCCTTGTCTGGTGTGATGCCACCAGTCTGCCCGGAGGGCTGTCACAAGACCTCGCCCTCTGATGTCACTGTTGTTTTCCCTGAGGCTGGTGAGGGTGTTGGACGCACAGCAGAGTCCTCTGTATCGTGACCCTGAGGACAGATTCTCTCTGGGTTGACTACTGAGATTGGCCCAGTATCCACGAGCCACTGGTTCACTTTCCTCCAGAGAATCGTGCAGCCACCTGAGCCCTCCCTTTCACTGTAACCGTGAGAGTAAAAACTGACCACTTGTTGATTTCACTGATACATTTTTTTGGGGGGCATTAATCTCATCCTCGATCCATTTGATGTCGTGATTAATCTACTTTAAAAATGTTACTGTCTCCTTTCCTCCTACCCCGAACTGAAGTATTTTATGGAAGATCCACGGTGAACGTTTGGGGAAACAAGGCTGTGTGTGAACAGATTGCGCCCCCGGGGCTCCGTGGGCCGGCAGCGTCTGCCTGCCCTCCCTCAGTGCGCTGGCCGTGGGCCGACAAGCCCTGCATCATTTTCCCCGACTCCGGTCTGCCTTCTCTGGGCACGCTCCAGGTGGTCCAGGTCCCTCTTAGGAAGAGGTGGCGGGACTGATGCGTTATGCAGATGTGGTTTACGGATGCTCATCTCTCTGGGGCAGCGATATGCCAAGTGCACCAGCACCATGTGGGGCTGCTTGGTAAAGATGCACATTGCTGAATCCACCCCATAGATGGTGAATCCGAATCCCTGGGGGTGAGGCCCAGGAAATGGGCATTTAACCGCCCCCCCCCCATACCTCTGCCCCAAGTGATTCTCTGCATGCTAATGTGTGGGAATCCTGCTTCAAAGAAAATGATCTAAGACTGATGTGAATAGATGCAAAGACCTTTTTCCGTCCCATCTGGTCTTCAAAGTCCTCTGAAAATGTATTTACCTGCATTTAAATTTAACCCCCTATTGTCAGGTTGTGCATTTAATCTCTTGCCTTGACTTTTGTGATATTAGCCAGTGTGTGTGTGTGTCCCTTGTACTGTTGGGACCCAGGAGGACTGAATTCTGTCCTGCAGTGCGGAGGTGCCTAAGACAGGGTCCCAGGCAACAACCTGTACTCCTACTATGTCTGCTCCTCCCACGAATAACTGTAAATGCAGTTTGATACCCACGGGGACAAGTTCCAGTGGAGACGCTGCTGCCCAGGTGATGGGAAATTCAGGCACCCATCTCCTGCCATCCCCTCTGTGACCCCAGGCAGCTGAGGTCACACACTGTTCGGGGACAGTAGGGACAGGAGGGGGACAGTGAATAATAATAGCAGTCAGCACACACAGAGCATTCACTGAGTGCTGGACACTTTTCTATGTGTTTTATGAGCGTGTTAGCAATCACTCCTCACCACTCGATGGGGCTGATCTATTGGCATCATCTGGATTTCATAAGTAGGGAAACGAAGGCACAGAGATGGCAAGACACTTGCCTCAGGTTGCATGGGCAGAAAGCAGCAAAGGTGGGATTCGAACCCAGACCGCCTGCCTCCAGAGCCCTGCTCCTAACCACGCTGGGCGCCTCCGTGTCTGCTCCTCTCTGAGACTCTTACCTCTTTCTGCTTGGCTATGTGGTTCTCCAGATCTTGCACCTTTTTCTTTTCCTTCTCTATGGCCTCCTTTGCTTTGTGTTTCTCGTAGGCGAGGCTGCTCTCTGAAATCTGGAAGTCAGGGACAAATGGTTTGAGGGAGTGTATGCGAGAAAGGACGGGAAGGGGCACCATGAGGGAAGCCAGGATTAGTAATCGCCCAGACCAGTGAGTCAGGGCTTGGGAGTAAGGGCTCAGGGAACAGGACGCTCACGGGAGAGAGGGGTGGGAGTCTTGGCATGCCCACCACGGCGGCGAGAACCTGAAGGTCGTGTCTGGTTAGTCACCGCATAAAAGAGAGGGTTATTCATCGTTCAGGATCTCGGGGCTGTGTTCAGGAAGTGACGTGCTGGTGAGTGTCCAGGTCAAGGCGTTTGGCACTGAGCCACTAACTGAACTGGAATGTGGGCCCTCTGCTGGGAAGTACCTGGCTCCCTGGAAGGTGGGGCAGGAGAGGCAAAGTGGGGGGAGATGCCTCCCGTCCCAGAGGACCAGACGCCTGCGGCTTCAGGCTCTCTCCAGCCTTCAAAGGCTTGGGTTCAAAAATTGATGTCCAGGACAGTGTGGAACTGAGAACACGTAGCCTGCAGGTCAGGTGAGTCGGAGCTGGGGATTGAGGACCAGCCTCACCTACACAAGCCCCAGGAGGTACACAGAGCAGGGGGGTTGGAAAACTCAATCTGCAGCTTGGAATCCTTACAGTGGTGCTCCCGTACAAACACAAAGTTCACAGAAAAATACTTTAAATATATGCATGTATGCATAGACGAGGGCCTGAAGAGATACGTACTGAAATGTAAATACCGGTTATTTTGGGGGATTGGGATTATGGCAATTTACAGTTTCCTCCTTTCGCTAGTCTGTATCTTCTACATTCTCTTGCGTGAACATACATTATTTGGCAAAAAGAAAAATGAAAATTGTACTAGGGAATGCAGTGCTGGGGGGTAGGACGAGGCTTTGGGGCTGCATGGCCCTGGAGAAAAAGACGGTCTTTCCATCGGCCCTGCCATCTGAGCACAGTGTCCGCGGCCACCATCCCCCCTGCCCCGCTCTGCCCAGGCCTCCCACCCCACCTGGGCTCTGACTCACCTCCCTGCACGAGCTTGGCATTTGCCTGCTGCCAAGTCTGTTAGAGACTGTCCAGCCCCCACCCTGCCAGTCCTAAGAGGCTGCCGGCCCCCTTCTGCGTGCCCCGTGGGATTATGCGCCGCTTGGCGAGTCACAATTGAAAGTAATGATGATACTGACTCCGCTTGAAATGCTTGCAACACAAGCGCTTGGCACCAGGCACTGAGCGTGGCGGTGCATCTCATTGGCAAGAACAGAGCGCATCTACCCAGGGAGCCGCATTCTGCAGGTGAGGACATGGTGGCTGCCACTGAGCCAGTAAGAGGACGAGTAATGCACAGAGGTCACACCAACAGGGAGTGGAGGTGCATGCTGGGACACCAGAGCCCTGCCCTACCCATACAGCTGCTCGGCTTCCGGACCTTGACTTCTGTGTGGTCCTGATTAAAACCCCACCCTCCCCAGAGGCGGAGACCTGTTCTGCGCTCATACTCAGTCGGGCATAGGGTCCCCTGCACCATGGCAGGAGCCTGGGCTCCAAGACAGCACCCCTGGTCCATCTGTATAAGGGACACTTGGGGCACAGCTGCTGACAACAGTTTGACCTCACTCCCTGCACGGGCTGACACAACCCACTGCCAAGGTCTTTGTTGGACTGTCTACCTCCCCCCCTTTCCCCTGCCACCCCGGCATTGGACACACACCATCCTCCCCACCCCACCTGGATGCTGACCTCACCTGGGCAGGTGCTTCCTAATGAATACATCGACTCCTCACAACAGACGTCTAGGTAGTTCTGTCACTACACCCATGTTACGGATGGGGGCACAGAGACGGCAAGGCACTTGCCCAGGGTCAAACAGTACTTTGGGGCAGAGCTGGGATTTGAACCAGAATCAGCACTTTTCGCCTACCAAGCCTTCCTGCTTTACCCCCTTTGTGTCTCCCTCCGGCTTTCTTCCCTGGACCCCTCATCTGGCTTCCATCTTGTTCCGGCTTCCTTCCTTCCTCACCCCACTGCCCCTGTGCCCCTGGCTAGGGGAGGTCCCTGTCCTCTGCAGCTGGGCCACTTGACCCGGTGGCATTTTCTCCCCCCAGATGTTCTCTTCATGCTCCTTCTCCCCTCCAGGTCTCACTCAAATGTCCCCTCCTCAGAGAAGCCTGCTCCCACCCCTGCCCCCCACTGTGGCTACTCTCTAGCCCACCCCTTTGATCTTCCCCCAGGCTTGTGGCCCTGGAGTTGTCATGTGCACTTGGTTACGTGGTGTCTGTCCCTCCAGCCTAGAATGGAAGCTCTGGGAGGACATGGCTCTGGTCCTTCTTGCGCACTGTGGTATCCCCAACGCCCAACACCCAACAGGGCCTGGCCCATGCTGGGGGCTCGGGAAGCATTTGTGGATGATGAATGACGCAGAATGAAACAATTCATGGAGTCATTACTGTGTTTCTGGAAGTTCCCTGAGGGCCAGCCCATGTCTGTGCCCTCTGTGTCCCTGGAGCCCAGCTCACGGAGCTGCCACTGTAGGTCACTGAGTTCTCTCCCTGGCTGCCAGCTCCTGAGAGCCCCTCTTTGACTTCTTGGGGGGGGCGTTGGGGTGTTTGGGTTAAATCTGAGCGACATCCCTCCTCTCAGCCTTGGACCCTGTCTTTCATGGTGGCTCCAGGCCGGAATGGCTGCGGGGCCAGTCCCCAGGCTGGTGGAGGTGGCTAGAGGTGGATGTCTCCAGTGCTCTCCAGGCATGGCGCTCGCTGCCCATACCACTGTCACGCTCTCCCCAAGGGTGCACTTCTTGTCCTCCGCTCCGGACCTCTGGCACTTACTCGTGGGACTGCTATGCCAGCTTGTTATGTACCGGTCTACACCATCTTATCCCACAACTGTTTGTGTCTCTACAAAAAGTCTGGGAGCTGGGAGTGAGTGTCCTTCTACTGATGCTGGCTGAGGGACTGACCCAGCCCCCGACCTAAGGGCTCCCTGCTGGAGCGCGTCTCTCTGCCCTGGGCTGAGAAGGGAAATGCTTATGTAGAAGGCCAGCTATGTGCAGGGTGCAGCTCTAAGTCCTCTGTCTCTATGCATTTAATCCTGCGAGGGAGGGATGCTTACTCCTCCCATTCTGCAGAGGAGACAACTGAGGCCCTGAAGGTTAAGTGACCTGCCCTAGGTCATACAGCTTGTGAGCTATACATGACGTCGGCCACTTCCCACGGAAGTGTGCCCAGCACCTGCGCACTGGCCTGCTAAACCCTCCATCGGGGCACAGAACCACGGCCTCACGTCTGGCCTCGGACTTCCTTCCACAGGGGTTTTGGCTCCTACGACCCATCCATCTCTCTGCTCCTCGTACCTCCTTCTGTTGGGTCAAGTGGTTCTCCAGATCTTGAGCTCTTCTCCTTTCTGTCTCCAAAGCTTCCTTTGCTTTCCTTTTCTCATGGGCCACGCTGCTCTCCAAAACCTGAAAACCAACAACCAGTCTTTTTGGTTGCCTTCCCAGTGTGCGGGGGCTGCTCATTCTGGCCATCTTACTAACAGTGGTAGTAGCCCCCACGCTGGGGGGGGGAACCCATGCTGGAGCCCTCACCCAGCATGTCACACACAGTGAACCCTATCACGGCACCCCTAGCAGAGGAATTAGTAGCACCAGTTTATAGATGATGAAACCGAGGAACGGAAAGTTGCGGAAGGCCCAGGGGTCATGCAGTTTGTTGGTGGTGAGGTCAGGATTTGAGCCCCGTGCGGAGGACGGCCCACCGCCCGCATCCAGAGGCCCTCGGCAGGCAGCACGTGAGCAGAGGGGCAGCGTCTGTCTTATTTTAGAGTCTGAGCTCTTATCACTGCGCCAGGTAGTTGCTCTGAGAAGAAGAATCTCATTAATAATGGATATCCTATTATTAAAATAAATCTCTTAAAGAGAATCAGGTTTCAAGATGTGGGACAGTGTATTAAATTCATGAGCAACAACATACCAATTTCTAGAAGGGGTGGGGTGGACCTCACACGTGAGCTCGGAGAGGGCGTATGGAGAAAAGTGTGGTTCGGTGCTCCTGCTCGAGGAATTTGTTTTAGGAAGTAAATGGTTACCGCCAATCCCAAAGGGTAGGAACTGCCCACAAAGCCCTTGTTTCCAGTCACTGCAAGAAAGGGCACATGAGCTTTCAAATGGGTTGAGGTCTAAGTACCAGCTGGATGGTAAGATGTCTGGAACTTGGAACATGGTTTCCATTGTAACCTGTGGTTAGGGTCCCAGATTAGCCCGCCCACATGAGCCTGGCTGAAATGCTATGTATTTTGCAGTGAAGTCATTTAAGAAAGTCCCAACGCTCAGCTGCTCCAATATCAGCCCTAGAGAAAGCAGAAGAGCAGCATCATGGGAGCTGGCAGACTTGTGCTTTTGAACATCTGAGGTGGGCGTCGGGGTTCCCTGTAATTTGTGAAAGAGACTTCCGAGCACTTTCCNTGCTCAGCTGCTCCAATATCAGCCCTAGAGAAAGCAGAAGAGCAGCATCATGGGAGCTGGCAGACTGTGCTTTTGAACATCTGAGGTGGGCGTCGGGGTTCCCTGTAATTTGTGAAAGAGACTTCCGAGCACTTTCCGGTGACTTAGGGTCGGCTCCACTGCACCTGAGCTCGCATCTACGCTCACGACTTTGGTGTCGGCAGCTCCTTTGCAGCTGAGAGCGGCGCTAAGGGGAAGATTGTCCCTGCACGACTCGGCACGCACGGGCCCTGGCCCCCTCCGCCGCTTTGCTCCCAAGTTCCCAGGCAGGTAATGGGAGACGACCTCTAACGTTACCTCAAAACCGCATTATGACCTAGCATTCTGTTGCCCTTAAAGATTCATCTGATCACGTGGCAGAAGGTCTAATAAAAAGAAAAATCAAATAACGTTTGAGGTCGATTAAAGTCTGTGTCTAGGACTGTTAATCTCAGATTTCCCCGTCAAGAAACCACAGAGAGGTTCTGCTGGGAGAGGTAAGGCTGCTGTTTTCCTAGGCTTGGAGTGACCCGGCCACAGCTCCTCCCTGCAGGGAGGCTGACCCCATTCGGCCTTCTTCCTTAAATCTCTCTCCTGAAGTCCCCCATGACCTCGAAATCTCTAAATTCAAGGGCCTTCCCTGGGCCCTTGAGCTGAGCTCTTGACCTCTCGGTGGCATTTGGCCCCATTGAACCCTCGGGAGATTCTGTTCCTCGTCACCTCCCCTGGAGATATAACTCAGGGCCAGGCCTCAGTGACACTGTTTACACAGGCCGCCAGGCACAGCCATACAGGTGACCCCAGGTGACGTCCAGCACACAAACATCTTCCCTCCCCGGATCAGATGGGATCACACGGGCTCTGCCTGGCCCACCTCCTTGTCTCTCCCGCAGCGGTGGGTGGGCCAGGACTTCACTCTGAGCAGTGAGGATGGGGAGGGGGCCGATAGGGAAAGAAGTGCCTGTGATAAATCTAACAGCTACACTGACTGAGCAATAATTCTGGGCCGAACACTTTACTGCACATGACCGCCGACGCTTGCAGCCACCTTGAGAGGAGGGGGCTCCCGAGTGATCTGCTGAGGCCTGAATGCTGTTGAGCCAGGATTTGAACCTGCATGTGGCTGCAAGGCCTGCACTCTTCACCCTTCTGTGTTGCCTTAGGGTGCAAGAGCTCATGAGAGCAGTATGTGAAAAAGACCCCAAGGTCCAAGGGTGACCACAAGATAAGCTTGAGCTGACGATGTCATAGAGCTCTCCCCAAAGCTGGCTGGGGAACATAAGCACAAGTACGAAATCTTCAACAGGCGAGAAGAGTCCTGTCCTGGGCCACCAACGGTCACCGGGTCAGGTTCTGACTACCACACTTTGGGAAGAAAACAGAGCAGGGGTTGCAAACTCAGATGTCTACAGGGGCCAGACAGGTGCCAGCGAGGAAGTGGGCTGCTTTTAACACAACAGGGAGTGGTGGGGATGGTGGGAAATTGCTGCTGCTTGGTTGGGCTCCCGTCCACTTCTGCCGAGCGGAAATGGGGCCAGATTTTCTGACTTTTCAGGAGAGGATGGAAATCTGGATTTTTTAAGTAAATGTTATGAATTCAAAATAAAATACTTGGGGGCCAAACATAGCATGTCCACAGGCCCTTTTCAGCCAGTGAGCTGGCAATCTGTGCCTTCTGGAGAAAGGGGCAGGCCAGAGGAGGGGACCAAGGCCAGGCTCCAGGAGAAACAAGGGCATTCGGGTCCGGACAGGAGCAGGTGTCTCTGTTTTCAATACTCTAAAAGGTTATCATGTGGACAAGGGGGTGGACAGGTCTTGCAGGAGCCCGGGAGGCCAGTGGGGGATTGATGTCTCCTGGGAGAAAGAGTTTGCTTGTGCTTAAACTAAAGGAAGAATTTTCTGCCAGCCCGAGGCATCACCACTAGGCTGCCCTGGCCTGTGGAAAATTCCTTGACGGTGGAGCTGAGGGCTGGATGATTTTAGGATGTTGTTGGAGGACTGACACCGCCCTGAAGTCCCAGGACCCTGTACCTCCCCCACTCTATGCTTTGGGCCACAATCTCCATGCAGGAGATGCCTGTGTCACCAGCCCCAACTGTCTCCCAAGTCCTATCTATGTCTGTATTTTTGCTGTTTACAATTTTTCCAACTGGCTGTCAAAGTTACGACTCCAGGGCTCTCTTCTTGAGCCCCACTTCTTCCCAGAGTACCCAAACCTTCCCAAAGACAGATCGCTGGAGGAAAGCTCTGCCACACTCTACCCCCATCATCCATGGTTCAGAACTCACTTCCACATGGCCTGCAAGCCAGATTTGGGCTTGAGCCGACTGTCTCCCCCAGCTGCATACCTCCTTCTGGCGGGTTAAGCGATTCTCCAGCTCTTGGACTCTGATCTGTTCTTCTTCTAATGCTTCCTTCACTCTGTTTTTCTCTTGAGTAATGCTTTCCTCCCAGACCTGCAATCCAATGGCCACTGTTTAACAGACGTAGTTGCCATGGCAGGAACCTAGGCTCCGTGCCAGGCCCTGCACGGGTAGCCCTTCGCTGCTCACCACAACCCCCCGGGGGAGACTGGGCAGCCAGGAGCAAGGGATCCGGAGTGGGCAGACTCAGATCAGAGCCCCAGGTTGGTCCTTCCGGGTGCATGACCTTGATTTGGGCTCAGGCCAACTCTGTCTCCCCAGCTGCATACCTCCTTCTGGCGGGCTAAGCGATTCTCCAGCTCTTGGATTCTCTTCTGTTCTTCTTCTAAGGCTTCTTTTGCTCTGTTCTTCTCTTGAGTCATGCTTTCCTCCAAAACCTGAAAGTCATTGACTGTTGTTTAATAGACATAGTTACCATGGCAGGAATCTGGACTCTGTGCCAGTCATTGCACGGGCTAGCTCTTTACTCCTACAACAACCCCGTGGGGGAGACTGTGGGTGGCTAGGAGCAAGGGATCCAGAGCGGGCAGGCCCAGGTCAAAGCCCCAGGTCGGGCCTTTCCGGGTGCATGGCCTTAGGAAGGTGAGAAGTGATAGATGCCTCAGTCTCCCTATTTGTACAATGGAGACGGTAATAGTGCTTCCTGCACTGGGTGAATGTGAGGGGCAGAGAAGAGACTGAACATGGACCATTTGGCATGTGATCACCATTCCTTAATATGGGTCAGTCATTTCTTCTGTGATCTCCACTTTGCAGAGGAGGAAACAGACTTAGAGGGATTAAGGAATCTGCCAAATTTACTAGCAAATCACGTGAACAGGGATTCGAACCCTGGTCCATTTGACTCAAGAGCCTGTTTTTTAAACCAGGGGTTGGCAAACTATGGCCTACCAGCCAAATCTGGCCTGCTGTCTGCATTTTGTAAATAAAGTTTTATTGGAACACTTCCTTGCTCACTGTTTGTAGATTGCCTGTGACTACCTTTGCACTCACAATAGCAGAGCTGAGCAGTCACGACAGAGCAGCGTGTCCCGCAAAACTGAAAGTATATACCATCAGGCTCTTCATGGAAAAAGTTTGCTGACCCTGATCTAACCCATGAGGGTGGACAAGTCAAGTACATGTTAACAGTTCATAATAAAGAAGGATTAGCTTCATAAAGCAACTGAGAATTGCTTACTATTCAAATGGTACTCAAATGAGTGAGGATTCATGAGAACGAGTTTGATTCGTGAATTTTGACACATGCATTTTTAGAAAGGGTGGGGGTGATGGTGTCTTATGGTGTAAGGAAGGTTCATTTAAAATCGGGACCCCTGCAGGGCTCCTGGGTGGCTCAGTCTGGCTCAGATCATGATCTCAGGGTCCTGGGATGGAGCCCTGCGTCAGGCTCCACGTTCGGTGGCAAGTCTGCTTCTCTCTCTCCCTTTGCCCTTCCCCCTGCTTGTGCTCTCTCTCTCTCTTTTTCTCTCAAGTAAATAAAATCTGAAAAAAAAAATAAATTTGGGACCCCTGGTGTTAAGTCTGGGACAGTACTTTCAGATGAGTCCCTTGGGACAAGTTGATCTACGAAGCGTCTGGGGAGTGGTGACCCTCAATGGGATAATAATGACCACGGGCAGGGGTACTGGCTGGGTGGATACCTGACAGTGCTTTCCCCTCCTGCTGGGGTGGTGTGTTCTGAGGTTCATTCTGTTTAAAGGGGGTTTGAAGCCAGCCCTTCAAACCCTTTCTGCGTCAGGATCAAGGTTATAAATGGGCATCTGGGAGGCCCAGGGTGGTGCCCAAGTTGCTTTGAACATGGTGGCACTGAAATACTGCACACCCACAGTGGAAAAACTCAACCCCAAATTAAAAGTAAAATAAGACATTTGGAAAGGAAGAGGGTAAGCAGGGAGGAGAAAGGAAGCAGGTGGAGAACTTTGCGAGGACTTTGAAGATTTCCAGTTCTTTCTGGTTTTGTTTTCCTCTCTTGAATGACACTGGCTTTTTCCATGGCTAACTGACCTTCAAAATGGGCTCACCTTGATTTAAGGCTATCGTAAATACTGCCTTCAGGGGACCACATACAATTTTGGCCAGATGGTTCTTCCCTTTTTAGTCTTTTCCTCCAGTGAAAGCAGAGAGGGGTGAGCAGAAGACGAGGCAGAAGGAGGAGAGAGGTTTCTTGAGATAACTGGGCATGAATCAGAGGCTGACCAAGGCGGAGGGGTCTGCAGAGCTGGTGTGTGTGACAGGGAGGGATGGTCCAAGCCAGAAGTCACCAAGCTGTGACTGAGGAAAGGTGGAGAGAGTGTCAGGTGCAGTCCTCCTCAGGGGAGGAGGGGGGTCCAGCAGATCTGGGGCTGCTGTCTTCAGGTGGGCGGGAGCGGGGGCAGCAGGCTGTGGTTCTCAACCATGGCTGCATACTGGAACCACCCAGGAGCGCTTGCGAATCCCAGTGCGTGAGCCACACCCTCACTGTAATCAGATCGGAACCTGGGGATGGGGGTGGGAGGAGAGTGGCAGGGCATTAGGACCTTTTAATCTCCTAGATGACAAAAGTGCAGCCAAAGTCATGAGCCACTGATCTAGGGTGATGGCAATGAGGTAGTTAAAAATTCATGGCAGTCCCTGAATATCAAAAAAGGCAGACTCTTGGACAAAGATGAGAATTGGTTCATTAAATGCAGTTTCCTGACCTTCTCTAGAGATGCTGATGCAGGGGGTCTGGACTGGGGCCTGAGAATCGGTATTTTTAACAAGTGTCCAGGTGGTGCTTCTCAGGCAACTTTGGGCAAACCTTTCCCTAAGATTTGCTGCTGAAAATGTGGTCTGCAGACCTGTGCTTTCAGCACCAGCTGGGAGCTGGCTGGAAATGCAGAATGCCAGTTTCTGCCCCAGACCTTCTGGAGTCAGAATCTGCATTTTAACAGCCTTCCCAGGTGTTTCCTGGGCACCTCTAAGTTTGGGAGGAGCTCCTGTAAAGTATCTTATAACTGGTTTGGCTTTTAGAAAAGTCAGTAGCAATCTTGGCCATTCATTTCCTATGATACGTATCAAAAGAGAGCGGAAGAAGGAAATAATGTGGAGTTGGTCTTGGCATGCACTGAGAGACGGTCTGTCGGTTACAAATCAGGACCGGCAGTATAACTCGAACTTGGTGAATCGACTGCGGCATCTGAGCTAATAAGGTACCATTCCCAGGAATTTCAATAACTTTGCCGTTTCAAGTTGAGTTTTAGAATTCAAGCTTCATGTGAGTTCCTCCAACATGACTCACCTATTTAATTAATTTACTTCCATAGCATCAAACAAGGAGTTGCTGAGATTTCTCCTCCCAAGTATATGCCTTCAGAAAAGGCCATTCCATCAGTTTCCAGGAGTAAAGAAAATGACAGGCACCGCCTTACCGCCTTCTCTTCCATCAGCCGCTTGATTCTGGCTTTCAGCCTCTCCTCTTGGTGCAGCCTGTCCTCATTCAGCTTCTCCTTCTCTGCCAGATGCTCCCGCAGCTTCTCTTGCATGAAAGACTGCTGAGTTTCCTGAGAACTGTGGATCTTGATCTGAAATGAGAGGAAAGAAAACAGAAGAGGATGAGGGGGGCAGGACTAATTAAAGGAGTCATTTCAACATTTGTCTTTTACAAGTTCTTTACCTTTGGGGTTACAAAGCCTTACACACAACTTTCTTAAAATCACATAAAAACTATGCTTAGCCTAGTTTCTGGTGGTGATGCAGTACAGTGGTCAAGAACTCAGACTCTTGATCTGGATGGACTCTCAGCTCTACCTCTTTCTAGATGCTTCTTCATTTAGAAAATGAGCGAAAGCATAGTATCTGCCTCTTAGAGTAAGGATTGAGTGAGTTGGTGATGGGACGCTTTTAGCACAGTGCTTAGCACATAGTAGGTGCTCAGTTAACGGCAGCTAGAATTACTAGTTATTATTCACTGAGTGGAAGAGAAAAAGCAGTGAGCTAGGGTCAGAAGGCCCGAGCTTTTGTCTTGATTCTGCCATTAACTAGCTGTGTGACATTGAAATGTCACCTAGCCTCTGAGGTTCGATGTTCATATCTGCAAAATAAGAAGAATGGACTAGATCAGGAGTTGACAAAGTCCTGTCAAATCTGGTTCACTGCCAATTTCTATAAATAAAGTTTTATTGGAACAGAGCCACGCCCATCATGATCATTCACTTATGTACTGTCCATGGTTGCTTTTACTCTCTAGCAGCAGCGTTGAGAGGTGTGACAGAGACTGTACGGCCTGCAAGCCTAAAATATTGACCATCTGGCCCTTTGCTTTAGAAAACATCTGTTGACCTCTGACTAGATGGCCTGTTGGGGTTGCTCACGATGGTGGTCTCAATACTTCACCCTCTCTCTATCCATGCCTTTGGCCATGTACCTTGCAGTGCCCACCCATATGCTGCTCTGACACTGAACTCAGCCATGTGACCTACTTTGGCCAATGGGATGTTAACACCGCAGAGAATTGGAAAGCATTCCATGACTGGGCTGCTTTTTCTCCTGTACTTCTGCATTGCCATGGGAACATGGCCACGGCATGTTCCTCTAGCCTGCTGGAGGAGAGAGACAGGTGGAGCCGAGTCCAGCTGCTTCAGCTGAGGCCAGCCTAGACCAACCAAGGGCCAGCCAACACCCAGACACTTGGGCAAGCCTGTCCAGGACGGGTGTACCCACCTAGTGGCTGACCCCAGACATGTGAGCAGTGAACAGTGATTGTGGAGTGCCACTAAAGTTTTGTAGATGATGTTTGTTACCAAGCCTTGCTATGGCAATTGCTTGCAGAGCGGCACAATCCCTAGGGATCATTTACCTCTAAATGTGGACGTTATGTAACTCTCGGTAACTCTGCTCCCTATATTGCAGGAAGCTGTGTATTTAAGAAGCATAATTCTCAATATCTGATGGCATCTAAATCTTTCTGATCATTCTGACAGAAGACAACAAGCACCTGGTCTTTTCCCTTGCTCTCCTGGGAGATCCTAGCCAACCTGTCTGAATCTTTTTGTGTCAAGTGGAGATATCATGTCACGTCTTGGAGAAAGTGGACAGACTAGTTAACAGAGAAAAAACAGGGTTAAAATGCACAGTACTGTATAAATGCCACAGAGGGGCTGAAATGAACTTTCAAAGTTAAAATATTACCTGAAGCTCCTGGGTTTGGCTTGTAATTTTTTTATAATACACCAGAAGATATTCCAGATACAAAGTCAATCCTTGAAGAGAGAAGCAAGAAGGTAAGTATCAATTCAATTCACCTCCTTTGCTTTCCGCATAATGCTGTGACAGAGCTTGCTCACAGGTGGCTGTGGGCAACATGGCCCTCCCATCAAGAAGACATGAATTGCTATCCAGTGTGTGTTTTTAAAATGGTTGGTCAGCCTTGAATGGGCTCAAATCCAGTATCTTTTTGAAGGTGGAAAATAAAACCCATGAACAGAACACCTATCGACTAAATGCCCTGTGTGCAAAGCCATGAGCAGAGTGTGGGGAAGGGGTGGGGGACGCTATGAAGCCATTCCTCAAGGCTCAGTCTGAGAGACGGGGTCTAACTGTCTGATGGAAAATAGGCAGTGGCTCCGTGTGGCATGTAAGTGACGGCTGACGGAGTGCGGGAGTGTGAGAGTCATAGAGGAGGAGCGATTGTCTGCCTGGAGCGATCGATCAAGGAGGCTACTTGGCCAAGGAGACCCTGAGCATGGGCACTGCTGGGTAGGCAGAATTCAGGGTTGGAGGGGAGGGCGTTTCAGAATGGAAGCTGTGGCCAGACTACATGGTGGCCCCCAAAGATCCCCACGTATTAATCTCTGGAGCCTGTGAATGTTACCCTACGGGGCAGGGGGAGCTTTGCAGATGTCACCGAGTTAAAGACCTTGAGATGCCGGGGGTTGTCCTGGGTGGACAACAATATAATCACTGGGATCAATATAATATAATCAATATAATATAATTATTGGGTGGACCCAATATAATCACATGGGAAGATCCGACTACAGACAGACAGAGGACAGGGGATGTGAGAAAACAGAGCCAGGAAGACACTGCACGGCTGGCTCTGAAGCTGGACGACGGGGCCACCAGCCAAGGAATGCGAGAAATAAAGCTCTGGAGACCAGAAAGGCAAAGAAATGCCTCCTTCCCTAGAGCCTTCAGAAGGACCCAGCCTCGCTGACACCCCAGGGTTGTCAGCTAACCCTCTCGTTAGCTAGCCCTGATGTTAGCCCAGGGAAACTGATTTCAGGCTTTTGGCTTCCAGGACTGTGCGAGAATAAGGCACTGCACTTGTGGTATTTGTGACAGCAGCCACAGGAAACCAGCGGTGGGGGGGGGGAGGCAGGTGGGGAGCCGGGGAAAGGCTGTGCGTACGCCAGGAGGGGCTGTGCTTCACTGGGCTGCGCAGATGGTGTGAGGCAGGGCACAGAAGGTGGAGTGGGAGTGGAAGGCTGGGTGGATCTGTGGCAGGGCTCGAACAGCAGCCTAAAGAGTATAAACTTGATTGAAACATCTCGGAAGTGTACCGAGCATGTGCTGTGCGCCCGGCTCTCGGCCAAGCAGTCAGTGCATCTCCCCGCTGTGTCACCTGAACATCACCCTGCTTGACAGGTGGGGCAACGGGGCTCAGAGACCTGTGGTGGCCAAGTGCCCCCAGGCTGGCAAATGGCCGAGCCAGGCCTTGGGCTCAAGTCAGTGTGATGCCAGCATCTGAGTCGCTGTGACTTCAGTTGCTGACGGAGCAGTGAACTCCCCTAATGAAGAGTGTTTTTTTTTGTTTTGTTTTGCCTTTTTAAAAAATTTTTTTCAGAAAAATAGCTGAGATGAATTAGAGGCGGAGGAACTAGCAGGGTTTCCTAACTGCAGCTCTACTGATATGTTGGGCTAGGCAATTCTCTGCTGGGGGGCCATCCTGCGCACTGCAGGAAGCCAGGAGCACCTTCCACCCCAGCCAGCCCAGGTGACTCCAAAATATCTCCAGGCATTGCCAGGTGTCTCCCAGTGGCCAAATCCCTTCCTCTTAGAGGCTGAGAGCCCACGGACGTCTAGGCCTTCAGTGCTGAAGTTCTAAACAAGGGTAGGAAGAATGGGGATAAAAAGGAGAGAGAAAGCTCTTTCTAGGGGTAGGATGGTGGCTCCACTGCCAGACAGAGGAGACAGGTTGGGTGGTGTGGGGGCTGGGGAGAAGGGAGGAGCTGCCAAGCTGGTTTTCAGGAGTGTGGAATTTGAGGTACTGGATGGACTCTTAGGAGGGGTGGCTGGCAGAGAGCCAGAATAGCCTGGTCCACCCAGGGTCTTCATGAGATTAGCAGGGAGCAGCCTTCTTCCTGGTGGATGTGGCCCTGACCAGGGGTCCGACCTGCTGCCTTATGTGGCACCAAATCTGTACTACCATTCCCAGCAGCACGGTTGTGGAGATGTCCACTTGGCCACTGCTGCCACGGGAGGGGTTGTTGAAGCACCTGGATGGAGACCTTCTTCATGAGAAAGGAGACGAGAGAGGGGAGGACCATGGACTGCATTGGAGGAGACACTTGGGCAGGGGCAGGAAGAGGTGAAAGGGGCTGCTGAAAACAAATGGGAAGGTCAGGAGAGATGGGCAGGGTGCACCAGTCCAGGAGAGCCAAGGGGTGAGACTGTTTCCAGGAAGAGATCCAAGAGCGTTGGGCGCACAAAAGAGAGAACACAGGCTGGGGAAAGATGGTGGGGCTGCCAGGGCAGGAGGGCTCGTGTCGGGTACATGCAGAGGCAAAGCAAGGAGGCAAAAACAGAGTAGGGCATTTGCAATGAAGACAGAGGACATAACACACTTCCTCAAGATCATAGGTGGGACAGGAGTGTCAGTAGTAGAAAAAGAGCTAAAGACCCAGCACGTTCCAGGGAAGGACTGCCATCTTGAGAGGCAAGATGTTTGATGGCAAGAGGAGGAATAAGAGGGAGAGAAGTCAAATTCTGGACCTTGTGCACAGGCTTCCCGGGAAGGGACAGAGAAGGGGAGACACAGGGAGGGAAGAGCTACATCTGGAGAAAGCAGCGAGAATACAGTGGGAATTTGGAGGGAAGGGAGAAAAGATGATAGAGAGAGAGAAAGCAAGAGAGCTGAATGTGTGCATGCCTGGGGCCTTGATCCCTGGCAATGCAACTTTCTGAGAATTCCCAGCATGCAAGAGTAGAACAGAAATATTATAATAATAGCTATCGAGTATTAAGTACCTGCTGTGTGCCAGGCACCATGCCAGGAGTTTTACTCGTGATACTTTCTAATTGTTAAAAACAACCCAGCAAGGAAATGTGTTTGCATTTGTAGGTGAGGCAACAAAAACTCAGCAAGGTGGAGCTACAGAGCTGGCTAAGTGGTAGATTCAGAATCCAGACCTTGGTCTGTCCTCTTTCAAGCGACTGGAGGCTTGGGGAGTAAGGGCTGGGGTGGCAAATATGGAGAGTGCATCAGGAGAGGTGCTCTGTGAGGACATCAAGATGGCAGGTGTTGGGGGAGGTGGCCTGGGTGACGTTGGCATGAGCTATAGGGGCATATGGATTTGGGGTGGCTACCTTCGGGTTCAATCTGTGACCCAAGAACCCAAGGGGGAGGCTCAAAGTATGAGTAGGATTCAGAGAGGATTAGGGAGAGGAAGGACTCAAGGATGTTGAAGGGGAAGAGAGAGTGTGTGATCATGTGTCTGTGTTTGTGTTTCTCTTCTCGAGAAAAAGAAGCAATTCTTCATTATATTTCTGGTTACAAAAGTTATGTGTCTCTTACACAAATCCAAACATTACAGAGACCCGTGATGTGGTAAGTGTTCACCGCTCTAGCTTCCCTGGCTGGCACACAGTAGCTGACGAACGACCAAGTGACAGCAAAGGTCCTACGCAATCCCACCATGCGGGATAACTCAACACTTTCATGTCTTTTTCTTCAGATTTTCTTTTGGTTGGATACCGATACTTGGAAACAGGAGCACACTATGCATCCCGTGTTACAACTTCTTTTTTTTTTTCATTTAAAAATACCGCATATTTTGGATATCTGAGAAAGAGTGATTTACCATGCATGCTGGGAAGCCTTTTATTTGTAACAAAGTCTTGCAGAAATAGACACAAACAACTGACCTTGCAAGAGAAAATGCAGTCCTTTCTTTCCT
Organism: Ailuropoda melanoleuca; assembly: GCF_002007445.2. NCBI lineage: Eukaryota > Metazoa > Chordata > Mammalia > Carnivora > Ursidae > Ailuropoda > Ailuropoda melanoleuca. The sequence continues at coordinate 11,031,777 of NC_048228.1, read as the reverse complement.
TTATCAAAAGGAACTGAGAAACCAGGCAGGAGGAGTGGGGACTAACTTTCAAGGTCCCTCTTTAGACATTTCACATCTTCCCAACTGGACCACACAGCAAATCCTTCACCAGTGAGGTCTTTAGTGGCAACACCAACCTTCTGGGTCCCTTAGGACGTTAGCCACCAATACTTCAAATAGTTCTCCCCTGGCGGAGTTATTTCAGGATTTACAAACCTAGCTGTTCGGTGTGCTTTACATCTTAGGACAGTATTGGAAAAGATAGGTAGTATGGTAGTTAAGAGTAGGGGCTCGGAAATCAGAGGGATCTGAACCGAATCCCAGCTCTACCATTTGGCTATTGGGACACTTGGCCTATTGTCATGATTCTAGGAAGGAGACCTGGGAAGGGCTCTTTTGGGTTCAACCCAACTGAGTGCTCATGGCTAAGAAAATCCCATTTGCTGCCAAATGGAGATGGGGCAGAGCTTGCAGGTCAAGCTACCCCGGTGTGAATAAATCAAGCTCTACTGCCCATGCATATACCTATCTGGCCCACGTTTAGGTCAAATTAGGTCAACAAGTATTTGAGGTTGGTGATCATGGCTGCTCCAGTTTAGTAAGACTTATTGTGGCCCAGGCTCCATGATTGGTGGATGCATCTCAGTGTTTAATCCTCACAACATCCTGATGGGATCTTAGCCCCATTTTATGAACAGGTAAACAGGGGCACACAGAAGTCAAGCAACCTGCTCACACAACTAGTAAGCGCACACTTGAGATTCAAACTTTGGCAGCTGGTCTCCAGAGCCCACGCTCAGAACCATTCTGCTGTGTAATGCAAATGAGCCTTCCTTGGGCCTGGCTCACGGTGTGCATCAGAGAGGCAGCTCGCCTTGGGGGGTAGCTCTCTTAGCTCTTTCTCTGCCCAAGCAGATGACAGACTCTGTCCTCTAGGAATTGGGCATGTACCCGGTACCGCTCTGGATCTTCAGAGAGAGTGTGGGGTCACAGGAAAAAACCACAGGTATTAGGATCACAACGACTTGTTTGACTCCTGCCCTTACCAGGCACCAGCTGTGTGACCTTGAGCAAGTTTCTTAATGCATTGAGACTCAGTTTCCTTACCTGAAAAATAAAGACAATAATAGTACCTTGCTTATTGGGATATGGGAAGATGAAAGTACACAACGCATATGAAACATCTAACACAGTGAGAAGTTCCCAGGAGGACCTAAAGAAACCATGGTTCCTGCCCTTCTCTTAGGAACTGGGGACACAGAAGGCCTTTAGGAGTGTTTGTGGATGGCGGTGAACGACTGGGGACCCCCTGCCGGCCTCAGGAATGTGAAATACCTTGAGTCTCCTTTTCATGGTGGAATACTCACAAAAGTGGTTTTTGAGCCAGTTTCTTCATTTCTAAAATGAGGATAACACTACCTGCCCCACAGAGTTGTTGTGAGGATGAACTGAGATAATATACAGAAATGCTTGGAATAGCATCTAGAATAGAAGTGCTCAGTAGTGTGGGGTGCCTGGGTGGCACAGTGGTTGGGCGTCTGCCTTCGGCTCAGGGTGTGATCCCGGCGTTGTGGGATCGAGCCCCACATCAGGCTCTTCCGCTATGAGCCTGCCTGTTTCTTCCTCTCCCACTCCCCCTGCTTGTGTTCCCTCTCTCGCTGGCTGTCTCTATCTCTGTCAAATAAATAAATAAAATCTTTTAAAAAAAAAAGAAGTGCTCAGTAGTGAATGATGACCACTGCCATCAATCATCATCACCATTATCACCTTCACCATCCCCCTCCTCCTTACCATTACCACCATAGCCATCTGATCACCACCATGATTGTTACACTCATCACCACTATCTTCCTTACCACCATCATCATCCTCATCACCACAATCCTTACCACCACCATCATCATCATTGCCATCCTCCCCACCATCATCATCATCCTCACCACCACCATCCTCTCCACCATCATCACCGTCCTCCCCACCATCATCACCGTCCTCCCCACCATCATCACCATCCTCCCCACCATCATCACCGTCCTCCCCACCACCATCACCATCCTCCCCACCACCATCATCCTTATTACTATCACCATCCTCACTAGCATCACAGTCGTATCACCATCATCATCCTCACTTATTCTCACTCCCACCCTCCTCATCATTCTCACCATTTTCACCATCCTCACTATCACTACCACGGCTGCTGCCATCTGTGCGTAGATGGGTCTGTGCTAGGAATGAGCTATACAGTAGTACTTAACACAGGGAATACAGGGAATTCTCCAGCTCACCCCTTTCTTTTAGTCTTTTGGGACCTTGCCGTAATACTGCTTGTGCTAGGAGAGAAAAACACCTTTACCATCAACTTCTCCTACTAAATGAATGAAGGATGGGCCCTACACACTGACTTTCCTGTTATTACCCTCTACGCTTCCTCTCTGACTTCTCAGAACCAAATAGCTGTAATCACAGAATATAGTCTGTGTTTCCCCCACAGGTGTTCCATAGAGCATTATTCCAAAAGATGTTAAGATGCAGGTAAGGACAGCAAAAAAGGAGAAATGTGTTTTGGGAACACTGCATTCTTTACTCCATTTTTCTAGATCCATAGTGCAAATTAGTATAGGAAGGACTCTGCACCTGGGATGGCAAGTCTGAGAAATATTGCCTGAAATGACTCTTTCTCCATCTTTCTAGAATTGCTGGCCTGAAACTTAACTCTATAACCCACATTTCTTTACGATAACATATATGACTAGATTTATGCATATAAGCTACAATGACTAAAATGGTCTTGGACATGAGGAGGGGATGGTACACACGTAGCTTGGCCCCACTATTACTAGGATAGAGATGACAGTCTTTGTTTCAGTTCTAATCTTGAAGAACAACAAGCACTGTGATCCACGTTTTACCTGATTTTGTGTTTGCTCAAGACTGCTAAGATTAGAAGAGTAATACTGGGACTGGGGAGCCACTGGGTGGTCAGGAGAAGACCAGCTGTCCTCTTCTCTGTGCTATACACGAGGGGCAGGCAGTTATAGAAGTTAATCTTGTTTTTGCTTTTGCCTTCCTTTTTAAAGAACTTTACACCACCTTCAGATCTACGTTGGAGACATCATGGCTAGGGATGTTGAATAATCAGAGTTGAAAATCACTCCTCTAGTCTCATTTATTGCTCAAGAATGTCAAATTCATGTAGCCTCTATGAAGGGGGACTTGGCAAGGTGTAGCAACAATCTTCAAACTGTCAGAGTTTCTCAAGGTGTAGCCTTGGGCTCTCTCCATCATGTACTTTCTTCCTAAGTGATAGCATTCATACCTATGGCTTTAATCATCCATCCCCCCCACCCATCCACCCCCCCCACCATCTATCCATCCATCACCCCATCCATCTATCCATCCATCCACCCACCATCCCTCCTTCCTTCCCTCCCTCTCCGCACCATCCACCCACCATCCATCCACCCATCCATCCGCCCATCCATCCATCCACCCTTCCATCTCTCCCATGGTTATTTATTCAGCACCCACTATGTTGCACATGCTTTTCTGGATTCTAGAGATACGCCACACTAACATCTATTTCCAGACTAGACATACAGAGTGACAGCTGCATCCTTGCCACCTTATCTTGAATATCTCACCAGCACTTCCTTCAAACCTGGTCTTCATGCAGTGTTCCTTACTCTGGATTTTAGCGAAGGAAGCATTGTCTGTCCTTTAACACAACACAAAAACCTGGAGGTTTGTAGACCCCTTTCTCTCTGTCACTTCCCTTCCAACCATATCCAAATTCCACTACTGAGGCCTGCTGATTTACCTCTTAAGTGCCTGAGGAACTTCTTTCTCTATCCCACCCCTGCCCTGGAGCCACCATCACCTCTTGTGACAGCCCAACTTGTTCCCTGGTGCTCTGTGATGGCCATTTTCCAGGACATTTTCCACTCACAGCCAAGAGGATTATCTCCAAAAGCGAACCTGTTCCATCAGTCCCCTACTTAAAATCTTTCATTGGCTTCTCACTGCTCTTAGGATAAAGCAGAGCTTCTTAGCGGGGGCCCTGCAAGCCCACGTGGCACAGTCCCTGCTGACCTTCCCTGCCAGCCCTGTCCACCTGTGACCCCCATTTCTTTCAGTCCCTTGTGCTCTTCATGCTCCCCTCCCACCACCACGCAACACTCTTTGCCCAGAATTCTCTCCCCTTCCCTCTTCTCCCCTCTTTCACGATACCTTTGTTCAAACGCATAGAATGTGCAATGCCAAGAGTGAGCCCCAGTGTGCAGCATGGTCTCTGGGTGTAATGATGTGTCAATGGAGATTCACCGATGGTAACAAATGTAGCACTCTGGTGGGGGATGCTGATCATGTGGGGGAGTGGGCGCGTGGGACAGGGAGTACACGGGAAGTCTCTGTCTAGTACTTTCCTCTCCATTTTGCTATGAAACTGAAACTGCTCTAAAAAAAGTCTATTGGGGGGGCGCCTGGGTGGCACAGCTGTTAAGCGTCTGCCTTCGGCTCAGGGCGTGATCCCGGCGTTATGGGATCGAGCCCCACATCAGGCTCCTCCACTATGAGCCTGCTTCTTCCTCTCCCACTCCCCCTGCTTGTGTTCCCTCTCTTGCTGGCTGTCTCTATCTCTGTCAAATAAATAAATAAATAAAATCTTAAAAAAAAAATAAAAAAAGTCTATTGGGGCGCCTGGGTGGCTCAGAGGGTTGAACATCTGCCTTTGGCTCAGGTCATGATCTCCAGGTCCTGGAACTGAGCCCCAGGTCAGGATCCCAGCTCAGCAGGGAGTCTGCTTCTCCCTCTCCCTCTGCCTCTCCCCCTGCTTGTGCTCTCTCTGTCTCTGTCTCTCTCTCAAATGAATAAATCTTTAAAAAAAATAAAAAATAAAAAAAGTCTATTAAAAATTATGTATATAACAGTAGTTGCTTCTGAGAGATAGGATTTAGCATAATTTTGATTTAATTTTCCTTTTGCTTGTGTCATGTCTCATTTTTCTTCAGTAATCATGTCTCACTTTTTTTTTTTTTTACCCCCAAGAAAAATCACTTCTCAAAGAAAGTCTGCGGAAGGGAATACTTGGCCATATACCTAAGAAGCCTTCCTCAACAGATGTCCCATCATGATAAGATTCAACGCGACATTTTAGAGTCATGCAACTACGTGAGAAAAAAAAGTGCCATTAACCTGTGTCAGAGCTGGGTAACTGGATCCCGACGTCCCGGAGGAGACGCTCCGTTTCCTCCAGCCAGGACAGCGACAGGCGCAGGATGTCCAACACCACCTTCTGGAGCCCGGAAACAGGTGGGCTCACCTGAAGGGTCTGGAGCACGTCCACCTCCTTCTTCAGGTCCTTGCTACAGCAGGACATTTTCATGCAAGCCTGCAAAGACACATGATCGTGAGGCGCCCAGACACTGTCGCCAGAAGTGGCACCTGGAGAGCCGGGCTCTCGCCTTTGCTGTGAAGCAGACAACGCCACATGCCGGCCGCACTGCGACGGCTCCATTGGATTTACCTTCTTTTTGGGCAGCTTTTGCCTTTTTTTTTTTCCACTCTAATTTGGACTTTGGATGGTCAAAGAGACCCCACTTTTAGGTATCTGCAATTCCAAAGCCAAGTTGCCAAGGACACCTGGACCCAGTCTGGCGACTCCATTTCATCAAAATTCCCGTTGAGATCAACACATCAGCTGGTCAGAGAGCGGGGTTTCTGATCTGAGAGAGTGCTGACAGGCCAGCGTTTGCACAGGCTCCCCAAATAGTAGCTGCTTATTTCCAGAGAAAGCAGAAGCAGCTGCCTGTTCTGGAAGGCTCCATTTCGGTGTGGGAGCCGCGGGGGTTCAGGCAGACGTCTGGGCCCGTCTCCTCCAGAGTCAAAAGCAAAAGAGGCAGGAAAAAAATGCAAATAAAGAACAGGGATGTTTCTTTGGTTTTTCTGGAAATAACAGGGGACTTATTTAGTTATTTACTTATTTTTTGCTGGGGTCTGGGTCTCCCCAAGTCAGTACCAGGGGTGCGTCAGGCGTCCTTTCCTTGGCCACACCACCAAATTCACCGGGGAGGCATTTTTTTAGGGCTCTTTGTTTTCTGCCCCCAGATAGATTTCTCCAACAAGAGAAAAGGACAAAGAGAGCAGAGCATTTCTGCCCAACCCGCTCCACGAACACTGGGCAATTTCCCAAACCAGCAGCATAAGAATGAGATGAAGGGGACATTTGTAAAAAACCAAGAGAGGCCACCTGGCAGCTGTCTAAAGATGCCTTCAGCTTCTCGATGTTCTCTGTGATTTCCTCCTGTTTGGAGTTGCTGAGCCGAGTCTCTTTCTGCAGGGTCCATTTTCTCTGCTGAAAGTTGATGTTGTCCTCAGTGACCTGGGCAATCTTCTCTATTAGCTGGTGAGAAAAGGGAAAGAGAGATTTACAGGACAGGGTGGCTCTGGGAGGGGAGCTGGGAGCATTAGTTCAAGCTCCTGGGTCGCAGGTGAGCAGGGAGGCCCTGGCACGTCTTGGTGATGGCTCTGGAGGATGTGTCTCCACATCCCAGGATGTGTCTCCCAGGATCAGAGATGGCTTTTAAGAGCCAAAGATCTGTAATGTTGTCATGAGTTTGTTCTAGGTTCTTCTGCATGGTAGCAGTGATTCGTAACACGGTGCCTGATGCTATGGGCTCATAAATAGAGGTCAGTGTCCACAGCCAATGAGAGCAGCCCATGGTGTGTCTTCTTACATGCGCGTGGACACAGAGGGTTGGAAAGAAAATCGGGAGAATGACCAGGCAATCGTAATGGCCAGAAGTCCATCCCCATTACCATCTCTGGCCTTCAGAAGGAAGAAGTGAGAATGCATGGCTACGGAGAGGCAGCCCCCCTTCTTTTAAGGTGCTAACGAAGGGTAAATGTGTGTGTCTGGAGACCAGAAATAGGCCTGAGTGGTTTAATTTGATTTTCACAGAAACATTTCAAGGGAGTTTAACTGGCTTTTACTTTAAAAGCCAGGAAATCCCATAAAATCAAAACAAATCTTTATGGTGTAGCAACAGTGTGAAAAATATGTACCACCAACAAAACACAGAAGCATATGCTCCCAGTGTCTGGAGTCCCGGGTCCCCAAAGGAAGAAGTGACAACGCGAGACAGACCTGTTGATCGGTGACGGGCTTGTCCAGGAACGGCTTCACTCGTCCGTAGGTGGCCTTGATGACTTGACTTCTGAAATGTTCCAGCTACAGCACAAAGGGAAGGTGACAGAGTCAGTGGGGGGGCGGGGGCCCGAGAGCCCAGGTGCATCATTTCCGGCGCCAGGGTCCAGGAGAGAGGAGGGTCCGCGCCCCGCTAATGGTCATTAAGGGTCACGAAAATCTTCACCTCTCACTGCAAGGGGCAGTGCCGACAGAAGAGAACAGAACAGCAGGTTTTAATTACTTTTTAGGTTTGCCTGCCGAACCCAACTGACCCACGTGGTCAGCACACACGCATCTCGCGCCCTCGGAAGAGCCACTCGCTGCCAATTATCCAGTGGGAAGTCTGGGGCCGGGAGCGTTCTTCCATAATTGTTAAGTTGGCACCAGACTGTGAAATAAATATTGAGGCTGTCAGCCGAAGTAAATGGTGTCATCAGCACGAGTGCCTGGCGAGAGGACAGCGTGCTCCCTTCTGCCATTCTGGGCGTCCGACCGTACGTGTCCTGAACACTGTGTCTATTGTCTCTGCATCCCCAGAGCCTGGTACAGTGCCTGGCGGAGTAGGCGCTCAATACATATTCATTGGCTGCTTGTATGCAGAGACATCTGTCAAAAACCGGGTCCTCTACTTTGGTTCAACCGGCTTTCATTGAGTGCCTCCTGGGTGCTGGTGTTTTCAGATTATGGCTGACGAAGCAGCACAATTAAATTAAATAAGGGTACAGAGAAGTTCAAGTTCAAGGTGTCCAGTTCCATGAGAAGTGAGAGGCAAAGCAGCCCCACTTTCTCGGAGAATTTACCAACATGGCCTGGGTTTTTGGTTCACTGGCAAAATATGGTCATTGACTCCAAAATAGAGCCCTGAAAATTAAAAAAATAATAATAAACAAACAAAAGAAAACACACACACAAATAAAAATAAAATTAAATAAATAAATAAATAAATAAATAAAACAGAGCCCTGAAGGGACCATGAATGCCACTGAGTCAACCGGAAAGGCGAAGGGTCCTAACATGCAGGGTTTACTATACACTGTGGAGTTCTGGGAACCCAATAGTGGAATGATGGATCTCCTAAGGACACCCCTGCCATCATCCAGCCCAAAGCTGACTGGGGTGGGGGATGGCGGGTCTTGAGGCATTCCAGGCCATCCTCTGGATCGACAGCCAAGGGGAGGGTCCTAACTGGCCCAGGAAGAGGTTATGGAGAATCATGGCCCCCATGACCACCAGAGACACCCTACCGCACTGCTCAGGGACAGGTCCTCCTGGTTCATGGGCTCGGTCTGGAACCGCTTGCCTGGGGAGGGGAAGAATCTCAGACAGGCAGCAGGGCCATGAAAATACGGGGGTGGGATGAGAAGGTGGCAGAGACAGGGTTCACCCTCTGTCTCTCGGGTCTAGACCTGGGGGAATCTCAGTGTCTCTGAGGGTTCTCCCACACGACTTCTCCCCAGAGCCAGAACATGGACCTTGGTACTTGGGGCAAGTGACACAGACCATGCTTCCAATCAGGTGCGTGTTGGTGGCTGCAGAGCACAGCAAAGGGGAGGGGCTGGTCCAGGTGCACAAATGAGGCCCAGATTGGCAGGCTCTCTGTCCTTGCTCTGTGCTGGCACCCTGCAGAGATGACACTGGGGTGACATTTGTTGAAGGGGCTTTAAGGTCTGCCCAGTGGTCAGCACCATTATTTAACTTGTACGTGCCTCTCACAAAGCCAGGTCACGCTGCCCCGTGAAGGCCCAGAAGGGCTTTGGGAGCTGGGCCTTGTGGGATAGAGGGCTCCTTTAAGGCTTATGGTTCTTAACCTTCCTTGGTGGTTCACAGACCCTTCCGAGAATCCAATGGGCAACATGGTGGACCCTGCTTCCCAGAAAAACAAAAGCACAAACACGTATACACGCAAAATGCTCTTGGGTCCCCTGGTGGTTGCCAGGAGAGAGCCCCTTGAGGAGAAGTTCAAGGTGGGCTGCCCTTGGAGGGCCATATTCTGGAGGGTCAGTGCCCCATCCTGGTTTCCCATTTGCTCTCCTTAGCCTTTGGTGAAGTCTTGTTTGCGGGTTCCGGTCCTCACATCTGTGCCACGCATAAGAGGAAAGGCCACTGGGCCACCTGGGGCCAGAGTAGCAGAGCAACGGTACCCCAGACGAGCCTGTCAGAGCCTGCTCACCGCTCTGCAGGGACTTCCCCAGCCAGCGAGCGCTCTGACGACTGGGGTCTTTGTTTCCTTAAGGACACTGACTGTGACATCTGCTGGTGAACAGAGGAAGCAAGACCATGGTAAATATCAGGACAAAAAATGTAGGATCAAGAGGCTCAAACTCTTCCCAATTAACGGCGGGTTAATTGGGGGCAGGCATGGAGCCACGATGGGCTGCCTGGGTCTCAGGCAGTGGTGACCTGCTTGTGTGGGCAGCTTCCCAGCAGGAAAAGCCTGTTCGCGGTGTCCCCTGGGAGGCAGGAAGCCAAACAGGCTTCTCCTCTGGGATAAAAGGGAGAATCCAACCACAATCCACGTCTTCCTCACTCATCCCCACCAGAGGCTGGGGTGCAGAAAACCCACGGTGAGCGTGGGCCACTGAAGGGGGCTCTGGAGCTGGCCTACCTGACCTACTGCCCTTTCCAAATTGACTTTAATGAGGTTCTCTCTGTTGCCCATCTCTTGTAGCTGGAGCAATTTCTTTCTGGAATCCTCCTGAAGCTTCTCTTCAACCTGAAATGACGATGAAAGCATGTGCTCGCCGCTAATGTGATCATAATGCACTCCGGGGAACCTCCTCTAGGAGGTCTAATGGCCATGGGGGAGTCCCAGGGGGGCAGGGGCGGCTGCAGTCCACATGGCAGGGGTCACAGGCGAACACAGGGTGGAGGCAGGCTCGCTGGAGCTGCCCCCCAGGGGAGAGGGCCGAGCTCTGCGCCCCCGCGGCTCAGGCTCCGATCCCCTCTGGGTCCCCAGGAAGCCCTGTGACCGCCAAACAGTGTCCTCATCTGTCAAATGGGGATGATGGTCCTAGTACGTCTCAGAGGGTTATTGTGGGGATTCAAAATGTTTAGAGTAGTGCCCGTATTTGAGGGCTCTATTCAGGCATCAGGTCGTGTGATCTGTAAAAGCGGACAGGAACGTCCACCAGGAGGCGTCATTCTAATGCTGCTAGGAACTGGCCCACGGTGGGTACTTAGGAAATGTTATTATTAGGCTTATTATTGTAACTATTTGTCATTGCCACTTTTAGCACACTCACCAGTGGAAACCGCTCTAGGGGCTTGCTAAGCAATGTCTTTTTAAGAATAGCGGCTTGCAAAAGAAGGCGCCTAAAGCTGGGGGGAAACTTGACCATTTATTCCCCCTTGTTTGGGTAATAGGCGAGGTGAGCTTGCAGGTGCCCGATGCTGCCCTCTGCTGGCTGTTAGGGGACCCTGCAGCTGCACCATTCTTTTCCGAACAATAACCTTTTGGAAGCACCTGTTGAGCCCAGGGCTCTGGCACTATCGGGAAATGAAGCAAATTCCTCTAAATGAATGCGAGGCTTTTGTGCTGAAACAACTTCAAGAGCTGTTTCTTAGGCGGCTGAAGGGGGGAATCACAGAAGTAATAAAAGACCCAGAAGAGCCCTGTAGGGCTTTCTTCTGAGCAGTGTGGCCCAGTGGCAGGGCCTCTAAGTAGCCACGGTACCTCTCCGGGCCTTAGCTTCCTTTGAGCACATCCCCCACACGTCTAAACATGCTCTGACTTCTATTTCAGCAGACTTTCTCATACGCTGGGAATGCCAAGTCCAGCCCGGACTCTGCCCTTAGCTATGCTCCCCATCTAATGAAAGGCCCCCCGCTCCTCACCCCAATCCTCGGGGTCTTCCTCCACTGCCACCCCACTCTATCTCTCACGCCCAGCCATCTCCAAGCCTGTGACTTGACCCCTCTCAATCCAGTCCACATCTCCGTCCCTACCCTGGCGAGCCCTCCCACCAGGCACTGAGGACCTCTGGCCTGTGGTAAGTGGCCTCCTCCCTCTCGGTTACTTCCTTCCAGCACATTCTTCATGGTGCTGTGCGAGTTACCAAGCTGTGGGGCCGTTCGGTCTGACAGAACTTTCTGTAGCGACAGAAATGCTCCATGTCTGTGCTGAATAGCAAAGCACTTGAAATGTGGCTGGTGTGTCTGAGGAACTCAATTTTGAATTTTGCCTAATCTTGATAAATTTCAGTGTGAAGAGTTGCGTGTGGCTAGTGGCTTCGCCTCCTACTGACAGTGTGGCCATGGGCTGGTTACCTTACTAGTGGCTAGGAGCCTTGATTCCCTCAGCTGTAAAATGGAGAGGATAAATGTTTGAGAGAGATTCAATGTTTGGCATAATGCCTAGTACATGGGAAATTACAGCTATTGTTTTCACCATTCTTATTATTTTGATAGGATTTTATTTATTTATTTGATCGAGAGAGAGAGAAAGAGCACAAGCAGGGGCGAGGGGCAGAGGCAGAGGGAAAAGCAGACTCACCACTGAGCAAGGAGCCTGATGCAGGACTTGATCCCAGGACCCTGGGATCGTAACCTGAGCTGAAGGCAGATGCTTAACCCGCTGAGCCACCCAGGCACCCTTCACCCTTATTATCGACCACAATGTAATCATACCAGTTCCCTGTTCAAAAGCCTTCAGCAGCTCCCCGATGCCTGTGTGGTACGTCACCTGGATGCCACACTAATGCAAAACACCCAGCCAAGGATTCAACAGGCCCATGTGAAAGCCAAACAAGGTAAATAAAAATGAATCCACACCTAAATAAATCATAATAAAGCTGCTAAAAATCAAGAGAAAAGAAAATCTTAAAAGTGGCCAGGGAAAACAGATTACACAAAGGCACAAGAGTTAGGTTCTAAACGACTTCTAAGCAGGAACAACAGGATCCGAGAGACACGGGAATGATGGACCTAATGCCACCTGTAATGCGCTGAAGAATGTCATTGCCAGTGCAGAATTCGATGCTCAGTCAAAACGTGTTTTGAATGAAGGTTAAGTATTCATTTCCAAAGATGCACGTGCAAGTATCTGAGAGAATTTGCCATCGGCACAGCCATGCTGAAGGAAAACACTAAAAGCCTTCTTCAGACAGAAGAACAATCCCAGATGGATGATCAGAGATGCAGAAAAGACAACAAGAGAGGTAATGTATGGACATGAATACTGACTAGAGAGAAATAGTGATAAGGTCTTCTGGGCTTTAAAATATAGGGAATAGTGTATGGGACACCTGCGAGGTTCAGTCGGTTAAGCATCCAACTCTTGATCTTGGCTCAGGTCTTGATCTCAATGTCGTGAGTTTGGGTCCTGTGCTGGGCTCCACGCTGGGCGTGGAGCCTACTTAAATAAAATAAAATAAAATAAAATAAAATAAAATAAAATAAAATAAAATAAA
>NC_048228.1:10993463-11019083 GCF_002007445.2 Ailuropoda melanoleuca | reverse complement strand
AAAGGAAAGGAAAGGAAAGGAAAGGAAAGGAAAGGAAAGGAAAAGGAAAGGAAAGGAAAGGAAAGGGAGAGAAAGAAACAACCGTGTCCAAAACAGACTGCTTTATTACATTGTGTACGTCCAGAAAAATATTATGTAGCTTTTAGGACCCATGGTAAGAGCTTTCGTTTATTAACATGGGAAAATAGTAAGTATTTAAAATTTTAAAAAATGTGCATAGTATAAATTTTAAAATATTTATCTATTATGTATAGAAGATTGGAAGACTATACATTAAAATATTAATGTGGATTTCTAGGGTAGCATTTTCTTTCTTATCTCTCTAGTTTTGCTTCTCAATATTATCTACTTCTATTTTCCTAAAATTCACATGCATGACAAAGGGAATTAGGAAAAGAAAAGACAGGCATCCTGTCAAATGCTCCCCAGAGCTGTCCCCTGGGGGCAGGACGCCTATGTGCCAATGGATGGCACAGGCTAGCCAGGAGAAATACGTCATTCCAAGGTCAATGAGAAAGGGGAAATGGGGGGAGAAAGAATCGAAATGTACTTCAGGACGTAGACCAGTCAAAATGGGGCTGTTTTTCCATATTTCTTGTACTTAGCATCAGCTCTGCAACCCGCCCCCCTCCCCAACACGCACGCACACTCTCTCTCTCACACACACACACACACACACACACGCGCGTGCGCGCACTCACGCGCCCCACATAGAGCAGTGACCCCACGCGGCTAGGAAGTCCATCTGCCTGGGAGAAATGAACGTACGGGCGGGGCTCTGCCAGGCAGCTGAGGAGGGGCGGAGCAGCACAACTGAAATCAGCCTCTCGCTTCTCAGAAAAATCATTTTGTTATCCCCATTTCACAGATGTGGAAACGGAGGCCAAATAAGTTACGAGAAAAGAAAGCTCTGGGATTGGATCCTGGTCTGTCTGACCCCAAAGCACATACCCTGCCTTTTCTCAGTTCCAAACCGAGTATCGTACTAAGTACTCAAGGTTTCTTCTTGTGCCTTTTCTTCAGAGCTTGGAGCTCTCTTACCCCGCCCCCAGACATCCCTGCGGACAGAGCTACCGGATCAGGCAGCCACCAGCAATCTCTGAGCTGCCGCCCGAGATGACAGGTATTGGGTTTTACCGCGACTCATTGAAACAGCGCACACATCCTGAGCCATCTGCCTTCACGGGATCAGGATTCTGAAGTCAGGATTGAAGGCGTCACTCGCAGAGTCAAAGTTACATTTAAAAAGCTCTCTTCCTTGCAGGGAACCTAGCCCCGGCCTTCAGTCTCTCCAGCAGGGCCTTTGGTGTTTTGGGCTGCCCAGCGGCTGTCCTCCCTGTGGACACCAGCCCTTGGGCACCAGCCCTGGGACAGCAGCGTCATCTTGCAGTGGTGGGAGAGATGGGAGTGGCGTTTAAAACCAGGGCCCAGGGTATGTGACATGAGTCATGGGACTCTGCTCTGCTTTTCGGGGACAGCTACAAGGATGATGATGGTGACCCAGCACTCACTCTGGAGCTGAGGGCTTCAAGCTGGTGATCCTTTTCTTTGTTCTCACTTTTTAGTTGGTTCACCTCCTGTTTGAGTTGCTGAATTTCCTCATCCCTGGTTAAGACTTCTTTTTGCAATGATGACACCATCCCTGTAAAAAAAAAAAAAAGTATATATATATTTTTATTATATTTTTATTATATTTGAAATATATATATATATATTTGCTGGGGAACAAAGGCCCAGCAGAGGGAAGGACTGGGAATTTTTCACCAGAGGCCAAAAAAAGTCTTGTGGCAGAAGGAGGGTGTGAGCAGGGTGGCTGGATTCACACTCACCTGAGTTTGGAACCCGTTTCTACTACTGTGGTGTTCATGGACAAGTTATTTTCCCTATAAGTATCTTTCACTGTGTCTCCCGCATGGAGTTATTATAAGGGCTAAAGACATAAAGAACATAGGAGAGTGGCTGACCCATAGCATTCATTACAGGGTACCCATTATTTTTCATGGTAGCCGGCTTCTAAAATGGCCCCAGTGGTCCCGGCCTCCAGGGATTCACACCCTGACATAGCCTGCTCCCTCCATGAGCAGGGCTGACTCATGTAACCAGTGTGATACTGTGGAAAAGATGGACTGTGGCTTCCTAGGTGGGTCATGAAAGACACTGTGGCTTTCCCTTTGCTCTCTGTTGGATCACTCACTCAGGGGGGATGCCAACTGCCATGCTGTGAGGACACTCCAGCCGCCAGGGCAGAGGCCCACACTGCGGGGAATGGAGGCTTCCAGCTCACAGCCCACACAGCAGATCCTTCAGCCCCTGCTGGGGCTTTAGATGAGGTGACAGTTTCCCCAGGCAATGTGTGGACTGCCCATCATGGGAGACCCTGAGAACAAGTCACTCCCACATTCCTGAGCTCCAGAAGCTGGCTGAGATGATAAACAGTGGTGGTTTTACCCAGAACTTCTGGGACAACCGGTTATGTAGCAGGAGATAACTAAGGCATTACTGCATTCTCACATTGAGGACGGGTGGGAAGAAGGGTGCAGAAACGCTGTGTGATTGAATTATCTCACATGGTTCTTTTCTTGGAAGAACATTATGCCCAATTTTATTGGTAGCTGTCAATCAAAAAAGTATGTGAAATAAAGGACCATGTGATCCAGAATTCCATTTAAAGAGCAAGCTCTGTCACAGGACATGGCTAAGTTACTTTGACACAGGTTGATCCCTTTGGGACTGGCCTTCCAGCTTTGTGAGGTGGGACCGGAGACACCTTTAGTCGAGAGGTAATTGGGCCTCATGACCGAGCCAACACCTTTTTGACTCTCTACCAGATGCCCAGTGTATCATGAGGGCCCTCCGTTCAGGAGGCTGGGAAAGTGAACCATTCGTGGTCTGTGTGAGCTCTGAGATGGTTCCCTCTGCTCCTGTTGGGTTTTCTTTCCCTGCCCACATACGCGTGCTGCCCAACACTCAGCTGAAGACTGGTGGGGGACCCTCTAAAGATCACCCCGGTGCTCTCTCTCGGTGCAGCCTCTTGTCTCTTGCATGCTGCCCAGTGTCCTGTAGCTGTGTTGGCCTCTCCAATGCCATCCCCTCAATGCGGGGGGCCCACGGGGCTCTGCCTGGGGTCTCCTTCCCGTGCTGTGGTCTGGGACCCCTCTGCGGGCGGTAAGCTGGGGCAATCACAGGGCTCATCTGGTTTGTTTCCTTTCTCCCCCAATCACAATCATGTGAAAATCACTGTTGCAGATGTATTTTTTCTTTTTTTTGGTTGTTTCAGGAAGGAGAGCAAATCCAGTCCCTGTCATTCCATCTGCCCTGTACGTTTATCCCCGCCTCTCTCATTGCGGAAGCAGGCGTCGTGATGGCCTCTGTCAGCCTGGTCCCTGAGTGGCTGCGATGAGCCAAGCCCCTGCAAACCCATGATGGACACCAGGTAGAGGCAAGACGTGAGCCCGTCTGCTGTAAGCACTGAGCCTCAGGGCCCATTACTGCAGCGAAACCCAGCCCTGTGCATCTCGAGCTTGAACGTGCAAACGAAACCCTGGCGATCTGACGTGAGTTCAGGCGATCTGGGCTGGGCCTGAAACTCTGTGGTTCTCACGAGGACCCACGGAAGGCTGATGCTACTGGTCTGGGGACCACACCTGGAGTGCGTCCAGCCCACCCCAAGTGTTACGCTAACCCAGGCCTTCCAATCCCTGAGTAGAGAAGGTGGTATTTGAGACAGGCCTGAAGCACAGATGAGATCGGATAGGCAGGTGTGGGTGAGGAAGGGCCCAGGGTGTTAGGTTCTGGGTGCCCGGAGCTGCCCCCAGCCCGCAGGAAGGGCTCAGCAAATATCTGAGGACATTGCCAATTAGGGAAGAGCATGAACAGGCCTGGCAGGTGGTGGGGGTAGGGGTGGAAAGTTGCAGAGTGAGGCAGAGGAAAAGCCAGTGGTCCTGTCCTGGTGCACGGCACCTGGATTCATAAACAGATGGGGGTTCACCTGTGGCTCAGCGCTATGCTCAGCTCTCACAGCTACGGACGCGTTTCCTGCTGTGTCACTGGTACTTGGAGAGCAATATGCCCCAAGAGACTCACTGCCTGCTCCCCTTACCTGCTTCACTCCCTCTCCTCTTTCTCTGTTACTGGCCCCGTCCTTCTCAGGCATGTAAGTTCTCCCTAAAAACCCCAGTGGCTCCCCATCACCCTCAGAATACCTCAGAATAAAACCCAAACTCCTCCCTGTGACCTACCCTCTGCTTCCCTCTCTGACCCTGCCAGCCCCCCACTCCCATATTCACCCCACTCCAGCCACACACGCCTCCAGCTCCTCCCATGTGGCCAGCGAGTCCCAGCCTCAGGCCCTTTGCACTCGTGATCGCTCTTCCTGGAACACTGTTCCCTGTGGCTTCCTGACTGCTCTTCCCTTCACCTATACAGAGACCTGTCCTTGCCCACCCACTAAGCTGTTCTCCCCTCACTTTCGTCCCTGAAGCACTTCGCTCCCACACAGCCCAGTTTTCTCTGAAATGGGCTTGTTTATTTACCTGTTTACATCTGGTGTCTGTCACCCACTTGCACACTTGAGCCCTAGGTGTACAGGGACACTGTGCTCAGGGCTTTCTCTCCCCAGCACCTAGAGTAGGGCCTGACACCTAGCAGGTGCTCCATAAACACGTGGACTGAATGAAGGGACCCAGGGTAAGAAACAGCTGGTCCCCTGACGGTGTGTTGGCCCCACCCCAAGGCCTGTAGTACGCACCACCCCTGCTGGCCAGCTAGGAAATGTTTTCACCCGGGCCCAAGTGCACCGGGGCCCTAATGCGGTGACCCCGCTCCGTCCACATTCTCGCTTGCACTGAAGGCAAGCTGGCTTCTGGAACTGCCCAAGCCACATGGTGCCCTGTGTTGGCCCTGGTGAGCCTGGCACTTGCTGGACATCACTAAGTGATAACCTTCATTCAAATAGTTATCAGGCCCTGCCCTAGGAACTGGATGGCAAACACGCTCTCTTGAGGGCAGACTCCAACTCACAGACACAGGCCGCTCAGAAGATCTCTGAGGCTGCACCCCAGATCAGTGAGCAGCAGTGTGGTGGTGGATTGGTGATGTCTGCTGTGGCCCGGGAAGTAGGGGGAGGGAGGCGGCTCTCAGGCCCATGTCAGAGAGAGCTCACCTGAGGTGATGGCGTTGTCCCTCCTCAAGTTCTCGCCCTCGTTCTTCAGGGATGTGATTTCTGAGTTCCTCTCAGACAGGCTCTGGCACAGCACCTGGCTGTAGCCTTTCTGCAGGGCACTGATCTGTGGGAGGAGGCAACACACAGTCAGAGGGCGCTGGCCTAGGTGTACAGGTCTCCACGGTCGGATGACAGATTTGGACTGATCTTTGGTGGGGTGTTGGGGAAACCGAGCTTTTTAGTTTTAACTAGTAGAAGGGACAGGAGAGGGCCTGTTCCTTCAGTGACCACCACGTCATACCTAATCAAAACCTTATCTTTGTGCCCACAAAGGGGCTCAGGTGCAGCTGCCTGGGGACAGCTGATCCCTAACGTGCCTTCCTACCACCTTTGGACTCTTGGCCAGAAAGAGACCAGCTGCTGCTTCCGGATCATCCAGCACCGATGGGACGCAGAGCAAAGCTCATGAGAGGGAAGCAGGTTATAAAATTAACTTCCTGGAATGAGGACAACAGTGGCTTATATGTCATAGAACACTCCAGAGCCCACAAAGCCCTTTCCCAGATGCTACTTCCAGAGCCCCTCACAGCCTCGCAGGATGCCAAGGTTCCTATTTATGCTCCCATGTCGCAAGCGAGCAAACTGAGTCTCAGGGCAGTAAGGATCACACGACTGGCAGGGGTGGAGTTACGATTCAGCTAGCCTCCAGGTGCCTGGTTCCAGCTCTTTCCACCCTGCCGGGGGGGCTCTAAGCACAGGGATACGGGCCACAGGCTGTAAAGCACAGTGTGGACTTGGGAGCCCGACTGTGGCCTTCAGATGCCGTTGCTGCCACTTACAGGCTGATGAACACAGGGAGGACACTGGATTCTATCTCACTGTTTCATTCTGTAAGTGGGGTGACGGTTGTCCCAATGGCATAGTATGGTGAGAAGTATTTTAATAAGTTCGTGTATGTACAAGAGCTCCGATCGTGCCTGGCACAGGGCATACAGGTGGGAGCTGCGACTGTCCTCTGACCTCACTCCCCAGGTGTGTGTTAGCAGCAGCTCCTGCAGTCAACCCTCATCCTGCTGGACGCGGGCAGGTGGGGCGTGCGCCCAGGTAATGCGGGTGAGGGCGCGGAGGCCTTTGCCGGAAGATGGCGCTCACGGTCCTTGTTCTTGGTTTCCGTCCCTGAAAACCTTGTCATTTGTACTCTGGGAGAATTAACAGAAGGATCAAAGTTCCACAAGTTCCCTGGCTCATTTCATGCACCTTCATTGTTCAGATTTTATGACAGCTGGGACAGGTACACTTACTTTTCCCCTGGGATATCTGAGACATTGGGAAGGGGCCACCTGCTAGAATGTGGTGGGACACAGAGGACTTTCCCCCACCCTCCCCAAGGCTATACATTTTCATGTTTGTGGTTTCAGGTGAAACTGTGAGTGAAAATGTTTCTTTCACCTCTTACTGTTCTTGTGGGGGACACGCAACTTTCTCAAAAAAGGTACTTGGGATACTTTTAAAGAGTGTTTCTAGCTCTTCTCAGCTTCGTGCTTTTGTAAAGGCACGGTGCAAAGAGATCGTTTCCAGAAGGGATGGGAAGACAGGCCCACCTGCCCCAAGACGCCATTGTTTCTGCTTCTGACAGACAGAAGATAATTCAATCTAGGCATCAGGGTTTTAGGATTTCAGGTTACGAGAAACTCCAAACAGTCTTCAAGCCTCTTTGTTTCCTTCCCTACCCAAATAAGCATCCATATTGTCTCTAATGGGCATGCATCCCAAGAAGTTGGATGTCTGCTATCCTGTGTAATTAGATGGGCACCGAATCCTAAGAAAGCTGATAGTGTTAGGAGGACTGATTCACGAAAATAATTCGGCTGCTAATTAGCACAGGCGTTCAAGAGCACGCAGAGGCAAGCCCGTTCCAGGGACACTGTAGCAGATGGAAGACCTCTGAGAGCCCGCCATGATGCACACACTTTCAGGGGGACCCGAAGACTATAAAGTAATCAGAACAATAGATCAACCTGCCATGCGGCTCATACTTCTGGCTGAACGTCCTGCAGGTGGTGGAATATTTAAGAAACTACAATATGAGCGGATGGAACTTGATTTGGGTTCACACTGACTGCAGCCTCCAGTCTGGATATGCCTTGTTACAAAATATTCTCTTCCAGTTATGAGTGAAGATCAAGGAGGGGAGGGGAGGCGACAGTATGGCAAATTGGTGTAATTATTTCTAGATACTTTCTTTGTGAACATTTTCCCCCCAGATATCACTAGCCACTTTCAACAAGACTCAAATTGTGGCCTACAGGCGCTTAAAGATATGTGAGGCTTACATGTTATATGTCAAATATATTTGACGAAAAATGATTATGTGGGAATTATTCACCCTTGTCCGCATACCTGGACAAGACACACCCTGGAATTCAGGAAAGCTCTGAGATGGGATATGGGAGAATAAACGAAAGAGCTATTACTCTGTCCAACAGCAAAACTGGGTTCAGATCAAGAACAAGATGCCCATCAAGGAGTCAGCTTCCTGTCCAGGTAGCTGTCAAGTCGTAATTTCTTTTTTTTTTTTAAGATTTTATTTATTTATTCGACAGAGATAGAGACAGCCAGCGAGAGAGGGAACACAAGCAGGGGGAGTGGGAGAGGAAGAAGCAGGCTCATAGCAGAGGAGCCTGATGTGGGGCTCGATCCCATAACGCCGGGATCATGCCCTGAGCCGAAGGCAGACGCTTAACCGCTGTGCCACCCAGGCGCCCCCAAGTCGTAATTTCTGTAGGATTTACTACTTTCATTGTTTTTTTCCAAAACACATCTGATGAAGAGTCATTTGTTCCTTTGAATAGGAGAGCATATATTTGTTTACCTATTAATTCTGTCTCCCTCATTGGAATATAACTGAGGGAAGGCAAAGACCATCCCTGCCTCATTCTCTGCTGAATTCCCAGAGCCCAGGAGAGGGCATGGCACAAGATGGGCCCCCAACAAATCTTACTTGAATGAATGAATGAACAAATGAACAGACACGGTCCTATCAGCATTCTAGAAGGTAGCTGGGCCCACTGTTTGCTCTCACAGAGCTTACAGTCTCCTAGTACAATCTTCTAGGTTTACCACGCACAACCTAAGTCCTTTCCTGGGCGCCATTTCTTGGATCGAGGCCACGCACCTTGAATTGGTTAGAGGAGGGGAAAGGCGGCGAACATGGAAGCAGAGAACAGAGGCCCCAAGTGTGAGCACAGGTTTAGGCAACATTATGCACTGAGGCCACAATTCATCAGTGGCCAATTTGTTGTTGTTGCTTTTTTTTTTTTTTTTTAAAGATTTTATTTATTTATTTGACAGAGATAGAGACAGACAGCGAGAGAGGGAACAAGCAGGGGGAGTGGGAGAGGAAGAAGCAGGCTCATAGCGGAGGAGCCTGATGTGGGGCTCGATCCCATAACGCCGGGATCACGCCCTGAGCCGAAGGCAGACGCTTAACCGCTGTGCCACCCAGGCGCCCCTGTTGTTGCTTTTTAAACAACTTTGTTGACATACCATTTTTGTACAAGACCAACAGCCAATTTTAAAGTAGTTGAAGACATTTTTTTTTGGCTCTAGCTAGTCTCAAGGATAATGCAGAAATTCTGCATGGAGAGTTTTTGTTTGATGGAGTTGCCTACAAGGGAGCCAGCAACTGCCTTCGGGGTTGGGTTTGGAAGACAAGGGATTCCTTCTCCCTCTCTCCAGCTGACTGCCCGCAGCTCTTTCTGGCTGGGGCTGGGGTGTGAGAGACAGTCACTGAAGCGATGGAATTGCATAGAGACAGGAGGCAGGCTGAAAGCATAGGGTCTGCAAGGAGACAGACCTGTGTTCAACTTGTACTGCCCCCTCTAACTTGCTGTGCGAACAGAACAAGTTCCCGGGCGTCTCCGAGCCTGCCTCAGTCTCCTCATCTGTAGAATGGTACATGTCAGAGGGCCGTGCGGTTTAAATGAGCCAATGCATCCACAGCGCCTGCCCAAAGTGCCTGCCGTGCCCCCGATTCCTGGCATGGGTGCCCATACCCACCGTGCACTGCGCCTGCGCCGACCGCCCCTCTTCTATCTATCTGGGTGGCTCCCCTCGGTGCTCTCCTGGTTCCACCCGGGAGCCATCACCCCGTGTCGTGACTCTAAGGCCTCCACCAGCTTGCGTCCGAGTCCTACCTACCTGGTTTTTCAAGCTCTGGATCTCTCTCTGTCCGGCATCGATGTCTTCATCCAGAACCTGGAACTTACTCTGTCTGGACGAGGTGGACTCCGACAGCCTCTGACTCAGGCTGGCCACTTCATTCTGCAAGTTCACTATCACGGCGTCTTTGTATTTAGACTCAAGTTCAAAATCCGAGAGACGGCTGATTTCTTTCCCCAGCAGCAGAATGATTTCATCCTGGGTGGAGGCCAGATGGGGAGTTTACCAGGTGTGGGTCTGGGGCGCAAGGCTGAGCCCACTTCTAAAAATGTACGGAAAACGAGGTGTAATTCTTTTGGGAGGGTGAGGACAGGTGGGGAGGGGAAAAAGCAGACTTTCAAGGTTATCTCCACTGCTTGGAAAACCTCGCAGAGCCAAGAGTTTGGTGAAAATGATATACTTGTAGAGAGACTCTGTAATAGATGTTTACAGCTCACAGGCACTGAAAATTTCCTTTCCTGTAAAATTATACTTTCACGTTGAGAACCACCACCCCACAAGGGAACTTTTGTTGCTAAGGAGTTTATTTATAATATTTTTGTTTAGAATATTCAGCCTAGCGCAGTGGGGACCCAAGAAAGGTAGTTAGGAAAACGACATTCTATTTGACCACATCCTGTGTATGATGAGGACTATTTTTTAACTTAAAAAATTTAATACATTCTGAAATATTTCTTTTCCCTTTCCTCCCTTCTGGTACTTCCTGCCTCCTTGCATGATTTGCATAAAAATTTACTCCAGGTCTGTAAAATAAGTGAGACAGGAGTGGTGATTTATTTGTGTGGGCTCGTGGCTACTTTGGGTCGGGAAAAAGAAAATCGCTAGCCAACTTTACCCACAGGTATAATTAACCCAGTTTCCTTCTCTCCAAAAGAAGGAGCTCTGCAGCCAAAGAATCTGTTAGGCTTCTCCCCAAAAAGAAAAAAAAAATCCCCCAAACTTCTCACCAGAAATCATCAATAAAATGCCAAAAAAACAAAAAACAAAAAACGGGAACACAAGTCCCCAGATGTATCTGCAAATGCAGCTACAGAATTTCTGCTTTTAAAGTAGTCCCTGCTCTTCCAGCACTTTCCCACTGGTTGGAAGGAGGTAAACGAGTAATTTGCGGGCCTACTCGTTTCCTGGGGAGCTGCCCAATGAGCCTCCCGACCTTCCAGCTGCCCGACCCAAGGACGGGCAGGGTTTCCGCCACGAGGAAGCTTCTCTGGCATTGCCAATTGCTGCCAAGGGTCTTTCTTTGAATCCCTGCCAATGCTTGTGGGGAAGTTTCCAGGGAGAGCATCAAACAGATTCCATACTCCTGGGCAGCCGAGCCTCTTTCACCCAATTATGGTCGGCCAGGTGCTTATTAACGATTTACGCAATAAACATGTATCGAGCTGCTCCTACCCGCCAGGCCCTGTGCTGGGCTCTTGAGTATAAAGAAACCTGTAAGGTGTGGGGTACAGATGCCTCTTCCGTGAGAACCCCAACCTCTTCCTTGAGAGAGTGCGCCCCCTTCCGCGTGGTCTTGGTAGGACTGTCAATCATGTGCCCTACTCCTTCCTGTCCCGCCCCCGTGTGCACGTGACCCAAGCTGGTCAATCAGGGTTTTCTCGGAGATCTCGCGCATCCAGCACAGAGGGAAAGGATCATGCCTCCTTTTGGATCACAGACTTTAAATTTATGGGCTTGTGTGCCTGAGTTTGTCTTTTCCAACACATGAAGCCGGTGTGGCTATAGAAAGCCAAACTCTGAGGGAAACGGAGGGAAGAAATCCGTAGTAGGGGATGTTCTGATGCTCTTGCTTAAGCTCCTGTATCTAGCCATGCCTGAAGCTAGTGGGCTTTTTAAACTTTCAAGATGAGCCAATACATGCTTTTTTTTTTTTCCCCCTTAAGCTAATTTGTTTATTGGCACCTGCATTTGAAGGAGTCCTGGAAAGTCAGGGCATAAATGGCTTATAAGTAGAAAAAAAAAATTATAAGTGCAGTTGCATTCTATTTCCAGTTTAACACTGGGGTGGATTGAAAAATGACCACAAATGCTTTGCAGCTTCTGCCATCAAGCAGTAGAATTGGCTTGCCCATTCCCTAAGTTCTGCCAGTCCTGTGTCTTGCGTTGACCAATAGAATGTGGTAGAGTGATGTGCGGCAATCTCCAGGCAAGTTCCTAAAAGGCCATATGGCGTTGTTCTGGCTCTCCGGGAAGCCTGGGGCCACAGTGCTGTGAAGCAGCCCCAGACGATAAACCACGTGCAGAGAGAGGCCCATCACTCCAGGCATGCTGGCCCCAGACCTGGGAATGAGGCCATCCGAGACCACTGGCTGGGCCACGCCACCGGCTGACTACAGTTGCATAAGCGAAGCCAGTGGACACCAGCAGAAGAACATTCTAGGACAACCTGTAGATTCTGGGAAGTAATAAATTGCTGTGTTTTTTTGTTTGTTTGCTTTTGTTTTTGAGTAGGCTTCATACCCCACATGGGGCTTGAACTCATGACTCTGAGATCAAGAGTCGTATCTCTACTGACTGAGCCAGCCAGGCGCCCAATAAATTGCCGTTTTAAGCCACTGTGCCTTGGGGTGGCTTGTGCACAGCAAGAGAGAACTGGTAACAGCGCTGGGCCTGGCTTCTTGCCCTCTGCAATACTTCTCCAAGGTCTGGTCCTGGGACACCAGTCACCTAAAGCCGCAGACCCCCATACCTGGCCTGGACCCCGAGTGGTTCTGCTCCTCACAAACTTGGACGATTGCTGCTGGCTCAGGCCCTGGTTTTTCAGGAAAGTAAGATATCGCAGGACTGCTTCTTTTAGGATAATTTCAGGTCGTGTCTATGTAGGGAGAAATCAACCTGGACCCTTCCCAGCATGGCTTGAACTCACCTGCTCTGGCTTCCATTCCCATTTCATTCTGAACCTCTCTGGTTCTTTAACAAACCTCTGTCTTCGCTCAGTCCTTGACTTCATTGCTCACTTCTTCCTGCCAGGAAACGTGTTCTTCCCCACCACTGTGACCGCCACTCATGGCTGACCACACGGTTACTGGGTGGGAGTCAGGAGTACCGGCTTGGCAAGTTAACCAGCCCTAGCTTTGAATCCCAGCTCTGCCCCTCACACTGTGCAAACTTGGGCCAGTTACTGAACCTCTCTGAGCTTCAGCTCCCTCATCGGTAAAGTGAGGGTGATAAAGTTTATTTTGAAGACAGTGAAGATTAATGAGTTAATTGAATGTCAAGGGCACAGGACACAGCCCAGCACACAGGGGTGCTCAATACTTTGTGCTTGTAGAGGTTATTCGCGATAAAATGAGCAGTTACCAAACTTTTGGTTGAATGCCCCCGGAGTAAAAGGTAGTTTCTTGGAAGTAGTAAAAAAGGCACTTCTAGAGCACAGAGAACAAGAGGCAATCCCTCCACAGTCCCTCCTGCTGCTGTAGCTTTGTCCTTCCCCCGAGACCCCTCACCTTATCCTGGTGGGCTGGGTGGTCCTGGTCCACGTAAATGTCCCTGGAAGGTCCTGCTCCGGAAATTCCTTCGACCACTGACTGTTCCGACAGTTCCACAGCATTGGTCCACACTAACACACAAGATAACAGAGAGCACACAGGACATTGTGAGTGCCCCTGAGGTCTAGAAGGATCTTTTTAGACCATCTTCATAATTATTTTCCTGCTGTTATTAAAAATGGCAAAGCGGTGTCTACATTCATTGCAAAACGATGAAGAAGGCATTTCAGAAGTATCAGAAAGGGAAGGAACTGCCTTCTCCCTCTTCTCCAGGGTTAGCTGTGCTGATGTGCTTTGGTGTGTCCCTGTCTAGGCTTTTTCCTATTCCCTGTAAGAGCTGGTGACCTTGGGCAGGTCGTTTACTCTCTAAACCTTAGTTATATAACTTACATGTTACAGTCTGTTATAAAGGGCACTTTGAGGATTAAATGAATTAGTGGTGTTGAGCAGGGGTTGGCAAACCACCACGGCGCTAGGGACAAATCTGGCCTCCCAGCTGTTTTTGTAAATAAAGTTTTATTGAAACACAGCCACAGTCATTCATTTGCATATTGTCTATGGCTGCTTCCCAGCTACAAAGGCAGGGTTGAGTAGCTGTGACAGCACAGAGCCCACAGAGCCTAAAATATTTACAGAAAAAGCTTCTCTTTACAGAAGTGTCCCACACCTGAGCACTATATAAACATTAAGCACTAAATGTTAGCGATTTTTTATTGCAATTATACCTTTAAAAAAATAGATTTCTATTGCAGAGATTTTTTCCCCAGCTTGATTCTTGCTTTTTCACTTGACAATATATCAAAAACATCTTCCCATGTCAGTATTTTTGGCTATGCTATGTTTTTTTTTATAACTAGAAGTTTGTACCTTTTAATCCCCTTCATTATTTATACTGTTCTCTTTTTTTAAGATTTTATTTTTTTTTTAAAGATTTTAGTTATTTTTTTGAGAGAGAGAGAGAGAGAGAGCATGAACTGGGGAGGGGGAGGGGGGAGAGGGAGGCAGAGGGAGAGGGAGAAGCAGACTCCCTGATGAGCAGGGAGCCTGATGTGGGGCTCGATCCCAGGACCCTAGGATCATGACCTGAGCCAAAGACAGATGCTTAACCAACTGAGCCACCCAGGCGCCCCAAGATTTTATTTTTAAGTAATCTTTGCATCCAGCGTGAGGCTCAAACCCATGACCCTGAGATCAAGAGTTGCACGCTCCACTGACTGAGCCAGCCAGGCTCCCCTATACTGTATTTTTTTTTTTAAGATTTTATTTATTTATTTGACAGAGAGAGAGCGAGCCAGTAAGAGAGGGAACACAGGCAGGGGGAGTGGGAGAGGAAGAAGCAGGCTCCCAGCAGAGGAGCCTGATGTGGAGCTCGATCCCAGGACTCTGGGATCACGCCCTGAGCCGAAGGCAGATGTCCAACAACTGAGCCAGCCAGGCATCCCTATACTGTATTTTTTTTAATGGTAGTGTTGCAGTACATTGTACAAATATGCCAAGCATATTGAACTCAGATCCATTTGATAGACATTTAGGATTTCCTGATTTTTTTTTTTTTTTTTTTTGCTTATTCCCCCCCAATATCACAAAGGTCGTTCATGACTTTTGGGAATCCTGGCATTGTTACGTTTGGAGGCCCCACTCTGTAACACATCAAACATACCATGATTCACTCACATTAACACTGAATACATTTTTTGGGGGGGCTGTGTACAAACTTTTGAAAAGATTTCTATATTTCTGCTTTTGAGATCATTTGGCTCTAAGCGGCATGTTTTAAATTTCCAACTGACAGATTTCTGGGCAATCGTTGCACATTCTTGTCTTCTTGTGAAGTGAGAAATTGAACCAATTGTTTTCAAAGGCTATGAAACATTAATGAATGTTAACATTAACAATTGATGAAGTACACACCGTCACATTTGTGGACATTTTCTCATTTATTCCCTTTGATTCCACATTTTTTATTTATGCATTTCAGAGCCAATGATTTTCTCCCCCAGGTCTCGACCATGTTTGTGGACTCCACAAGCATGAGTGGACACAGTCAAAGGCCCATGGCACCTGGCAAATGCGTGGCCTTGCATGTTGGATGAGTGGACGTGGCCACAGTGTTTCCTGGGCACATGGAAGGAAAGGGGCCCGGGCTCCCAAGCACCCTCCCTGTGTCTGCACCAGGACAGGCTGGGATACACCTCCTTGTGTAGCTGGACCTTGGGTCACATCCCCTCCCTGGCTAACACCTGCCATCACTTCCCTCTTTCTACAGGGTCTCAGGCCACGTTCCTCTGGGAATGTACTCTTCAGCCACACTGCTCGATGTCTCGCACTCGTCCCACCCACCGCCCACCCTTGCCACTCACTGTCTCCCTTCCACCTGGAATGCTGTTCCCTCCCCTCTGCACTTTGTGAAGGTCACTTGCCTTTCGGTGCTTGGCTTGAGTGTCACCCCCTCGGGGACACCTTCCTGATCCCCCAACTAAGTCGGGGCCTTATAGTTACGAGCCCATGGGGTCCTGGACATCTCTGCTGCAGGTGCTGTCATGGTTACCATTTTAGAGATGTTCTTCTGTGAACCTTTTGTTAATGTCAGTCTCCTGAACTGAGCGGTGAGTTCTGTGAGGTTGGGGACCATGTCTCAAGTTTGTGCCCCTTAAAATGAATTGACTAATCCCATCTGACAGATGTGTAAACGGACACAAAGAGAGAAAACCTCTGCCCAAGCTCACAGAGCTGGAAAGAGGCCAAGCTTCAGTACGAACCCCCACCTGTCTCCATTCTGTGATGTGCTCATGGCCAGGGAGAGGGGCTCAGGAGCAATGTCGAAGAACAAAAAAGCTCAGGGCCTGGCCTACTCATAACCAATAACTCCTGAAAGGCTTGCTGGCCACCAGTGCCTTCCATATGTAAATGCCGGGGCTCACAAAATCCCGTGAGGCAGGTGCTGTTACAGCCACGCTAAGAAGCCCAGGTGCAGAGAGACCGAGGCCACGCAAATGGTAAGGGGCAGTCAGGTCGGACCCATTCGGTCTGGCTCCAGAACCAGCGCACACACTCGCAGGCGGGAGGTCCTCCCCAGTGGTACACGTGTGAATGAGGCAGTGAGTGAGGCATTTAGGAGCTGGTTCATGGTGACAAACCCATCAACAAGGAGCAGTGTTGCATGGACCGTGCCCCGTGGAGTGTCTCCCTTCCTGTTGATTGCCAAGGACTGAATTTGGGATTCACTTGATGGAGTTTTAGCAGCTGCCTGATGAAACCGGTAACGTGACCAATTGGCCTGGCTTTCCAGGTACTGGGGGCTTCCTGGGATAGAGGACTTCAGTTCCAAGGCCAGCAAAGACCCAGGCAAACTGGGACCAGTGGGTCTCCCTAGAAATAGCTGAGGAAAGAAAGGTCCCTACTTACCCACCCGATTGGTTTCCTGTCTCCGTGGCGGCGGCTGACAATGCTGTGGACAGAAAGGGCTTAGGGAAGAGGGCCTGCTGGGTGTGAGGGCCTCACAGCTCAGACAGCAGGTATGCTCACACCACCCCTAAGCATGGGCCTTCCATGTTTTGTCAGTATTCTGTGTGTGGGGAGCAGGCCCTGGGCCCACAGCCCAAAGCACCAAGATGGCGACTCCCTCTCTCCGTGGAATACTCTTCCTGCTTCCTCCCCAGGAATTCTGGAAGCTGGCTGCCCGTAAGGGGGAGGGGGAGGGGCAAGGGCGGCAGGACAGAGTAAGGGACAACAGAAGGGCTTCCTGGAGAATGTCACTGAGCAGCTCTGTCTGATAGGAAATGGGGTGCCTGGGTGGCTCAGTCGTTAAGCGTCTGCCTTTGGCTCAGGGCGTGACCCCAGCATTCTGGGATCGAGCCCCACATCAGGCTCCTCTGCTGGGAGCCTGCTTCTTCCTCTCCCACTCCCCTTGCTTGTGTTCCCTCTCACGCTGGCTGTCTCTATCTCTGTCAAATAAATAAATAAAATCTTTAAAAAAAAAAAAAAGAAAACTAATGAGAGCTACCTAAGAGAATTTAAACTTCTCTAGTACTAGTCACATTAAAAAGGTAAAAAGATGAAACTGATTTTGAAATGTATTTTATCTAACCCAGTACGTTAAAACATTATCCATTCAACACGCAAACAAGACCAAAAAAATGGAGGTATTTTACATTTGTTTTCTTTTGGGCACCAAGTCTTTGAAATCCGGGTTCCTTTTACACTTACAGCGCCTCTCGATTTGGAAGTTGCATTTTCTTTTTTTGTTGTTGTTTAAAGATTTTATTTATTTATTTGACAGAGATAGAGACAGCCAGGGAAAGAGGGAACACAAGCAGGGGGAGTGGGAGAGGAAGAAGCAGGCTCTCAGCGGAGGAGCCTGATGTGGGGCTCAATCCCAGAGTCCCGGGATCACGCCCTGAGCCAAAGGCAGCCGCCCAACGACTGCACCACCCAGGAAGTTGCATTTTCAACAGGAAGACTTGATCTGTATTTGGGCTTACCAAAACTTGCAGTTGAAGAAGCAGATTTGCATCCTCAACACGTTCCAGGCATACATTAAACCTTCCAATAACTGAATCAGGTATCAGTTTTGAAATTTAAATTAATGCAAATTAAACATTTCGGTTCCTCTGTCCCCTTAGCTTCCTTAGCTCAGTCCACATGTGGCTGGTGGCTACCGCATCAAAAAGCACAGGCCTGGAACATTTCTCCTTTTGTTCTCCTTCTTTACTTGATATCTCCTTTCCTGCCAACATCTATAACTGGATTTTTTTTTTTAAAGGAATACGGGAGAAGTGAGATTTTTAAAAAAAAAACAATAATTCTATGGTGCGGGCTTTGATGAAAACATCCAGCTGAATTCTGTGGCATGTTAGTGACTGTCCCAAGGCCTGTGGCTTATTTTTTCAATATTCAGCAGAGGCTGTTTGATGCTATGTCTGTACGATTTGTTTACCTTTCGACCTAGGGGTGGTCAGTTGCTCTCATCAGGAGTCCCCATGCCTGGGGCGGCCAGGCAGCATTACATTGGACAGGCCACAGTCCAGAGGCAGCTGTGACACCTGAGGCTTTCCTAATTAGCAAACTGAAGGCCAGAGATAGGTTTTTATTGGTAAAATTGGTGGCCCCTGACCTTGTACACTCTATGTTAGAAATGGGTTCCCAGTGGTCACATGAAAGAAGGTACTGCCTGTAGGTCAGTTGAAGTACTGGGGAGCCCCTCCTTTGTGCTCTCCAGGAGGGACCTGTGTCCAGTGTTGGTTTAGATCTCTGCCATCTGAGGCCATCTCTGGGAGTAACTCCAGACGCCCCAGTGACCTTGTCCTGGCTGCCCTGAGTGAGCCTTTTCTACCAGGTGACAGCCAGAGCCCTAACAGGACAGACAGCCTGCACTTGATCAAACCTACAGAGCAGGCTGAATGCTCTTGAAGGCCTGTTTACTGGAAGTCTGCACGGGGGTGGAATTCATCTGAGGCTTGCTTTCCTTATACCCAGGCAGGCAGGTGCTGGAGCAGTTTCCCCCACCCGCCCCAGACGCCTTTACTGACGCCTGTTACCTTTCAAAGAGAACCCAAGGGCCATGTATGACCAAACTGGCTTAACTCAGTTCAAGATAAACCCTCTAGCTGCTGGATCATTTGGAGGTCCCAGTGGGGAAAATCCTGAGGGAGGGATGGGATGGCTGGGGCAGGGGGATGGCGGAAGTGGGGGACAGAGGTGCTTTAAGGAGTTTCAAGCTACAACTATATACCAAATGGGAGAGAAGTTGCTTCAATATTTTAACAACTGTCTGGCTCTCCTGTAACTTGTCAGATAATTATCGGTCCTCACTAGGGACAGCGTGTGTGTACCTGCATTGTGGCTTTAGGATTTGGACTGGGTACCTTTCATTGTGTGATGGTCAGCCTCTAAGAGGGCACCAGTGGTTCTTAACTCCTGGTATTCACACCCTCGGATTGTCCTCTCCAACAGTGGATGGACTTTGCAATGGTCCGCTCAGTGGCCATGATGAAATACCATAGACTGGGCAACTTAAGCAATGGAATGATATTCCTTACAGCCTGGAGGCTCGGAGTCCAAGATCAAGATGCCATCAGGGCTGGTTTCCCCTGAGGGGAAAGCTTATAGATGGCTACTTTCTTTCTGTGTCTTCACATGGTATTTCCTCCATGTATAGGTATCCCTAGTCGGTCGGTCTGTCTCTCTTTTTCTTCTTACAAGGATCCCTGTGATGTGGTAGCAGGAAATTTTATAACACATTGCCTGTGGTGATGTGGAAAACAGAGAATGTTCCTAATGAACTGGGGATGGAGCATGCCACCTGCCACCTTCCTGGCACTTACTGTGAGCTGCGGGAGGGGAAGGAGGCCATTGGAGGGACTGTTGAACCACAAGGAGCTGGGAGTTGATTGGGCTTGAAGATTCCCTGCCTCTCCACATGGCACATGCAATGGAAGACATAGGTTCTGGGCAAAGATCAAGTCCAGAGCACTCTCAGGAAAACGTGCCCCAAAGACAAAGCTGCGTGCATGACTGTAATATCCTTTGTCAAGAACACAGAACGATCTGAGCTGGTGTCTCAGGGAACGATTTGGGCAAAGCATAGGGCTTCTAAGAAGTGTTGTCTCTCCCACTCTTGGCAGAAGCCCAGGGCAGAGGAGCTCTCGTGTCAAAGGAATATGTGGGCATGGCTTTTGCCTACTAGGCTGAACCCCAATAAGGAACACTACTGGGATGCCTGGGTGGCTCAGTCGGTTAAACGTCTGCCTTCAGCTCGGGTCATGATCCCAGGGTCCTGGGATCGAGTCCCACATCAGGTTCCTTGCTCAGCAAGAAGGCTGCTTCTCCCTCTGCCTGCCACTCTCCCTGCTTGTGCTCTCTTCCTCTCTCTCTCTCTCTCTCTGACAAATAAATAAAATCTTAAAAAAAAAAAAAAGGAACACTACCAATGTGGACTGAGGGAGGCAGAGACCCACAAAAGAAAAAGAAGCCTATGAACCCCACACGTCTATAGGCAGGTAGCTGACTACAGAACTATGCAGTTGCAAACATGTGACGCCTTTCATGGAAGAGGTAGGAGGACTCAGAGGGCTGATCCAAGGAACCAGAGAGCAGAGGCGAGAGCCACAGAGGGTCATTTCTGGGCAAGAATAGGTCTAAGTCCTAATCAGGGAACTTCCAACATTTTCCTGGCTGGATTTCAGAATTGCTTTGAGCCAAGGACTCCTGTGTGTTTGTTTTTCCCTTTTGAACAGAAGGCGTGTCCACAGCAGTAGGCTCTGTCTGTCCCACCAGTGTACGTTGGGTGTGTGAGGGACAGACGACCTATCTCTTTAGTCCACAGGTCTTCAGATTGCTGGAAATGGTACTTGAGAAGCTGAATTTAAGGAGCTACACCCAGTGAGCCCCGTCTGTACCTGGACTTGATTTAGGTGATGAGATTCTGGGATTTAGGCTGATGCTGGAATAGAGTGAGACTCTGGGGGAACTCAGGAAAGGGTGAGCTGTACAAGTGGGGGGGGGTGTGAATCATTGAGGACCGGAGGGCAGACTGTGGTAGCCAGTCCCTAGGAGAGGG
Organism: Ailuropoda melanoleuca; assembly: GCF_002007445.2. Lineage (NCBI taxonomy): Eukaryota > Metazoa > Chordata > Mammalia > Carnivora > Ursidae > Ailuropoda > Ailuropoda melanoleuca. The sequence continues at coordinate 10,998,655 of NC_048228.1, read as the reverse complement.
CTGCCAATAATTCTTGCCTCCTGGTATTCAGGTCCATGGGCCGTCTTCTCCCACACTGGATGGAGCTGACTTGTGTAATGACAGAGTGGCTTCTGAGACTTGGTCCTAAGAGATGTTGTCATTTACATCTTGCTCTCTTGGATCACTTGCTCGGGAAGAGCCAACTGCTATTCCATGAGGATTCACCAGCAGCTCTCTGGATAGGTCCATATGGTGAGGACCTGGGGCCTCCTGCCAACAGTCATGTGAGTGTGCCATCTTGGAAACAGACCCCCTAGCCCTGATCAAGCCTTCAGATAACTGCAGTCCTGGCTGACAGCTTACCTGCAACCTTCTGAGTGACCCTGAGTCACAGCCACCCTGCTAAGCTGCTCCCAAACGCCTGACCCACAGAAACTGTATCAGATAATACACGTTTGGGGTTGTGTGTGTGTGTTTGCTTTAGGCCACTAAGTTTTGGGAGAATGTGTCATGCAGCAATTGATAACTTATATACATGGCATGTTAATTGTACATCAAAAAGACCAAGACTGCTGAACTCTGGTCACTGGTATATATACTAACATATGAAGGGGGAAGACTACAGATGTGTGCAATTTATTTTGAAACACATCAAAAAATAAGATGGACTAGTGCATGAGTAGAAGGATGGTGAGACAGATAGGCAAGACAGTATAGCAAAATGTTAATGATGGAATTAGCTGGGAGGTTCTCTGTCACATTCATTTTACTTTGCTGTATGTGTGACAATTTTCATATTTATAAAATGTAGGGGGGAAATGGCTGAGTAATTTCATTTGATGCTAAGAAGTGTTGCACATAAGGGCTCATCTGATGATGATGATGATGAAGAAGATGTTATAACTGCGTTTCATTTGCTCCTCCATTTGTATATTTCACAACAATAACTACTCTTTGAATGGCTGAGGGAGGTGATTAGGAGAATGGTCCTGAGTGACACCAGGAGAGGCTGTGGAGCCACAGAGACACCTGGGGACTCCGAGGGGTCTGGGGCTGGGATGCCGAGGGCAGAGAATGGGATCTTCCACATGACAGGCCTGGAGGAAACCGGAATCATGCCAGGGACTAAGTCAAACCTGTTGGTGAGGCCAAGAGGACAGTGACAGGGAGGAAGTCCCCTCCCCAAATGCCACGAGGCCTTCTAGGGAAGAGGGTGAGCAAAGGAAACTGTGAAGGCTGGTTCCCAAAGTGACCAGGCTGTGAGTGACAGTGACAGTGACTGAGATAACCAGCCTTAAATTTGACTGACAAATGTTAGATTGCACTCAATTGAATATGTCACGTCTGGGAGGTAATTTTCCTCGATAAGCCTCAGCCTCCTCTCACCTGTAAAATGGTAATAAAATATTTAAAAACTTCCTAAGGCTGTTGTGGCCGAGGGGGATTTCAGGTGGCAATATTTCTGCACACGTGAGTCAAAGCTGTAAGTTTACAGTCCTGCTATGCATTCATCTATAAGCACACACACACACTGACACACACCCACACACTCGCCACAGGGGCATGGACGTGTGCCTGTGTGCGGAGCACGAAGTCTGAAGGGATAGGCCCCAAAAAGCCAACAGGGGGTATTGGGTGATGAGGGTGATAAATGATCTTTAACTATTTTCTTACCTTCTGTTTATCCCTGATTTTTTTTTTAAGGAGGTTCCCCCCTGAGCTTTTGCCAACATGGGCCTTGAACCCACCACCCTGAGATCAAGACCTGAGCTGAGATCAAGAGTCGGATGCTCAACGGAATGAACCCCCCAGGCGCCCCTGCCCCCAATTTTCTCATAATTAACTACATTCCACTTTTAGAATTGGAGAAAATAAGCATAAACCAAGCCCCACACTTGCGGCTCTCAGCCCATCCCCAAAGCCACCAGGGGAAGCGCGCGTGAATACCTTGCTTGATGACGGGAGGCCTGTGAGTGTTATCCACCACAAAGGAGAACATCTTCCCACCAGCACTCACAGGCCGGTTGTGGGAGGCAGGTGGGACCATGGTAGGTCTGGGAAACCCCTGGGACCAGCTCCTCTGCACTGGTGTTGGCCGGATGCCCGGGTGGAAGGGCATCTGTGGTGGTGAGGGTGACTGTTTCGACTGTTGTGTGGCTCGAGGTGGCTGTGGTCTTGGCCAAGGTACTGAGCCATTCATCCATGGGAAGGAGACCTACAGGGGCAGACAAGAAGGTCAGAGGAAGTTCCGATCTGCTGGAGCTGGTCTCCACTCTTGTCCCAGCCCTATAATTGCTGCCCTAGGGCTCAACTTATAAGTCTCTTCCCCCAGGAAGCCCTCCCAGTCTCTCCCCAAGTTTGGGATGGTGGTCCCCACCATGGGTCACGTTGCACGCTATTGCACCACCATTAATTGGGGGCAGCCTTCATGCCAGGCATCCTGCCAGGAGGTTCACGTGCATTGCCCTATTTAATACACCCAACGCTCTGTCATGAGACTGGGGCTGAGCAAGACCTCGTGACTTTCCAAGATCGCAGATTTGCAGGTGAGCCTCTGAGCTGGTAGAATGTCACCTCTAAGAGAAGAGGGCTTTTTGTCTACCTTGCTCACCCCTTATCCTCAGCACCTAGAATGAGTGCCTGGCACACACAGAGCAGGCCCTCGAATACTGGGTGAAAGAATGAATGAACAAATCACTGAGATTCACACCCAGCTTTCTAGGACCCCCCCAGCCCACTTTCTTTCCATCCACACTGCCCATCTCTTGGGCACTTCTATGCCATCTGTCCTCTGAAGCCGAGCTCTGGCATGGCATGGATCCCCAATGTCTCGTTAACCTTTGATCCTCAACGTCTATCACACCTGATTCTCGGGAGATGCTCCGTAAATATCTACCAAGGGAATGTTTCAGCATCTGACCTGTGGAAGATGTCTGCAGCTACTGTCATTGGGAAGCACACCCAACTCCATCTAACCGCGGACAAGCACACGCTGAGAGGGGCTGACACCTGGCTTGTGCCTGGGTTTCATGCCTCAGTGGTGGGTTCTCCCTGTGCCTAGTGGTTAAACAATGACATGGGGCGGGCTATCATTCATTGCTCTTTCCTTATCCGTTCCTCACAATAGCCCTGTAGGTCTCCTGATTCCTACTGCACAAACTGAGACTTGGTGAGGCTAAGGAATTTACCGGGGCTCAGGTAGTGATGGGGAGGGAACTGGGATCGAGGTCTGATGACTCCTGTCTCTGTCTCTCTCTCAACCCTAACTCCCTTCTCCTGGCAGAAAAAACACACTAAATTCAAATGTTTGTCACCTATGTAGGGCCACACATCTATTCCCCCCAGCTCACATTTATCCTGTAGACTGGAGAGAATATGAGCTCAGAAGCACACAGAGAGAAACAGACACTTCCAAAATATGAGCCCCAGCGTACAGAGCTTCACTTGGATTTTATTCAAGAGGAAGGTTCTCCGCTCACTCAGGCTCCTGAACCAAGCTTTTAACTCCAGTCTTTCCCCAGCAAGTCAAGGATCCTGTGAGTTCCCTATGAAGACTCTCTCTTGGAGTCGGTGAGAACAGCATTCAGGGAAATCAAGCTCCAAGCTGCAACTGCCTGGAGACATCTGGCCCAGCATTCCTAAGGCTACTGGCCCACTTTACATCTGCTTAGGGAACGCACTTGGCAGGGTACCGGGACTCTGTTACCTCCTGTGCAGTTTCTAATTTCTCTCTGCTGTCAACACCTTAGTCTCTCCATCTGTGCCTTCCTCCTGTCTTCACTCTCCGTGGCTGAGATGTCCTGCCCTGCACTGACTTCTCCATCCATCCTGTCCCTTCCCTTCCCCGGCTCTTGCCTCAGTCATTCCTACAACCTTTTCCCTTTAGTTTAATAAATATTTATTGAACGAATGGGCTAAAGGTGACAAAGGGTTAATTCTTACGTGGTTGACCCCCAGCCTGCTGAAAAACAAATCTAGTGGTTACTGGTAGCGGCGGAGGAACGCTCCTTCGTGCTGGGGTCCTCAGGTAACCTGCTCACCCCTAAACTGCAAGGGTGCCGGCAGGAGTGAACACGGCGGGGGTCTCCTGGGCTCCGCGTCACCGGTGCTCAGGCCAGAACCCACTCAGGTCTCTTGGAGACTCTGTGGGGGAATCTCCTGCCCAATCGCTGAGCTCCTTGTTTTGGGTGGGGCTACATACTCAGCCAATCACATCCCCCAGCCAACTTGATTGGTTCAGTTGTGGGGCATGTGACCCAATCAGAGCCAAGGAGACCCAGGGAGCTGAGGTTGGACGCCAGGATCTGGAAAGACCTCCTAGACCGGAGAATGTAGTCTTCCCCATGAGGGAGTGGGGCCCAGGCACGGAGAGATGGAAGCTGTTGGTATTTTAATCTGGTAAATCACACATAACATAAAATTTGCCATCTTAACCATTTTTAAGTGCGGGGTCCAGGAGTGTTGACACTCACGTTGCTGGGAGACAGATCCTCAGAAAGTTTCCATCTTGCAAAACTGAAACTCTGTCCCCATTAAACACCACCACCCCCTCTCCCCAGCCCCTGGCACCCACCATTCCACTTTCTGTCTCTATGAATTTGACTCTCTAGGTACGTCAGGTAAATGGAATCACACAGCATTTGTCTTTTGGCGACTGGCTCATTTATTTCACTGAGCAGCGGGTTCTCAAAGTTCATCCACGTTGTACCAGGTGTCAGTATTCCCTTCCTTTTTGTATACATCACACATTCTGCTTATCCATTCAGTGTCAAGGGGCACTTGGGTTGTTTCCACTCTGGCTATTGTGACCACGCTGCTGTGAACATGGACGTGCACATGGGGAAGCTGGCTGTGAGCCCTGGCTTGGGTGGAGCCCTGAGCCGCTCAGCCCCGGGAGGCCAGCTAGAGCAGCACAGAGCCCTAACAGTAGGGTCTCTAACCGGGGAGGGGCCAGAGACACGTAAAGGCAGCAAAGACTCCAATTGGCTTTTTTGGGTTCAAAAATCAAACTCTAAAGCTTTTTGTTTTCTTTCTCAAGCTTGTTGACTGTGATGGCTTTAGTTGGAAGGTCAGAGTTGATTTTGTCTGGTTTGCCTGCTTGCTCTATAATAAGCCAGGTCAAGGTTTTCTCAGAAATTGCTGCCGGTAGCTACAAGGAAACAGGCAGGGGTAAAGCAAACACAAGAAAAAGACTCACATTAAAACCTGGTGCTGGGCTGTGCTCACATTAG
>NC_048228.1:10911615-10993363 GCF_002007445.2 Ailuropoda melanoleuca | reverse complement strand
GCAAGGGACTGCCTGAGATTTTGAAGCTAACAGAGATAAAACAGATTCCTGACCATTGTTTGGGCACCCAGATCCAGCTGTGCCTGAAGCTGGTACTTTTGGCCTTTGAAGTTACATGAGCTCCCCCCTGCCCGCCTTAGGCTAGTTTGAGTTGGGTTTCTGACCCTTGCAAACAATAAAATTTCCTAGAAAATATGCTTATTGAGACTTTAGCACAAGCATCAGGATGTAGTCAGAATGAGAGGTATTAGGCAGGTTATGATATACTCAAATACAACCCGCCAAACTGTAAACATGCACCCCATTTATCTTTTAACTTGTAAAAGTAAAGCAGCAGCCCAGAGAAGAAGTGATTTAAGACCAAGGAACCAACCATAAGACCAGTGGTGAAACGTTACATAGAGAAACTTTGAACAAATAAACAGTTCTCTAGCTGCAACAGACTTCAGACTACAAATCTCAAATATCCTTTTCAAAAGTGATACGAGGAAGAACATTCCAAAGTTTTAAAAGAGAACTTTCCAACTGAAGAAACAGTAAAATGTAATAATATGCATCTGTTGTGTATATTATATATTAACGCCTAGCCAATTTCTCAGATATATCGCAATGTGATTACATGTGCAAATGCATATATATATATGTATCTACATATTTAGAACCACGTATTTCCAGCTTTTTCAAAAAAGATGTGGTGAAAAGACTGTTCAAATCTATTTTTTTAGCTTGCCTATTTGTTCTTATTCCTCAGTTAACCAAGTAAAAGCAAGTAAGCAGCACAGTTCCTGGAACACGGTAGGGCTCGGGCTGGGCCAGCCCTCTCTCCCTGTCCTCACCTCCATTTTCAGCTCTTCTTTCAGAAAACTAAGTAAAAGAGGACAGTGGGTGGAGCGTGGGGTTATAAGCAGAGGCTGGTCAATGTTTTCTGCAGAGCTAGACAGTAGACGTTTCCAGCTTTGTGTGCCATAGGCCCTGCCCAGCTACCTCAGCCGCCGAAGCGGGAGGGCAGACGTGGGCCATACCTACGTGAGACAGGATGGCTGGTTTCCCATAAAACTTTATTTACAAACATGGGCGATGGCCCGGATTTGGCCTGTGGGCTGTAGTGTGCCAGCCGCTGGATAGGAGCGTGGGGCTCAGCATCACACACAATCAGGTGCTGCTCCCTCTTTGTCCGTGAGTCTGGGGGAACTTGACCAATGTGTTCCTTTCGGGCCTCGTCTGAAAAATCAGGATGGTAACAGCTACTTCTCAGCTGGTGAGAAGGGAGCGAGATGGTGCACAGACCACGCTTCGAGGACTTCTGGTATGTGATACGGGCGCGCTGAACCTTAGCCAGCAGACATTATGGTCATCAGCAAAGAGCAAAAAGAAAGGGCGTGACCGGATTTGCCCTGGAGCCGCAGCAGTGGGGGGGGGGAAGCTAGTGGAGGCAAATAAGTGCAGTAGCGTTTTCTTCTACTGTTGGTGGCTTTTGTTTTTACCGCCATGAAAAATCTTCCCCATCAGCAGGTGCAATTGAAGTTAGCCTGGGGCCCTGCAGTGAAGGACCTGCCTGAGTTCTCACAGCACCATGGGGCTCCAGGTCCCCCCCCCCCCCCCCCCCGTTAGGAAAAGCCTCTAGATGCCCAGGGACTCAGGAGAGTGGCCTTGCAATCCCAGCGTTGGCTGTAACCAGTACATAACCTTGAAGAAGTCACAGGAAATCTTTGAGCGCCATTTACACAATGATAGGGTGGTCCCAATGACCTCTCCAGAAACTCTGAAGGGAGAAGGGGGACCTGTGATTAATGCGTATCTGCTTGGCAGAAACTGGAAACTAAAGCTCAGAGAGGTGACATAGGTTGTAGCCGGAATTTGAACTTGGGTCTATCGAACTCTAAAGCATTTGCTTTCTTCACTGTATCTGCAAAGCTTCCCCATCGCAGCAGTGAGCAGCAAGGGGTGCAGGGCTGGTAGAACTGCTCTTTGTGTCGGGTAGGATGTCATGACGTTGCAGGAAGGATGAAGGACATATCCAGGTCCTTTGGGAGAGTGTGGCTGGACTGCGAGCAGGGCCCAGCAGCTAAAAGGAAGAGTACTCATGTTTACCTCTGTGGGGCCCCCCGCTGGCCCCTGTGGGCAAGGTTAGCCCAGAGCCCGATCTGGGGTAGTTGCTGGTGGGGCCATGCACAGGGCGAGGAAAACTGCTGCCAAGGGCTGTCAACCCGTTCATGAAACCACTTTACACATCACTTGGGGTACCTGGCTTCCTTTCTTCCTTCTGGGCATTTCCATTAGACTTGCCATATTTCAGAACAGAGAAAGATACGATTTACAGATTTGGGTGAGGTGGGTTTCCCTGCCCAGCTGCTTTATCAGAACACCACCACCATGAATAGGACAGCTTGTTTCCACACCTCCCTTCCCGGAGACCAGAAAGCAGTCAAAAAGGCAACCACAGACAAAACCCACAATATGGCGGACACATCCGGCTGTGTGACTCCTATTGCCCACGCCTGGTGCTGAAGCAGAGACTCTGTTATTACTTAACTGGTTGCTTCGGGGCATTGCAAATGGCCCTGCAGCTCATGTCCTGCATAGCTGGGGGTGGGGGGTGTGGTGCCCTCCACACGGACATTGAGGGACTTTCCTGCAACCATCCTCTGAGCTGTTATTAATGGAGGGGTTTGGTGCAGGGCCTGAGTGAGGGCAGCCTCGTGGACTGGAAGGAGGGAAGGGAGGAAGGGAAGGGAAGGGAAGGGAAGGGAAGGGAAGGGAAGGGAAGGGAAGGAAGGAGGGAGGGAGGAAGGAAGGAAAGAAAGAAGAGAGGAAGGGAAAGAGGGAAGAAAGGATTCTCCTTGAGAACTCTACCTCGGGGAGAAACACAGTGCCTCACCCTGGAGCCAAAAAACCAGTCAGAAACAAGAGCATGCAGCAGTCAAGACGGCCACATATTTCTTAGAAAAGCTGGACCTCAAAGTATTTAATGAGAGATGCCCTTCATTACCTCCTCTGTCTGCTTCCTTCCTTCCTTCCTCCCTTCCTCCTTTCTTTCCTTCCTTCCTTTCTCCCCTCCTCCATCATCCCAAACGTGCTGTCTGCTCAGAGTCCTGCGGGGGAAGGTGGCTCCCTGGGAAAGTTTAGGCTGCTGTAAGCGCCCTGGGCACAGGCCAGGGGAACATTTGTGCAGCTGCTTGCAGTCACGTAGGGGGAATGAAGCGGGATGCAAATGCTTGTAGAAATAAGAATTTTAAAAATATGCGTATGTTCAAGTGACCGCAAAAGTGTGCTTTGTTCTCTTTGAAAAGCAGTTGTGATCCTGCTCTAGCTAGCTTTAGATGAAAGGGTTTTCTTCCCTCTGTTCCCCGCAAGTGGGGATAGAGATTAATTCTGCATTGACCAGCTGTGTGACGCTGGGGAAGTTACTGAACCTCTCTGAGTTTTGGATTTCTTGTCTGTAAGATGGAGACAAGAGAACCCATCTCATAGGTTATTGTAGGTGTTAAATAAGGGAGAGCAGGCAAATTGCTTAGCACAGTGTCGTCCATATCCACGACTCCTGCTACTCCACGGATTTCTCTTTTTACAAAGCGTCCTCGTCTTTTCTAGTCAAGGTTCGAGGTCTTCCTCGCTGTTTCTTACACTTACCTGATATCAGAAGCACCTCGTAAAATGAGGTGCCCCTTCCCTACCTATACACCTGTGTGCACGACACCCTTATTCACAACAGCCAAAAGGTGGGAACAGTCGTCGATGGATGAACGCCTCAACAAAGTGTGGTGTAGACACACGACGGACTATTACTCAGCTTTAAAAAGGAAAGGGATGCTGACACCCGCTACAACATGGGCGTACCTCGAGGTCATGACACTACATAAGCGAAGTGAGACAGTCACAAACGGACAAACACTGTAAGATTCCATTTGCACAAGGTGCCCAGAGTGGTCAAATGCAGAGAGACAGAAAGGATGGTGCTGGGGGGGGGAAGGAGGAGGGAGTTTTTAATTAAGGGGCACGGAGTTTGAGTTTGGACAGGTGAACAGAGTTCTGGAGATGGCTGTAGAACCATGTGCATGTAATGCTGTTGAACTCTATACTTAAAAACGGTTACAATGGTGAATGTTTTCAGTACTTGGCCACTATCTTTAAAATTAAAAATTAAAAACACACAAAAAAACCTAAGTACCTCCAAGGTTTTTTGGAGAGTAACAGAGATGGATGGAAATGTTCTGAAAGTAGGTTGTGGTGATGTCTAACTCTGTAAACGTACAAAAATGGGGGGCGCTTGGGTGGCTCAGTCGGCTAAGTGTCTGTCTTCAGCTCAGGTCATGATCTCAGGGTCCTGGGATCAAGTCTCGGGTCGGGCTCCCCTGCTCAGCTCTCCCTCTCCCCCAGCTTGTTCTCTCTCTCACTCTCTCTCTCTTAAATAAATAAATAAAATGTTTAAAAAAAAATAACAAAAATGGGCTGAATGGGCTGAATCATAGGCTTACAATGAATGAAGTTTATGTTATGTAAATTATACTTCAAGGAAGCTGTTAGAAGCAGGCGACCAAACAAATGCTGTGTTAGGAGGAAGCTTTTGGGGGCAATGAATAGGTTTACTGCCTTGACTGTGGCGATTGTTATCTGGGTGCACACACGTGTGTCAAAGCCCATCAGACTGTATCTTTTAAACACGTGCAGCTGATTGTATGTCAATCATATTTCCATAAAGCTGTGGGTTTTTTCCTTTTTTTTTTTTTTTTTTTAAAGTAGGCTCTATGCCCAGCTTGGAGCCCAATGCGAGGCTTGAACTCACGACCCGGAGATCAAGACCTGAGCTGAGATCAAGAGTCAGACACTTAACTGGCTAAGCCATCTAGGCGCCCCTGAAATAGTATTTTTTGCTGATTTTGAGCATTTATAGGAGTCATATGAAGGCTGGAAAGTGGAAATATGTTGACGGTTTATGGCAAGAAGTTTTATCTATAAATTCTTTTTTCCCAACAACGCCCCCTTTTGATGGATATTTAGGTTTCAATTTTTGTGTCCCTATAAATAATATTTCCATAAATATCTTCGTATGAAAAAAATGCAGACATTGTTTGTTGCCCTTTCCCCTGCTGGCAAGCCACAAAATGAGAATTTCCCAGGCAGGGGGGCCTGGGAACCTGTAATTTTGTTGAACATTCCAGAGACGTTCTTATAATCAGACATGTTTGAGAAACATTGACTCAAACTTCACAAACTTGGATTTACAGACTTTGGGGTTTGAAACTCCATTTTCTTTGGTTCTTAAAAAAAAAATCTGTAAGTGCTCTAGATAAGGGATTCGTATTTAGGTTTCCCTTCTGTTGGGGGTACATCAGAATCACCAAAGAGCCTGTGAGAATGTGTATTCCCCAATGGAGGCCCCGCTCCCAGGCAGGCTGTGTAAGGTCACCAGATTTAACATAAATAAATACATAGATTAAATACATATATAAATGAAATATAGGGTATCCAATTAATTCTGAATTTCAGACAAATACCAAATAATTTTTTTAGCATAAGAGATCCCATGCAATATATGGGACATACTCATACTTAAAGATTCTTTGTTTACCTGAAATTCAGATTTAACTGGGGGTTCTGTTTTTTTCTGGCTACCTTAAGTATGAGTCCTTGGGCCTGAATGAGGCCAGGGATCTGCACTGCTGGTCTGCTCCCCCCTGGGTTCTGATGTGGGTGAGTGTGGGGGGATCAGGTCAACACCTAGGTCAGGAGCCCCCTCAGCGCTACCCCAGGACCCTGGTGCGTTCCATGAGCAAACACACTTGCACAGTCTAAGGAGGATAAGGCAGCTGAGCAGCAGCCGAAAAACCTGCCCCACATCTTCAAAGCCAAACACGACAGACGTGGCACCATGGCCCATACAGCCTGAGGGACGCCGTCCGTCTTCCTGGGGTGCACAATTAGGGCTGCCTGTGGGCTCGAAACCCCAGAAGTCTGTCTGGATCCTCTACACTTTATTAATTTATACCCAGCCTTGTCCCAGAAAGGATTTTCAGCTCAGAGGCCTCAGTCCATGGTGCGCTCTTGGGGCGGCGAGTAAGATCAGGACACCGTCTCTCTGGGACACGCACGACAGATGTTAATTGTGTGCTCACCACGAATGGGCACAGTGCTAGTTTTACAATTATAACCATCTCTCTCCACCCTCAAGCTGAGCCTGCAAGGTCATTGCTGTCATGGGCCTCATCCTATAGAAGAGGAAATGGGAGGTTCCGGGGGAGTCCAGCGACTTGCTCAGAAGCACATATGAGAATGGTAGAGCTGGGATTCCGACCAAAGCCTGAGCTGCTAACTTTCCTCCCCCTACCCTCCCACCCCTGCCCCCAGTCGGCCTCCCCTATAAACGGCGTGCTCCTTGGGATGGAGCTTTAATGCGGAAGTTTTGTATTGCATTTTGCTTAAACTGGGGCCAGGTTTGAGGTCAGGATTCCAAGGACATTTCTGATGGGGGTATGAGAACAGCTGCCATGTGCTGAGTCTCTGCTCCAGGCGCACACCGACTTTCACGCTTTACAGATAGATATCCTCTCCATGCCGTGCATCACCAGAAGCCTGAGAGCCACGCATATAGAGAACCCTGGCTGAGGTCACAAATCAAGCAAGCTGCAGCGTGCTGATCTGCCTGAGAAGAAGCATCCATCTCCGAGTTTTCAAAAGCACATGCTGCTTTCCTCTTGCCCTAACCAAGCTTTGCATTTTCAGGAAAATGCTATGGTTCTGGGTTCCTGTGCCACTCTTACATGTCATTCCAGGAAATGCCCAGAAGAGGGCGCAAGGATGCACACCGCACGAGGACCCTCCTGGATTGGTGTGAACCTTGCAAGGTCCCGTGGGTCAAGGTCACTGTGTGCACAACATGAAATCCGAGTGTCGCGCTGTGCACAAGCACCGCTCTTTGGATGCACAGAAGGGGACAGGACACGGCACCTCTGGCCCCCTACCCTGCAAGGGCCTGGACTCACCGAGTGTGGGTTTTCGATGACCAGTTCGTAGGTCAGCCCTCCGGACCCAAATCTCAGGATGTCTCCAGCCAGCAGCTTCACGGCCACATTCTGAATGTGGCACTCGTTGACGAAGGTGCCGTTTCGGGAATTGAAGTCCTGGAGAACAAAACTGTCTTCGGCCTCATTATATTCAATAAGTGCGTGATGGTTGTCGATGTCAGCAGACTGAAATGCAGAGGGAGGACAGCTGTGACCGGGGTCCCTAACACCTGCTCATGAGCACTGGGTGCCGGACCGTGCTCCGCCCCTCGCCCGGCCGGCTGGTAACCTACAATCGTCATTTAAAAATGATGATGCTCGGGCTCTGGGCTGGGCATGGAGCCTGCTTAAGATTATTCTCTCCCTTTCCCTCTGCCCCACCCCCACAACACCTTCTTCTCCCTAAAAAAAAAAAAAAAAAAAAAAAAAAAAAAAAAAAAAAAAAAAAAAAAAAAAAAANATTACACTCAGAGTCAGAGCAGTTAAGTGACCTGGCCCAGGTCACATGGTAAATGTGTGATGGGGCTGGGGTATGTGCTCTCTGACTCCAGACCCAGAGCAGGTGCCCAAGTTGTGGGGTGGGGAATCAGGCAGCACAGAGTGGCATAGAGTCTGAATGAGCACATATCTGGCCAGGGAGTTGGCCACTTTCTCTTTCACTGACCCCACATAGGTACACTTTTGGTTGTCCAGAATGGCAGGACAGAAAGCAAAAATGGCCCCAAACACAAACTAGAAACATCAGTTGGCAAGTGACAGCTGTCCACTTTCCTGCAGGGAAAATACCAAGTGTGTGGAATAAGGTACATAGAGCTAAGGGAGGGGAGAGTGTTTAATGATTGTTGTTCATTAATTTTTTGTTCAATTCATTTTAAAAAATGTTACAGAAGGGGCATCTGGGTGGCACAGCAGTTAAGCGTCTGCCTTCGGCTCAGGGCGTGATCCCGGCGTTATGGGATCGAGCCCCACATCAGGCTCTTCCGCTACAAGCCCTGGTTCTTCCTCTCCCATTCCCCCTGCTTGTGTTCCCTCTCTCGCTGGCTGTCTCTATCTCTGTCAAATAAATAAATAAAATCCTTTAAAAAAATGTTACAGAAAATGAGAATTGGAGAAAAGCACAAAGAAGACATTAAAATCACTTAGGCTCCCATCCCCCAGAGGCAGACACTGTTAGCACTGTGGTTCATTCCTTCCAGTCTTCTGTCTATGCTTACGATCTTCTTAAAAAGTTTAAACAAAACTGAGATCACACCACATAACATAGTTTTTAAACTACTTCTACAAAACCTGTAAAATGTGTACAATGAAGGTTTTTCCATGTGATTAGTTATTTCTATTGCTTCTTAAAAGCTGCTCAGAATTTATCTAATCAGAGATGATCTGCTTTTCAATAGGGGGCCAGGTGTGACTACATTTCCAAAAAGAAAGGCACCCCAGCCCAGACAGTTTGTCTGTGAGTTGGCAATGGGGGGTGGAAGGCTCCTCAGTAATTTCTCCTTGGTCAGCAGACTGAGCAAAGTTCACACCTGGGAGGAAATACTACCTTTCTGGGTCTTGGGGCTCTGGACTGTGGCTGTCGGGCACATACGAAGTCTTTCTCTTTTCAGGACACTGTGCCTATTAGACATCCACCCCGGCCTGAGATTTTGCAATTAGTTTCTGAATTTATCTTCTCAGAGTGCCTCGTCTGACATTCACAAAAAGAGTACTTGTACTTAGAAGAGTATAAAGTCCCATAATAAAACACAAAGTGTAAAGTCCCATAATACAACGATACCAATAGCTTGTATTGATAATATAATAATAGCTTATATTATATAGCTTATACTGTTATACAGTAATATAATAATTTGTATTAATAGGATATATTAATTCAACATTACATGCCAGGAAATTGGCTAAGTGCTCTACTGCATTATCCCATTTCATCTACACAATAACCCAAAGGGATCATTCTCCATTTTGTAGATAAGGAAACTGAGGCACGGAATGATTAAATTTGCCCAGATTCACCCAGCTCGGCTAGCCTGGCTCGTATTCAGATTTGCTTGATTCAAATATCTGTGTTCTTACCCACATTGCAAATTTTTATCATACATTTGGGTACCCAAAATATTGAAATGCAAAATGAAAGCAGGAGGAACTATACTAATTTCAGATGGAACAGACTTCGGAGCAAGAAGTATTACCAGGGATCAAGGGAGGCTTTAAATATGGTGATAAAGGGGTCAATTCTCCAAAAGGACAAAACAATCCTTAATTGTATGTGCCTAAAGATAGAGCATCAGAATAAGTGAGGCAGAAAGTGACAGGAGTTTGAGGAGAAACAGACAAATCCACTCTGATAGTTGGAGCCTTCAACATCCCTGTATCAGGAATGGACAGATGCATCAGGCAGAAAATTAGTAAGAATAAAGCTGAACTGAACACCAGCATCAGTCAACTGGACCGAATTGACATGTATAGATTGCTTCACCAAATAACAACAAAATGCATGTTGTTCTCAAGCTCACATAGAACATTCATCAGGGTAGACCACATTCTGAGCCACAAAACATAACTCATCAAATTTAAAAGAACAGAAATCATACAAAGCATGCTCTCAGCCTGTGATGGAATCAAACTAGGAATCAATACCAGAAAGACAGCTGAAAATTCCAAAGTATTTGGAGATTAAACAACCTGCTTCTAAATAGCATGTTGGTCAAGGAAGAAGTCATAAGAAAAAGAAAAAATTATCTAAATGAAATGAAAGTACATGCAAATGAAAATACAACTTATCAGAATTTGTGTGATACAGGAAAGCACTGCTGAGAAGGAAATTCATAGCACAGAATGCATATATTAGAAAAGAAAGACTTAGAATCAATAATATAAGCTTCCACCTTAGGAAATTAGAGAATGAAGAAGAGCAAGATATAGACCCATGTCTATTAAAGAATTTGTATCTATAATTAATAACCTTCCAAAACAGAAAGCACCAGGCCCAGATGGGTTCATTGGTGAATTTCATCAAACACTTAAAGAAAAAATGATACCAGTTCTCTACAACCTCTTCCAGAAAATAGAAACAGAAGGAACACTTCCTAACTCATTCTATTTGGAAAACATTACTCTAATACCAAAACCAGACAAAAATATTACAAGAAGATAATACTTCAGACCAATACTCTCATGAACATAGATGTAAAATCCTCAATAAAATATTAACAAATCGAATCCAACAATGTATACAAAGAATTATACACTACAAGCAAGTATGCAGGTATGCAAGGCTGGGTCCACACTTGAAAATCAATTAATGTAATCTATCACCTCAACAGCTTAGAGAGGAAAAATCACATGATCATATCATTAGATGAAGAAAGAGCATTTGACAAAATTCAACACCCAGTCATCATTTAAAAGCAAAAACACAAAATTTTTGGCAAATTAGGAATAGAAGGGAACTTCCTCAACCTGATAAAGAACATCTACAGAGACCCTAAAGCTAACATCACACTTAATAGTGAGAAACTAGAAACTTTCCCATTAAGATCAGGAACAAGACAAAGATGCCCCCTCTCATACTACTCTTTAGCACAGTATGGTGTCCTAGCCAGGACAGACAAGAAAAGGAAATAAAAGGGACATAGATTGGGAAGGAAGAAATAAAACTGTCGCTGGTTGCAGATGACATGATCACCTATGCAGAAAATCCCAAAGAATCAACAAAAACACTCCTAGAACTAATAGGCAATTATAGGAGGGTGGCAAGGTATAAAATTAATATACAAAAATTGATTGCTTTCCTATAAACCAGCAACGAACAACTGGAATTAGAAATTAAAAACACAACACCATTTACGTTAGCACCAAAAAAAAAAAAAAAAAAAAAGGGAAAAGAAAGGAAGACCAGACAGACAGACTTAGGTATAAATCTAACAGAATATGTGAAGATCTATATGAAGAAAACTATAAAAACCTTGATGAAAGAAATCACAGAAGATCTAAATAAACGACAAGACAGCCCATGTTTATTTGTAATTCCTTAATGATATATGATGTTTATCATCTTTTCATAGGCTTATTTGCCATCTGTATATCTTCTTTGGTGGGGTGTCTATTCATATCTTTTGTCCATTTGTAAACTGTGTTGTCTGTTTCCTTACGATTGAGTTTTAAGACTCATTTATTTTGGATACGTGCTTATAGCATTCTTATTCATAATTGCCCCAAACTGGAACCAACCCAAGATGTCCTTTAAAAGGTAAATGGATAGGCAAATTGTGGTACATTCGTACAATAAAATAATAGTGATAAAAAGAAATGAGCTATCAAGTCACAAAACCATGGAGGAACCATGTAAATGCACATTGCTTAGTGAAAGAAGCCAGTCTGAAAAGGCTACATAGGGTACAACTTCAACTATATGAAATTCCGAAAAAAGAAAACTATAGAGACGGTAAAAAGATCAGTGGTTTCCAGTTGGATGGAACTGGAATGGAATGGAATGGAATTCTAAATGGAATTCCAGTTGGATGAATTCATCCTGTCCAGAGCGGTGGATGTGGGATGGGATGAATAGGGCGAGCACAGGGATTTCAGGGCAGTGAAACTACTCTGTATGACATGGCAGTGGTGTGTACTTATTATATAATTGCCAAAACCCATAGAATATGCAATGCGAGGAGTAAGCCCTAATGTAAACTATGGACTTTAGTTAATAATAATATATCAATATTGGTTCCTCAGTGGTAACAAATGTCCCATGTTAAAGCAAGACGTTAATGACAGGGGAAGCTCTGTGTGTTTGGGGTGTGGAGGTGGGTATATGGGAACTCTATGTACTGTCTGCTCAATATCCTATAAACCTCAACCTGGTCTAAAAAAGAGAGCATTTTTTTTCAATATTAAAACACATCAGTTCTTTGGGAAAGGCCACTCATGTGAGGGTCATCACCATTCCCATGGATCTCTGTGCTCCATGAACCCTTGATAACCTCTCAAAGAGAGAAATTCTATGGGCTGCATTTTGTTTTTCTTTTCCCAGGCTGCCTTACTTTCAGTTCCTCAGTAGCTGTCAGGCCATTATTAAGAAATCAAAGCAAGCAGGAAGTTTTGAATGACTCCATAAAATGGGGTGAGCCCCGGCCACATGTTAGGCCAAGAGAGTGCTTCCTGGGACTGCCCTATAACACCAGACCCTCCGCTTCCTTGGAAAACTGCCAAAAGCTACTGTTGGGACAGAAGCCCTGTTGCTAAGGTAGGCTCAATGTGCAAGCTCCACTCTGCTGAGCTGTCCCACGAGTTGCTGGTGGGAATGTTAAAAGGTGCAGCTCGACGTGAAAGACGGTATGGCAGTTCCTCAAAAAATTAAGAATGAAATCATCAGATGATCCAGCAAGGCCACTTTTGGGTATACATCCAAAAGAACAGAAAGCAAGGGGTTGAAGAGATATTTGTATACCCATGTTCACAGCATTACGTGCAATAGCTGGAACATGGAAATAACTCCAGGTCCACGGACAGATGAGTGGATAAGCAAAATGTGCCAAGTACATACAATGGAATATTATTCGGCCTTAAAAAGGAAGAGAATTCTGATGCATACTACAGCTTGGGATGAACCGTGAAGACATTATGCTGAGTGAAGTAAGCCAGTCATACACAGGCAACCACTGTCTGATTCTACCAATATGAATTGCCTACTGTTGTCAAGCTCATAGAAACAGAAAGTAGGATGGTGGCTGCCAGGGATGGAGGGAGGGGAATTTGGGAATTGTTTGATGGTTTAATGGGTACAGCGTTTCAGTTTTGCAAGCTGAGAAAGTTCTGGTTGGTTATACAACAACGTGAACACACTTAACACTGCTAATCCACACACTTAAAAATGGTTCAAACGGTAAATGGTTATGTGTTGTTTACCACAGTATTAAAAATGGCTAAGTTGGGGGCACCTGGGTGGCTCAGTCAGCTGAGGGCCAGACTCTTGGTTTTGGCTCCGGTCTTGATCTCAGGGTCATGGAATCAAGTCCCATGGTGGGTTCTGTGCTCAGTGCAGTCTGCTTGTCCCTCTCCCTCCCCCCATCGTGCACATACTCTCTCTCTTGCTCACTCCAATAAATAAATAAATAAAATCTTCTAAAAAAATGGCTAAGATGAAGTGCCTCAGCCAACATCAAGATGCTGGCACATGGCACTGGCAGGACCAAAATTTGTACCCTTGACTTGTCCCCTATGCTTTCCAGAGTGGACAGTGATTTAATAGTGAGAGAGGAGTGGGGTGGAAGTGAATATGGGACATGCATTTTATTATTTATTTATTTATTTATTTATTTATTTGAGAGAGATCACATGCACGTGTGTGTGTGCACGGTGGGGGGAAAGGGCAGAGGGAGAGAGACTCTCAAGCAGACTCCACGCTCAGCGTGGAGCCTGACCAGGGGCTCGATGTCAGGACCCTAAGATCATGACCGGAGCCGACACCAAGAGTCAGACGCTTAACCGAACAGTCACCCAGGAGCCCTGGAACATGCATTTTAAAAAGTCTCCCGCATTTTAAATATCTTTTAAAAGTATTTACTGGGTCCATAAAACACGGACTTTGACAAATCCACTAACCACAAGGATCTTCTCTGGTGGCCCCTGGGCTTTGAGGAAGCCTCCCCGCCGCCAAGGCTCCTGATCATCCTTCAGAGCCAGTTCTCAACCCTGCCTCATCTGCGACTCCCAAGCCGAGTCTCAGAGCATGACCTTCCTCCTCCTCCCTTCCTCTCTGATTCCTGAGGCCTCTGCTTCCTCATGCACTCCCTGTGGGCATTCCCCTTCACCTGCCCCGGCCTGGCTCCCCGCTCAAGCTCACCAGCTCCTCCAAGTCCGTCTCTGTCCCCATCTCCCCACCATCCTCACACTCTGTCCTCAAGTCAGCCCAATCCCAGCCACGTGCTGCTCCCTTCGGGCCCCCCAGCCCCCGGGCTCTGGTCTTTGGACTTTCATTCTACCTCGTTAAGAGCCTTCCAGGTCCTCATCTCCTGTCCCCTGCCAGACGTCCTCCACTTGCCCCCCCAGTCCTCACCCACCTGCTCCCCCTTGCCCTCTGCCCTAGCAGGCCAGCCCATGTGGCTGCATCAATGGGCTGATGGGCTCCTTGCCTCTGGTTTCTGGTTGGGGTTGGCCAACAGGGGATCAGAGATCCAAGCAGGGAGGAGAGAGGCTGGGGTATTTACTCCCTGGCTCCCTCCCTGTGGGGTCACCATGGGCTGGGGACAACCCTCCACCAAAAACCACAGCTCCTATTGGGGATTCCAGTAGATGTAACCCCCTCACCCTTCAGGTCTGGGGTGGGGGAAGGGCCCCTCAGTCTCAGTGGCTCTGGGCACCACACCATCCTGGGTGGTTTCTTTCAGTCTGGCCACCCTCTGTAGGAGTCCCTTTATGAAACCCACCTCTGTCACTCCACGCCCACTCTGAACGGCCCTCTGCTCCCTGCCAGGACCTGGAGTTCCAGCAGGGAGAAGATCTCAGATATGGCTTTCAAGTCTCCTCCTCTCGGCCGCCGAGGGGCTCAGGGTGGTCTTGTCCTCACCCCACCCCATCTGGTCCCAGCTCACGGAGGGTCTCCTCTTTGTATCTTCAGTCTCAGCATGACCCCCTAACCCGTGAACATGCTCGCCATCCTCAGAACGCCTCCCTTCCCCTCCCCCATTCCTCTCCTTTGTTGTCAAGCTGCCTCGAGAGTGTTCCTTCCCACCTGAGCCCTCAGCCCACTGCCACTGTCACCCATGGCTCCCCAGCCTCTGGGGCAGCTGGCACAGCGGTCAGGGGAGGCACGTGGCCTCGTGGTGAGGGGGCTGAAGAGGCAGGACGGTGTGCTGCTTATTGGAGCAGCTTTCGAGGTGGGGGGCCCGGGTTCAAAGTCCAGCTCGCCTACTTCCTAGCCGGGTGACCTTGGGCATGTGACCTAGTCTCTTAGTGCCTCAGTTTCCTCCTCTGTGAATACAGACAATAGAGCGGCCTAGTAGTTATTGGTGACGTGTACATGAGATAACACACATAGAAGCACTTAGAACTTCGGCACCTGTGGAGAACGCCAAAACGCTCACTACCGGGAGCGAGAAGATGGGCTCTGCAGGTGGAAAGCCGGGAGTCCACCCCCACCCCTGCCACGTCCCAGCTGTGCGGCCTTGGGCAGGTCTCGTGCTTCCCTGTGGTTGCTTCCCGTGCAAAAGTGGGTTTCATACGCTGTGCTTCACAGGACTGCCAGGAGGTACTGTTTGGAGGAATTTTCAAGGTAGTAGGACAACATTTTAAAAATTAAATGGTGTGTGTGTGTGATCTATTTCTTCTTACCTTTCCGTTCTTGGCTATCCCATCTCCCAGCCCCACCCTCCTCACTGCCTCGAGAAAGACAGAGTGCAGAAATAGTGAAAACTGGGGTTTTCAAAAGAATAAGGGTATGAGGAAACAGCTGGGCTCTGGTAAGACAGTGGGTCTGGGAGGAGAAGGAAAGGGGAAGCGTCTCTGCTTCCCTCTGTCAGTGACACCCTCCTACCTTGGTCTCCCTGAGAGAGCCCTGAGGAGGGGCAAAGCCTCAAGAAGAGGCTGGTTCCTCAAATCAGACTGCCTGACCAGTTCCCAGCCCCCAATCCATCCTGTGTGACCTCAACTTCGTCATCTGTAAAATGGGGGAAACGATAGTGCCTGCCTCGTAGGGTTGTTCGTTGTAAGGATTAAATGAGTTAATATACGCAGAAGTGCCCAGAACAGTGCCTGGCACAAAACAAACCCTCAGTGTATTACGTATATGTTACTGATATATTCCCCGTCCTGGCCACGGCCTGCTTGTTCTGCTATGTCTCTCATTGCTCCTAGGCCTCCATGCTGGGCTCCTCTCCCTTCACCTGCCCCCAGATTCCACAGCTTCCAAAGATTCTAGGGCCAGCGCCCTTTCCTTCTTGCTCTGTCCACAGGCGGGGCCGCTGCACCACCCCCGATTCTCCAATGTGTATTTCCAACAACCAGCTCATCTCCGGGCCTCCCAGCGCCCGCCTGCCCCTGGATGCTGACGCACTCACCTCCCGCTGCCTCCTGCCACCTCCCGTCCCACATGACCCTCCCAGCTCACCTGCCACCTCTCTCCATGGCTCCTGACATTGTCCTCACTGGTTCCTCCAAAGAGCTCTCAAACAAGCCCCATAAGGCCACACCCACTCCATGGAAACAGTGCAGGCAAGAGGGAGGATTAACCACAGTGGGTAGAATGGGCCCCAAAAGAGATCTATGCCCTAAAACTGGATCCTGGGACTATGCTCCATTACACGGCTTGAGGGGCTGTGCAGATACAGGTTACTAATCCATGATCTTAAGAGAGGGAGAGTATCCTGGATCGTCCAGGTGGGACTAGCCTAATGCCATGAGCCCTTAAAGCAGAGAACTTTCTCTGGCTGGAGTTGGACAGATGAGCAGTAAGAGGGGGTCAGAAAGATTTGAAACATGAAAAGGCCTTGACCCAATGCTGCTGGCTTTGAAGAAGAAGGGGGCCACCGGCCTGGAATGTGGGTGGCCTCTCTGGGCTGAAAGCCACCTCCATGGCCAGCCAGCCTGAAAAGGGGAGCTCAGTCCATAACTGCACGGGCTAAGTTCCACCAACCACCTGAACCGACTGGAAGCGGATTCTCCTTGGAGACTCTGTGTCAGAGCCCAGGCCCGCCAGCACCTTGATTTTGGCCTCGTGTGACCTGGGGCGGAGAAACCAGCTAAGTCCACTCTGACTTTTGAAATAGACCACGGTGACATCATCCCTTTGTGTTGTTGTAAGTAGAACACGGATACAATAGCCAACATTTACTACAGTGTTGACAGCACCGGGCACTGATCTAAGCACTTCACAGTAATTTGGCCTCATAACGTGGTCACTGCTACCATCCCCGTGGCACATATACAGAGACCACGGTGGGGAACAGCTGCATAGCTTGCCTGGGACCCCACAGCCCACCAGGGCACCAGGCTCTGAACCAGCCTGCTGGTGTCAAGGTCATGCCCTTGGCTGCTCTGGTCTAGGGCCTCTCTGCCTGCTCTTCTCCCACCCAAATAACAAAGACCATCAATTCCTCCCTGACCTTAAAAAGCCTTTTCCGGGGTGGGGAGAGGGTAGGAAGGGGGCAGAGGTTCCCCTTCAAATGCTTAGCCTGGCTTCCATTTTATACATTGCCACCAACATGCCGTTTTGTCCTTTTCTCCCGGGCCAAATTATTCACCGAACATCTCCGGGCCTTTGCACATGCTGTTTCAACACCTGGGACGTCCTTTCCTGCTTGCTCTGCCTGTAAAATCTGCAGGCTTCTCTTTTAAAGAGGCAGCTCAAGTTTGGTCTTCTCTGAGGCGCTCCGTGACCCCCAGACAGGATTCTTGTGGGGCCTTAACTTAGAGCCCAACGCTCCTCTTGGGTAGGAAGCACTGGGTCAACCTTCCCCACACAAATCACCCACTAGATGGCGCCACCCCAGCTAGTGGTGGGAATGAAGATCACAAGAAAATTCATTTCGTGTTTCACCTATGAGCCTCACTTTAGATTTCACGATATGGAATTTCCCTAGCTCAGTGAACTATTTTAATTGCAGTGAACTCACAAGGAATTTCAGATATTTAGATTTTAGATGCTTCCAAAGCTACAGCCCCACCTCCCCTGACGGGCTGTGTGGTTTGGGGAAAGTTACTTAACTTTTCTGAGCCCCGTTTCCACATCTGTAAATGAGGCTAAAAATGATAATAGCAGTTCCTACCCCATAGGGTTTGTTTTTTTTTTTAGGATGTAATTTTGTAAATACACATACAGTACAAAGACTATATAGGAAGCCACGTGAGGCGTGGTAACTAATCTAGAAATGCACACTCCAGCTGTTTGTACGATCTGTGCTATTGAAGAGATTATGATCTGCCACCTCACATCCATTAGAATGGCTACAATCAACACACAGGATAAAACCAGTGTCCGTGAGGATGTGGAGACGGTGGAGCCCTTGTTCTCTGTTGGTGGGAACGTAAAACGGTGCAGCGGATGAGAAAAATGGTATGGCGGTTCCTCGAAAAATTAAGGATAAAATTATCATACGGTCCAGCAAGCCCACTTTTGGGTATACATCCAAAGGAACCGAAAGCAAGGGCTGGAAGAGATATTTGTACGCCGAAGCATTATTTACAGTAGCCACAAGGTGGAAACAACCCAGGGTTCACTGACAGGTGAGCAGATAAGCAGCACGTGCTGAATACATACAACGGAATATACAACACGGGCGAACCTCGAGGACACGATGCTAAGTGAAGTAAGTGTCATAAGAGGACAAATACTGTATGATTCCACTTACAGGAGGTTCCTGGAGGAGTCAAATTCACAGAGCCAGAAAGTGGAAGGCTGGGGGCCCGGGGCTGGAGGAGGGGCACTGGGGATGGTTGTTGAGTGGGTGCAGGGTTTGCAGGATGGAGAGCTCTGAGGATGGAGGCGGTGTTGCCTGCACAAGGTGAATATATGGAATGCCGCTGACCTGTACACCAAAGAACGGTTAAGATGGAAAATTTTGTGTTCTGTGTATTTTACCACAAAAAAAAAAAAAAAAAGAGCAACATGGGATCAGCCCTTTTCTATAAATTTTTTCCCCATTGGAAGCTCTCCACCTGCTAGAGGGAAAGTCAGCTCATCAATTGTTGCAGTAGGGGGGCACCTGGGGGGCTCAGCCGGTGAAGCGTCTGCCTTCAGCTCAGGTCGTGATCCCAGGGTCCTGGGATCAAGTCCCACATTGGGCTCCTTGCTCAGCGGGGAGCCTGCTTCTCCCTCTGTCTGCCACTCCCCCTGCTTGTGCTCTCTCTGACAAATAAATACAATCTTTAAAAAAATTTTTTAAATGCTGCAGTAGGAAGTAACCAATGAGATCAGCCCTGAGTTCCAGCTGCCAGTTCTTGAACAGGAGAGAGGAAAGTTCCCCTGGGACTCAGGAGACCAGGTGGGTGAATCCTAGGAGCAGCGGAGCTAGGGGAGGAGCCAGGGGTGAGCATGGGAGCACAACCGGGGTGAGCAGGGAGCAAGAAGAGCAGATGGGAGAGGCGGCGACTGCCCTGCCTCCTGGCCCGTGTCCTTCCATGCATTTCCCCACAGAGACTGAGCAGGGTAGGAGCCCTTATCCAGGCCAAGTCCACCTGTCACCTTACCTCTCAAAATGCAGGGGTTCACTCATAAGAGAAACACAAATGAAAATGACATGGGTGCCGAGTTTGAACGAAGATCCAGTGGGTGGAAATGCACGCGGGACGGGCTGTCCAGCGCTGATAACCTGCGGTGGGCAATCCGGAGACGCCCATCAGATGTACAGACAGCCCTCTGGCACAGCAGATGCACCCACACACCTGCGAGGTGATGTAAATAACGGGACAATCACAACAGCCTTGTTTCCTCATGATAAACAAGAAGACCTCGTAGGCTCTGCTGTTTCTTTTCAGAGAGGCAGCCCAGAACGGGCAGGTGCCAGGCAAAGGGACAAGAGTCATCTGGCTGTATGGGTGCCGGTGTGTCTGTTACATCAGTCTTGCTCCACAACCCTCAGATCCCACCTGAGAAGTGGCTGCCGCGTGCTAGACTGTTCCAGCTGGAAAGGAGCCCGCTGGTAGGGTGCTGCGTGCCCAGGCCAGATGTGCGGGTGTAAGCATTTCACCCCGTCTTTTTCGCCTTTGTTCTTTTCCTCCATCACTCCCCTCCCTGTGCTGACTTGGGCCGTCCTGTAGCTCAGTCTTCGAGGGTATCTGGAAACCTCTCAAGTGTAGCTTAGGGAGTTCTCGGGGAGGGACGAGAGTGGGTCAGCTTTTCACTGTGGAACTCTTGCTTCTCTTTCCCTCAAAACAGAGCATACTGAAATAGTATGCACTCCTCCCCCCGCCAGACAGGGGCTCCCACAACATCAGGAAGGAAAAAACATGATGGTCAAGAAGAGAGAGGGAGGGCCCTCAAAGTGTGGTCCTGGAACCATCTCCCTGGGACACGGTCCCCATCTGAGCCTGGGGAGCATATATAATGTGAAGATTCCAGGGCCCTATCCTGAACCCATCCTGGGTCAGAATATCTAGGAGTTCATGTTTAACAAGCACTCTGATACAGATGGAAAATTCTACAACCACGGGCTTGCAGTATTTCTTCAGCCTGGAAGAACGGAGCCCCTTTCTCAGTGTGGTTTAAATAATAGCTACATCTAACTCAAAAAATTACAGTTCACAAGCCACAACCAAACACAAATTAAAATTGTCAAGGTTTATGTCTTAAATGAGCAAGGCTGAGGCTTCCGAGCTCTGTAAAATGGGAGAGGGGAGATTCTGAACAGAGCTCTTTTTTCAAAAAATATTTTATTTATTTATTTGGAGAGACAGAGAGAGAGATAGCAAAAGAGCATGAACGGGGAGGAGAGGTAGAAGCAGGCTCCCCACTGAGCAGGGAGCCTGATGCAGGGGTTCATCCCAGGACCCTGAGATTGTGACCTGAGCTGAAGGCAGACGCTTAACTGGCTGACCCACCCAGGTGCCCCTGAACAGAGCTCCTGATTGCAAATCTGCACGTGGCAGCCAGGATGGTCATTTCAAAATGCATGTCTCCCCCCTTGCTTAAAATTCCTCAGTTTCTTCCCAAACTCTTCAGATACAGTGGCTGAAGGAGGCCTACTCATCTCTCAAGCTCTCTCCCTTTCCACTCTTCTGGACAAGCTGGTTTTCTCTCAGTCCCTTGGGCTCATAATATGCACTTCTACCCCAGGGCCTTTGCACATGCCATTCCCCTTTCCCCTCGTCTAGTTAAATCTTCCTTATCCTCCATATTCCTTTCCTTTAGAGCCCCAATGTGCATAGAACCATACACGTCTTTGTGGGATCTTTTGACTTAACATGTCTCTCTCCTAGCAGCTTTCTGACCTTGGGGACCATGACTTATTCTACCATTGCTTTATCCCCAGGCTTGCCTAAGTGCTAAGGCTCCAGGTAAATATTTGTGGGAGGAATGAGTGATAACAACCATAAAGCTAGCCTGGAGAAAACAGGCTTCCTTTTGCTGTGAGAGAACCAAACTCCTTACAGGATAGAGAAAGAAGTCTGCAGGGCAAAACCCCGCAAAGATCAATATTGATTTTTCCCTGAGCCAAATGATTACAAGTGACTTTTATTTTCTTCCTTATACTGTGCTTTCTCCCAATTTTTTAAAACTATAAGCGTGTAACGACCTTCCATTATCGGGAAAAGTAAACGGTGTCACAATCTGATTCCGTCAACGATCAGGACAATATGTCAGCCTTGCTAGTGGGTATGTACCTCCACGATCTGACTGCCTACTCTTTAGGATTTACTCAGGTAAATAAAACAATCCTTTTGATTTGCTAGATGTAACCTCTGGGTAATTTTGAAGATGACTTTTTATTATGTATTTCTGATCTTTATTTAGTGAAATGACGTCTAGTGGTACAAATAACATAAACTATAAATTGACTGTTGAATGATTCCTCAGGGTGGCCCACAGCTGATCAAGGGTGATTCTTCTCATCAGAAAGACCCAAGGAAGTCAGCAGAGAAGCAATTTTCACCTTGTCTTGTTTTATAAAACTAGAAAATGTTGACACGTCGGCAGGTTTCAATTTTTCAAAATGGCCCTGTGTCCCCACAACCCCTTTTTAAACGAATCTCCTCTACCAAATCCATTTAAGCTTGGGGGAAGAGGATTTGTCTAAGAGAAGATAGAACACCCATCAAAAGTCTGCTCACAAAACATTGGGCAATTCATGTGTCATCTGTTCTCTAGGGAGCCAATATGAGCTTGTGCTTCTGGAAACACAGCTGATTGCTTCATAAATCAATGTGACTGTGGCTGGCAGGGGTGACTTACTTCTTAAAATAAGTCTGAGGAGCAGTAGGCAGTCAATTATTTTTATACAGTGAATGCAACTCAATTTCTGTCTGTATAAAAATTGTCCTCATTAGTTCCTTTCTCCATACAGCTTGTTAATACCAGTGGCTCCTCATCTTAATCCCGTGCACCTTTAAGGATTCTTCTCAATCTCCATTTTATGAGCCCATATTAAAGATCATAGTGTCATTTACTTAGAATCATGTGCCAAGCACTTTATGTGCATTTCTCACTGAATCCTTACAACAACCCTGTGAGGTCAGTGGCTTATAGACAGGGAAAATGAGCTCAGAGAAATCAGGTAATTGGGTTAGAGTCACACAGCCAGCCGGTGGCCTAATGAGATTCAATACCACGTCAGTCTATCTGCAAAGCCTGCAGTTTTCTAATATCATACTGAGGTTCAAAAAACAGATCTCTGTTTGTACTTAGGCCAGACATGAAATAAAACTACATAAAACCTGTCGCTTGCTGTGGTAAAGAAGAAACTGCAATGCTTTTTCCTTTCCCCGACTTTGCACACTGAACAGAGATTTCTGTGTCCTTCCTTGTAGGGAGACCACATCATGGATCAGAACCTCAAGGAGAGGTCCACTGAGTTATTTTTAAATTTGAGAGTTTCTGATAAACACTCTCAGAAAATTAGGAATAAGCAATTACAAAGATTTATACTGCTGTGATCACTGTTATTCAACAGAGTACTGGATGTTCCAGCCAGTGCATTAAAGCAAGAAAAAGGAAATTAAGGGCATTAAGATCTCCTTTTCTGAAAGGAGAAATAAAACTTTTTATTTGTAGATGGCATGATTGTTTATGTGTAAAATCCCAATAAATCCATAAAAACCTTCTAGGGGTACTTGGGAGGCTCAGTCGATTAAGCATCTGCCTTTGGCTCAAGGCGTGATCCCAGGATCCTGGGATTGAGCCCCACATCAGGCTCCATGCTCAGCAGGGAGCCTGCTTCTCCCTCCTTCTCCCTCCCCCTCCGCTGCTCCCCCTGCTTGTGCACTCTGAGCTCTCTCTCTCTCTCTGTCAAATGAATGAAAAAAATCTTACAAACAAAACAAAACAAAGAATGAAACAAAAAAAAATTCCAGAAAGTTTAGTTACAGTTGCAAGATACCACATAAGCATACAAAAAATCAATTGTATTTCTATATACTGTCAGTGAACATGTGGACACCAAATTAAAAATATAATACCATTTACAATCATTAAAAAAAAAGATAAATACTTAAGTGTAGTGTATATCTAACAACACATGTACAGGGCTGCTTTGCTAAAAACTACAGAACATTTATGAAAGAAATCAAAGCCCCCCTAAATAAAAGGAGAGACATACCATGTTCATGGATTGGAAGACAACATAGTAAAGATATCAATTCTTCTCACACTGATATATTGGCTTAAATACAATTCCTATCAAAATTCCAGCAAGATATTTTGTATA
The DNA here is from genome assembly GCF_002007445.2 of Ailuropoda melanoleuca. NCBI lineage: Eukaryota > Metazoa > Chordata > Mammalia > Carnivora > Ursidae > Ailuropoda > Ailuropoda melanoleuca. The sequence goes on along the minus strand of NC_048228.1, from coordinate 10,970,007 downwards.
TATAGACAGGCTTATACTAAAATTTGTATGGAAAGGCAAAAGAACTAAAATAGATAAAAAGAATCTTTTTTTTTTTTAAGCAGGATAAAATGGGAGGAACCACTCTACTTGAGTCAAGACTTACATAACTACGGTAATCAAGACTGTCATATTGGTAGAGGGACAGACACATAGATCAACGAAACATATAGGAAACTCAGAAATAGCTCCCACACAAGTATGGCTAAATAGTTTTTGACAAAGTTCCAAAAGCAATTCAATGGAGAAAGGACAGTCTTTTCAAAAAATGGTGCTGGGACAACTACATAGCCACCTGCAATAAAAATGAACCTTGACCTAAGTCTCATGTCATATATAAAAATGAACTCAAAATGGTTCATAGATTTAAACACAAAACCTATAAAACTTTTAGAAGAAAACATATGACAAATCCTTAGAATCAAGGACTTGGTGATGTATTCTGAGACAGGACATGAAAAGCATGATTCATGAAAAACCAAAATGCTCAACTGAACTTCATCAAAATCTAAAACTTCGGCCCTCCAAAATACTCTGTTAAGAGAATGAAAAGACAAGCTACCAACAAGGACAAATTATCCATCAGCTCTGTATCTGAAAAGGGACACGTCTCTAAAATATTTAAAGAACTCTCAAAACTCAATAGTTAAAAATGAAACAATGTGATTAGAAAATGGGCAAAAGACACGAAGAGACGCTTCATCCAAGAGGATGTGCACAAGGCCAATAAGCCCATGGAAAGATGTCCAACATCACTAGCTATTAGGGAAATGCAAATGAAGACCATGGGGAGGCATCACGACACACCAGAACAGCTAAAATAAAAAACCAGTGATAACACCTGTTGCTGGTGAAGATGCAGAGAAACTGTCTCATACACTGCTGGTGGGAATGTTAAAGACTACAGTCACCCTGGGCAACAGTCTGGCAGTTTCTTTAGAGACCATACATTTCCCATCTGATCCAGCAATCACAATCCTGAGCATTTACCCCAGAGAAAGAAAAAGTTATGTTCACACAAAAACCCGTGTGCCAATGTTCCTAAGTAGGTTTATCTGTAACAACCCCACATTAGAAACAATCAAAATGTCCTTTAATTTGTAAATGGTTAAACAAACAACGGTACATCGCCACCATGGAAATATTACTCCGTAATAAAAAGGAAAAGGCGAAGGACCTACATGGATCTCAAGGACATTATGCTGAGTGAAAAAATAAAAACCAATCTCAAAAGGTCACATGTGGTATAATTCCATTGATAATAGCATTCTCAAAATGGTATACACATCACAACAGTCTCCAAAAGCTCTGGAAAGGGAGAGAGGCCATTGCTCAAGCCACGTACTTCAGGTGGTCCTCGCTGTCAGACCCAGAGCAGGTGAAGGTCAAAGCATCAGCTCCATGCCCCCTTCCACATGGCCCCATTTGGCTGGGGGGAGGGGACGATGGGTGGGGCATCTGGACACACAGTCCAAAAAGGACAGAGGGCACATCACACTCTTATACTCATTTTCACTACACATGCTGGGGAGACCCGCACATTCCGCAGGCGGTTATGGGTCGCACGTGGAGGGAAGATGTGGCTGTTAGCCAGAGGGTGTGCTCTAAAAGAGGCTTGAGTCCACAGAACAGCAGGGATATGTGGAGGTGGGAGAAGCTGGGGGCAGACAGGAGCAGTTCTTACCTCTAAAACAAGGTCTGAGTCTTCATGCCTTCCAACAGTAGTACTTTTATTCAGGACAAAAAAGCCTTCTGCGCTCTTTAGGTAGGCTTTCATGCTCTCTGCTTTCCCTATAGAAGGTTTTCAGAAAAAAACATTGTTAGGAAAATGCAATCGTCTGATTATTCAACACCACATTTAGAATGGATGAAATGCACCGTCATATTTAAAGGAGAAATCAGCAGAGGTTGGAGTGGATAGATGGACTTCACAGTTTGATCACAATTCCTGCAGACTGTTAAGACTATCTTTTTAAACAGTGACATCTAGCAAAGATGAGCTTAGTTCTGATCATCCCACAGAAGACGTTTTTTACATAACTCAGAGCACAAACCACCAGTAGCTGAAACAACCCAACGACAAACCTGAATTCCACTGATAATCGCTGTCTACCTCCCATGAAGCTTAGTACAAGGTCAGTTACCTGACACAGCCAGTATTCTGTCCCATATTCTTAACCCTCCGCACACTAGCTCTGTGACTTTGGCTGAGTTACTTCTTCTTTCTCTATGCCTCAGTTTTCTCATCTGTAAAATGGGGTTAATAATACTCTGTACCCCGTAGGGTTCTGTGAGGATGAAATACAATCATATGTGTGAAGCATGTAGGGTAGTGACCGCTACACACTAACCACACATTTGTCTTATTATTATTATTATTATTATTATTATTACGAATCTTGGGCTTATCGAACTCAGACCCACGAAAGTCTAAGCCTTCTACAGAGCTTCTAAAACTGCTGAGTCTGTCATTGAGGGAATGGGCTTTAAAGGATGCTTTCTTTGTAAATCACTCCATTTCTTCATATAATTAGGGGGGAAAGGGTAACTTTGAAAGGCGAACTATCAAGACTCTAGCTTGGACATACGATCAGGACTCTGAACCTATTTTCCCCCCAACATTTTATTATGAACACTTCAAATACCCAGGAAAGTCAAAACAAGTGCGTGAACTCCTTTATACGCACCACCTAAATCCTACAACTGACATTTTGTTACATTTGCGGTATCACACACCCCTCCATCTATCCGTGCATCCAACCATTTTGCAGTTTGATGCATTCCAAAGTAAGTTCTATACTGGTTTTTTCAAATACAAAAATCTCAGTGACTTCAGTGGGTTCCAAAATGTTGATAATTCTTAATGATGCTTGAATTCTGATTTGAGATATGTCCAGGTACACAGTGAGACATCCTCCATCTCAACGCTGTGTCCAAAAACCAAAGTCCCTCTCTCTTCTTTTCAACTGGAAGGTCACTGAAGTGTAATGCTGTTGGACTGTGGATAAAAACGAAGACCATCTAGTTGTGATCGTAGAGGGTCTCGGGTCTGGTTCTGCTTTTCATCCACATCTCCATCATCAACGATTGAATCCCTCCTAAGTGCCAGGCACTGTGCTATTCATTTATACACACTGCTTCTTTTCCTCCTCGGAACAGCCCTGCGAGGTAGGTATGGGTACTGTCCCACTTTACAGATGGGGAAACTGAGACTCAGAGAGGTTAAAGACACAGCAGCAGGTGTCAGGGAGACAGCTCTGAGCCTTTGCATGTAACTACTGCACCATCGGCTGGCAGCTCAACTTCCCACACGTCCACATTTGGTGGGTGGGGCAGAGTGGGGTGGGGGGCGTTACACTGTCTCTTATCACTTGGGACATATCAGAAAGTCCTTGACACCCGGATTCCATCCTCAGAAAGGAAAAAAAGACCAAACCTGGGGGTAAGAGAAATAAAAATAAGCCAGACAGTTTATGTTATATTTGTAAACTCTGAGAGCTATGGATACCTCACGAATATCGATGGTTTCCTGTAATGAGAAATACATTTTATTAAGTTCAGTGTAATTCACAGAAAGGGAGAGACATTGCCTCTTCCCAAAGAACCATGCTGTGTTGCTGTCAAATCACTTCAGTTATTCACTTCAGTGGCAGAGGACCCTGTTATCAAGCAACACATTCAAGCCTAATTAATCTGAAATGCAAACTTGGGAGAAATGTCTCTTCTGCAGAAAAACCACAGGAAATGCCACTAAACCCCAGAACTTGGATCGTGCGCATGCATGATTTTTAGCTCTCCCCCCAGATGTTTCCAAGGCTGGTGCCTTCTCTCTGCTCAGATGCCCCCATGTGGCAACCACCCGACCACCCTAGCTAAGGGCATCCTTCAGTCACTACTGGCATATACCACCTGCTGTATTTCCTTCCTTGAGCTTGTCAATCTCTGACATTTTCTTGTTCCTTTATTTACCTGTGTTTGCTATTTGTTTTCCTTTCACTGAGATATATGTTCCAGGGGAGCCAGAACTGTATTGTTTTTGCTAAGAGACAATTCTTCATGGGTACCTTGTGTTTGTACCCATTATGGAGCAAAGGCATTGACAAATTTTGTCCTCTGTCTTCTGCCAGCATCCATAAGCTGGCCAGGCTAACTTACTAGCTTGCAAGCAAGTTAAAAGCTCAGACCCTTTGCAGTTCCTCACAGTTTTGTTCATTACCCCATCTCCAGCACCTGGGGCCGGGTCTGACACATACTAGATGCTCAGTAAACATTTGCTGATTGAATGAAAATGCAAATGACACATTAAACCAAATCTGTGCAGCCAGCTGAGTAGGAATTTTCCCATTCAGTGTCTTTTTGGAAACCCTAAATTCTACCTGTAGCTTTTGGGTTGGGCAATATTTCTCCATCTTAATCTTGCCCTGTGCAGTCACTCCCCTGCCTGAAAACACTGTAGAAAGTAATTTGAATGTGTTAAACTCTGTAAATTCGTTCTTACTGCTGTGAAGCACCAGGCGTAGTAAAGAGCAAATCACCTGCGTACCCCCTGACCCCTTCACCACTTCTGAGGGCTCAGAATTGGGCTAGAGAAGCAGTATGTCTTTTCAGGGCGACAGGTCTTCAGTGGCCTGGGAGCTGCAAAGATTCCTCAAGGAAGATTCCTCTGACCCCTGGGTGGGTGTTGCCCCTAACTCAGGGGAACCAGAGCGCACCCCTCCTAATCCCGGCTGTGTACCCCGCTGGATATGTGAGAGCGCCACGCCTGGTGCCCAGGAGGGTCCTGAAACTCCCGCGCAGGCTACTTCTGGAGGCGGGGTGGGGGCCTGCATTTTAGGGGGGACGGGCTGGTGTTGGAGGACGTCCTCTGGAGTGCTCCTGGGGACCCGAGCCTGGACCTGAGAGGAGTTCGAGCTCAGGGTGGCGCCGGCTCCCGCGCCTTCCCTCCAAGTTCTTGACCTCGCAGGGCCGACCGGTCTCGCCTCAGGTGTCCGCCCGCTGCTTCCTGCCGTGCCGCACTCACCTGGCCCGAGGGAGAAGCCCACGCTCTGTCCCCTGCCGAGAGACCAGCGGGCTCGGGTGCAGCCCGGCCCGCTCCCGGGCGAGGCCGCCTGGCCGCGCTCCCGCGGAGTCTCCAGCCCGAGGCCGGCACCCCGCGCGCTCGCCCGGCCTGTGTACGCACGTCGCCATGGCAACGCCGCGAGGCCGGTGAGGGGCGTGGCGCGCGGCGCAAGGGGGCGGGGGGCGGACGTGGAGGGGGTGAGGACGTGGTGGGGGCGGGAAGAGGGGCGGTGTGCCTGACACGTCCTCGAGGATCACAGCCCACAGCAGCGCCCTGAAGCATCCCGGGGCCTGCCGCTCTGGGATCCCCAGGCCCATTTCACAGATGGGGAAACGGAGGCTCAGAGGTCACAGAAATAGCCCTCAGTTTTCTAGCGAGGAAGGAGCAGACTGGAGAGTCGTTCCTTCCTACTCTCCTTTGCTCTAGGCTGGGTGCATGGAGCTGGGGTGGGAGGGTGATGGAGCTGAACCAGAAGCTTAGAGGTTGGAACCCCCTGCCCCACTGAATCTCTACTCCTCTCTGTTGTAGAAAACAGAGTAAGCTGGGGGGACCACCACTTCTGGGGGTGGGGATGGGGATGGGAGAGGGATGGGGTGGAAGGAACAATTTTGAAAGAACGAGGGTTTTTTCCATGTGCTGGGGAAGGGATATTTCCAAACCGCCAAACCCACCACGATTCTTGTTCTTCCTTGTCAAAACTGACGTTTATTCGGCCATTTGTTCTTTATCTCTACAAACATCTCCTGAGTCCTCAGCATCGGCCACTGTCCTTGAAACCTCCCCCATGGGCACAGGACTGGGGGCGGAGCTGTGTGGAGAACACATGCAAATCTCATCGATCTCCCCCCATGTCACCTTCTGCCTGGGAGCAGAACAGCCCAGCCAACTCTAAATACCTAGAGAACGCTTCCCTTCCCTGGCAAGAAATGGCCCGCAAGGTGCCTCCAGAAAATCTCAAAAAACATTTAAGAAAGATGAAATGTGGCAGACTATCTTAGTCAGTTAAGAACAAGATCTAAGGGAGAACTCATGGAAAGGGACAGAGTGAAGGCTCAAACATGCCCGGAGGCTTTTAGAAATGCGGATTCCCAGACACAGACCCGATCACAGATTCTGGGCGGGCAGATGTGGAGCATGGTCCAGAAAATGTGCATTTGTTACAAACTTGGCAAAACCTTGTCTTAGGAAATTGAACTGCCCAGGCCTTCCCTGGAGCCTATTCCTAGAAATCTCTTCCAAGCCCTCATGGGCCCTGGAGGGTTCTGCCTCCCTGCAACCAGAAAGACCTTAGGGATAAAGTTGGAGGAGTGACCACAAAAACTGGGACCTGGGTAATAATAGCTTCACAGGAACAGGGAGGGTCAGGCTCAACTCCCCAGAGCCTTTCTGCCTCAGGGCCTTTGCACTTACTGTTTCCGCTCCCTAGAAAGCACTTCCACTAGGGATCTCCTTCACCTCTTTAGATTTTTACTCAAATACTGCCCTACTTCAAATTTTTTTAAAAAACAAACCCAATAAACAAGAAAGAGCAGCAAGAACAACAAAACAAAAAAACCTCCACACGCTATCCCTCTTCTCATCTGACCACTTACCATCTAACATCCTATTTGATTTATCTCATTCGTTTGTCTCTCTGCCCCACCCTCCATAGAAACTAAGCTCCAGGAAGACAGGGAGTTTTTTTCTGTTGAGTCCACCGCTGGATCACGGGTACCTAGAATGGTGCCTGAGGGAATGAGTTGGGGGGGGGACAGCCCCTTGACACCGGCCCACAGCCTGGCTTCCTACCTTCTCGGGCTGCTGAGCTTCTCTAGCCCGCTGCCCAGGCAGGGGGCTCCTGGGAGGCCTGAGCACCACCCCTACCTGGACCTCCACCTCCATGCTTGATTTAGCCCAATTCTTGTCTCCAGCATGAGTGTAGGACGCAAACTTGCTTACTGCCAGACAGACCCTAATGGAAACCGGGCTGGCCGTGAGCCGGAGGAGCCCATGGCCCCAGATAGTCTTTGAAAGATCGAAAGGGGCCAATAGCCCATCCCTCTGAAGAATTCTAAACTGAGGGCAAAGCTGACATTCAGACCCACTGGAGCAGAAACTGCTGAATCTTGATTGGACTCCCCTCCCCCCAAAATGCCACAGTTATCTCAAAGAGTGTGTACAATCCTTGAAATGCAATAACCTGAAATCCGATTTAATTTCAGAAACAGAAAATAAAACACCTCAATAACTTATGGCTTTATGATTTCTGGGACTGAGAGAGTGTTGCAACTTGGAATTAAACCATGGTGGGGTGTTAAAAATATTGCCCCTGAAGGAAAAAATAGAGGTTTCTAGATTATATGGGCTCCTTGGTGATGCTTATAATCATCAGTTTTATTCATCTGTGGGTGGCTACCCAGGCCATATGGTCTCGTGACTCAGGTCGGAAGTGCTGGCGTCTGAAGGGCCCGGCTTCGTCCTGGCTCCGTTGTTCCCAGCTGTCCTCCTACAGGGGACTGAATAATGTTAAATGAAGGCTGTCCGAAGCAAGGAGGGAAAGGGGCCAGGGAAAGCGGCTGGGCTGAGAGAGGGCAGCTGGGGCCTGCCATCAAACTCGGAGGCCCAGACACTGGGCTTCCCTTCCGGGGAGGGGTGAGGGGCTCTGCCCCCGTGGGACCTCATTCTGTGTCAGCCACCTTCCCTGGGCTGTCCTTGACTGGGGAGACCGCACCCTCTCTCCCCCTTCCCACCCTTCCCAGACCTGCCTGTTCCTCCTTGTGCCTTTGCCTTCCAAATTGAAATGAAGGTAGGGAGGCTTTGCCCAGCCTCTATGCAGTGAGGGAGTGTCAGAGAAAGAACGGGAACAGGAACAAGGGAGAGCAAGAGGGAGAAAAAGAGCACGACCGGATGGAAGCAGCCAAGCTGCTGAGTAGGATGACAGAGGGGAGAGTGGACAGCCTGCCTGCTGGAGGCTAGGTAGCCGCTGATTCTGGCCCTTTGGGCTTAGGATATACGGGTTTTATTTATACACACACACACACACGCACACACACTCACAAAAATAAATTCAAACCACAGAAAAAACTTCTGCCGCTGTCCTCGTCCCCTTCCCTTGACAGAACATGAGAAAACACACAGGTTCAAAGTTTTTCCTCAAATGGATTCTTCTGTTGCTGGTTCGACGTCTTTGTTTCTGTTGCAAATTGCTCTCCCGCGTCAAGTTCCCTTGGTTCCTCGGGCTTTGGCTCTGGCTCAGGAGTGGGTGTGTGCGTTCTGTTTGCAAACTGCTAAGTGTGCTGATCCCACCGTGGGTGTGTTCTTCGGATGTATTCTGTCCGCCCTCACTTGCCCTGCCCATCCAGTGGAGATCGCAAGGCCCGGATGGTGAGGATTCAGGGGTCAGCGAGCGTAAACTACTGAATTGCGCCCTGGTACAACAGACTCGCTCTGTGAGTGTTTGCAGTTATTCGTGGCCATATTGTTTGTTTGGTCTGGTTTCCGTATGATATGGGAGGACAGCCCAAGGTCACAGACACCCTGGGGAGAACTTTGATTTGCATCAAGACTCAGTCCCAACCCAGAGCAAACCTGACCTCCGACCAGCCGCACATCATCTTGCCCTTTGCCCTGGGACTTCTCTGGGTGTGGGTGTCAGAGACGGGCTGAGCTTCCTCCGCTGACGTCCCCTGGAGGGCTTCCGGAGAACCCACCCGGTCTCTCTGGGTGGTAACTGCTGGGCAACTCCATTAATTCTACTTTCCGGCATCTGGACAAACTCTGCTGTTGTTCTTGCGAGCAACAGCGAACCTTCATGAATGTGGCTAGCAAAACCAGCTCACACACATCCAGGCTCGTGAGGGGCCGTGCATGGTTTTATTCAGTTTTACAGAAGTGGGCAGCGAAGACTCAGGCGACTTGCCCGGTTACAAATCTCGTAAGAGGTCAGACCGGGATCCGACTCCAGAACGCTGCATTTTTCATAAACTGTTTATCGAAAAACAACACATTCAGAAATGTGAAAAGGGCACCCATCTAAGTGCACACTTCAAGAATTTTCGCCAAGTGCATGCATTCATCTCACCAGAACCCAGATCCAGAAGCACATCGCCAGCCCCTAGAATCCTCCCTGTGCTCCCTTCTCGTCATTTCCCACCCACCACCCTGACCTCCAATATCGTAGATTATTCTGCTTGATTTTGAGCTTCGTTTAAATGGAAGCATACAGGTGCCATCTTCCTCTCAGCTTCTTTCGCTCCGCATGATGTTTGCGGGATTCGTCCTTGTTGTGTGATGGCACTGGCTCGCTCATTCTCACTGCTGTGTTGCATTCCATGTAGTCGTTACCCGTTCTTGTGTAACAAATCATGACCCACGTAGTAGCTCAAAGACACACCCTTATCATGTCATAATTTCCATGGGTCAGGAATCCGGCCCCTGCTGGGGCAGGGCGGGGGGTGGATTTCTGCTCAGGGGCTCTCATGGGCAGCACCAAGGGATTGGCCAAGGCCAGGGGTCCCATCTGAGACTCAGACGGGGAAGGATCCACTTTCAAGGTCAAGATTCAGCTCCTTGAGGATTGTTAGACTGAGGGCCTCACCTCCTCGCTGGCTGTTAGCCAGAGGCCCCCACTGTGTGTTTGCTGGGTGGGCTTCTCCCTAAGGGAGAAAGGCTTCATGAAAGCCAGGGAGAGTCAATGGAGGGAGTCTCCGAGTGAGATGGACGTTACCATCGTAGGTGACATAATCACAGAAATGACATCCCATCACCTTTGCAGCATTGTGCTAGTTCAAAATAAGGTATAGGTCCCACCTACGCTCAAGGGGAGGGGATTACCCAGAGGAGTGAACACCAGCGATAACTGGGGGCCGTTGTAGCTGTCTTTGGGGTATGCATACATCTAAGTACCTCCTGGGTATACACCTAGGAGTAGAATGGCTGGGTCATGGAGAACCCAGATGTCCAACTGTAGAAGATTCTGCCAAACATTTTTCCAAAGTGCTGGTACCGCCTACAGTCCTTGAGCGGTGTGTGAGCCTTCCAGCCAGAGCGCCTGCTTTTCATTACTATCCTCCCCTCTCTCCGTACAGAGGGAGTTTGGTCTGGGGTTCCTTGGGACAGGAGGTCCTAAACCTGGCCCCAGGTCAGAATCACCAAATTTCGGGGCCACATCTCCAGACTTCCTGATCCTTTGAGGGCTAGAATATGAAATGAAAGGTACACTCCATGAGGCAGGTATCCTTGTCTTCTTCCCTGATGCATCCTTGGTGCCTAGAGAAGCACCTGGCAGGTGGTTGGCACTCAGTAAGATTTCTTTTAAAGATTGATTAATTGATTGATTGATTTTAGAGAAAGAATGAGAGAGTGTGTGCTCAGCACAGGGGGAGGGGCAGAGGGGAAGACGGGGAGGGAGAAGGAGAGAATCTCAAGCAGGCTCCATGCTGAGTGAGGAGCCTGACACGGGGCTTGATCTCACAACCCTGAGAAATCAAGAAGCAGATGCTTAATCAAGTGCGTCACCCAGGCGCCCCTACATTTTTTTTTTTTAATTAAATGAATGAGTTCAGGCACCATTGTTCACAAAATAGGCCTCAGAGATGGTGTGAACTCCTGATATCAGGAGGAGACTTGGGCGTATGGGAGCCCTGTGCATTTTTCAGGGAAGAGGGTCCAGAGCCTTAACCAAATTCTTCTCAGCAAAGGCTAAGAGCCACTGTGATTGGATCCAGTCTGGCTTGGTTATCTGATCACAGTAAGAAAGAGCGGGTCTTGGGGAAGGACAGAGTTTAGAAGAAAGAAGAGGGACAGTGTTTGCTTGGAGGGCTCGAAAACAGACACCTTGCCCAATTGGATGTTTGACCCATGGTGACTTTGGGGATGGCTGGCCTAGCAACTGCCTGGCTTCGTGGGGCCCTCCCTTGTGTCTGTTTGTTGAATGGCAACTTCCAGAAGCCTCAGTTTCCTTCCACAGAAGCCGACATGAGACCCACCTTCTCAGAAAGCCTCTCGGTGTATCCAGTTTGAGATGACCACATCGTTTGTCACCCTCTGTCTTGTTTTCTGGAGGTTTCCCAGCATGCTGCTGCTGTCTGCATTCTTTAATCCTTTCAACAATGCTCCTGTTTTCTGCTTTGGGTCATTCCCGTCGCATGCTTTTTATCTTCCTTCCTGAGCAGATCAACCTTGTGCCCCTCTTAGACATTTCTTCTCGGGTTTCCTCTGAATCATTTCATTCAGTCCAGATATGGCCAGCTTTTCCTCTTTCCTCACGGCACTCAACATAGACCCTCTCTTTTCCCCAGAACAACCGCTCTTTCTTTCCACTCCCTCACTTAGGTCCTCGTCTTTCACCGTGTTTTCTGACTTCTCCTGAGAACAGATTGTTTTTTGAAATTCAAGTCTCAAAGATCATCCCTTCTAATCTGGGTCTGAATTTGGATCACCGTCGAGAAGCACGGGGGACAGGAATGTTGCTGGGTAGTTAGGCTCCCAGGCAGAAGGGCTGAGTGCTCAAGGGGGTGTCAGAGGGACCTGGGCAGAGAGAGGGGGGTACATTCTTCTGCTGTGGTGTGGGACCTGGGGGGAGGGAAAGGCTCTTTTAAGAAAAAAGGAAGCATTTTACCTGAGTCTTGAAGGCTGGGTAGGAGTCTAGGCGACAGAGCAGGGAGAGAAGATTCCATGGAAGGAAGGGGCAGTGGGAACAGAGGCTAGAAGATCAGGAATAGGAGAGGCTAGGTATGATCCTACCAAGTAGGAAGGGAGGCCAGTGCTGAGACTGGAAATGGAGACCCATGTCAGCCCTCAGAAGTGTTTGTCTGGCTTTCAGAGTGTGTTAAAGACTTTCAAGTAGTTGCTGAAGGGTTTGGCCTCCTTCTGTGGAGTGACTGAGAAACCAATTCCAACTGGCGTAAGCAGGAAGCAAAGTCCCTGGTTACCATAAATGAAAGTCTAGAGGGAACAGCTGGGTTCAGGCCCAAGTGACGTCATCAGGCCCTGGCTTCTCTTCAGCTCTCAGCAATACTTTTAGCCACGTGGATCCAAGCTCAGAGAGAATCCCTGTATCATGGTCACAAAAGGGCTGCCATAGCTCTAGCCCTTACATCTTCTCAGGAATCCCATGGGGGACAAGGGAGAGTGTTTTCCCGAAGGTTCTTCCAAAGGCCTTGCTGCTTCTCATTTCCTCTGATTGGGGAACAGGCCCCTTCCTGAGCCTGTTACTGAGGCCAAGAGACTGCTCTGCTCTGACTGGCTGAGGCTTGAGTCACACGCCTCTCCCTGCCACCAGAAATGGTGTCCACACCATCTCTGAGAGAGTGGGCTGAGACAGGGGGAGAGGTGTGGTCCCCAAAGGGGAATCATAATCCCATACTGTTTTAGAAGAGAGGTCCTGAGTGACAAAAACTGCAGGTATCTATCACGGTAGCCAACGTGTATAGACCATTTTAACTTACATTAACATCTTGGAAAATGGGAACCCGGGCTGTATTCTTGCACATAGACCAGCAGGCTGTGAGGGTTAAGGAGGGGCTGCCCTCTTTAGAAACGGTCTGTGTTCTCCCTTCCCACTGCACCGCTCACATGCTCACATTTCCTCTCTGGCTTCTGGGAGCCCTTGGGTTTTCATCCCCAGCATAATAATTTGATTCTGTGAATAAATCTGTTTCTTCTATCGGAATGGAAGTGCCAACAGTACAGGGGTCCGATAGCTCTCCCTGTGCTCCCATAAACTCCCCAAGACAAATGCCTACCGTGTTTGATAGTCTCATTCCTTGCTCATGTGTAAATCCCTCTTCGAGAAAAGATTTAATACGTAGCGATTTTAGAAGCTGCATCTGAGAATTACAGTGTCTGAAGTCCTTGGGGGTAACTGGCGGGGGGGGTGGTCCTCAATCTACTGTTTGCTTCTGCTCATGCTGGCTCATCCTGGCTTGTTTCTCAGATGTGTCATGATTTGATTTTGATCTCATTTCGGACTGAACTTAACCTGTGGGAATCCTGAGGGGTCTGATTCCTGGCCGCTTTCCTTTAGGAAAGCTTTTCGTTGATTTCAGCTGGATGCCAGGGATACTGTAACCCCTTACATTTACTTGCTTAGCTTGGAGCTTTCTCGCTGAACACCTGGAATATAAATTTGAAGCCCAGACCCATGTGGTTACAGATCTTCAAGGTGACAGTCATCTTTATTATTATTGTGGCCATAATTAAATTTTTCCCTCCAGACGCACGCTGAAAACAGACAGATCATCTCCTCGGCTCCCTTTTCTGGCAGTCCAGGAAAAAAAGATTTTTAAAGTCCTCCCTTTGCTGGGATGTATGGCCCCTTTGAGGGCTGGCTGGCTCAGTCTGGGCATCTGAGGCCTGGCTAGCTCCCTTGGCAAAGGTCCAAGTCTGAACCTCCCATTTCTGGCACCTGTTAACGTGCCAGCTTGGTATAGAGGCGTCTATTAATTTGCTTACACTGTGGTTGTAGCTCGCTCTACCTTGCATGTATGCTCGCATGTTCCTTTGGGACTGCTTCCATTAAAAAACTGTTTTTATTATGGGTCTTTTGAAACATACAGAAGAGTAGAGAAAGGGTACAATGCAATGAACTTCAGGTACCCATCATCCAGCTTCAATATTTTCCCAATCTTCTCTCATTTCTTTTTTTCTTCCTTGTTGATTTTTTTTTTCTGGATTAATTTAAAACAGATAGTGTTTTTCAGCCACAGATACTTCCTAACTGGAAGGAAGATTTTCACCCCCCCCTTTGCATTACCTGCCATCCCCGCCCCCACACATTATCACACTGAACAATATTTACAATAATTCCTGAATCTCGTCTGACATCAGTCCATGCTCACAGTTCCCTGATTCTCTCCAAGATATCTTTGCACAGTTGGTTTGTTAGAACAGGATGCAGACAAGATCCCCACATTACATTTGTTGTTAGGTCTCTGAAATCGCTTTTATTCTGTAAAGGCAACCACTCCCCCCACACACACACCCTTTTTTCTCAGCCACTGATTTGTCGGAGAAACGAAGTCCTTTGTCCTGTAGAATATTCACATCCTGGATGTGGCTGATCTCTCCCTCCTGGTTTCAATTGACTTGATTCTTTCTTCCGCACGTTTCCTGTAAACTAACAATTAGATCTAGAAGCCCGACTACATCCAAAATCTTTTTTTTTAAAGATTTTATTTATTTATTTGACAGAGATAGAGACAGCCAGCGAGAGAGGGAACACAAGCATGGGGAGTGGGAGAGAAAGAAGCAGGCTCACAGCAGAGGAGCCTGACGTGGGGCTCGATCCCATAACGCCGGGATCACGCCCTGAGCCGAAGGCAGACGCTTAACCGCTGTGCCACCCAGGCGCCCCCATCCAAAATCTTTTTGTTGCCAAGACCACTTCGTAGGCGGTGCTGTGTGATTCCTTCATCTACATCGTGGGCACAGAAATGTCTGCTCATCCCATTTTTAATGACTCAGAGACCAAGCAGTAGGAGCAGAGCTGATAGACTGAGCCATCCATTATCGAGTCCCCATCAGCTTTTTTCTCCCTGTAACTTGTACTTTTTATGTTTCATTGTGGTAAAATACACATAACACATAATCTACCATCTTAACCATTTTTTTTTCTAAAGATTTTATTTATTTATGTGACAGAGAGACAGCCAGCGAGAGAGGGAACACAAGCAGGGGGAGTGGGAGAGGAAGAAGCAGGTTCCGAGCGGAGAAAGCCTGATGTGGGACTCGATCCCAGAACGCTGGGATCATGCCCTGAGCCGAAGGCAGACGCTTAACGACTGCGCCACCCGGGCGCCTCTCATCTTAACCATTTTTAAGCTTACAGTTCAGTATTGTTAAGTGTATTCACATTGCTGGGTAACTAATCTCCAAAACCTTTTTATCTTGTAAAACTATAACTCCACACCCATTAAAACACAGCTCCCCATTTTCTGTTTCTGTGAATTTGACTAGGTGCCTCCTATAAGTGGAATCATGCAGTAGCTGTCTTTCTGTGACTGACTTATTTCACTGGGCATCGTGTCCTGAAAGTTCATCTGGGTTGTAGCCGGTGTCAGAATTATCTTCCTTTTTAATAATATTCCTGAATAATATCCCATTGTACGTAGGTATCCATTCATCCGTCGATGGACACTTGGGCTCATCAACTTTTTAACTAATCGTTTTAGCCTTTTTGAGTATCATCCCTTAGGTCCACCATTTCCTTTGGGGTTGCTAAGTTGTGACATCTTTGATTGCTATTCCTTTGGTAATTATTAGCTAGAATTCTTTGAGAAAGAAGAGTTTTCCTTCATCAACTATTTGTTTATATTTATCATAAAGTAGGGTTTGTTCAGGAAAGGCAGAATAAAGGATTGGTTCTCTCTTTCTATGTAGCAATATTCGAAGTAAGAAGCAACTGCCAAAGTGACCGATGAGTTTTTAAAAATATCATTAGGAATCTTTGATTCAAAAATCTGTAGGGGGCGCCTGGGTGGCTCAGTCAGTTGGGCGTCTAACTCTTGATTTCGGCTCAGGTCATGATCTCAGGGTCGTGGGACTGGGCCCTGCGAGGGGCTCAGGGGGAAGTCCATTTGAGATTCTCTCTGCTCCTCCCCCCATGCTCGCTCTCTCTCTTTCTCTCTCTAAAATGAATGGATAAATCTTAAAAAATATTTGTCGGTGTGTTGCAGCCCGTTGAAATGGGCTCTGTGTCCTTTGTTTTTCCAGGTGGAAACCACACAATATTTAATTATAACCATCCATGTTTATACCCCATTGGCGTGGTCTTTAGGTAAACACTTTTGTCTTGGTTTTCCTTCTCTGTACAAGGAAGTTGGACAAGGTGAGCTCTAGAACCATTCCTGCTCAAGACTCTGCTTTTTGTAGCATTTTCACAGAGTTTACTCAGTCAACTCTCCCAGTCTGTGACCCAAGGCCATTGTCAACATCTGCATGTTACAAACACGGAAATTACCACCTGAGTGATAATAGTTTTTTTCCAATTTCCCATCCTGCCTTTTTTCTACTAGACTTCAAGCTCTGGTTCTGAGTCAGGAATTGCTCCCTCCCAGGGGACTTGTGACAACATCTGGAGACCTTGTTGATTGCCACACGTGGGAGAAGCTACTGGCATCTAGTTGGGAGAGGCGGGATCTGCTAACCGTCCTGCGCTCCCCACCCCACGTCAATGTCAGCAAGCCCCAAGTGTTAATAGTGCCAGAGTTGAGAAATCCTGACTTGCATATTCCTTTTCATCTATGTTTATTCAATGAAAGGATGTATAAAAATGTACACATCTGAGAATTCAAGTATAGACGAAATAGAATGATGGGACAGTCTGTTCCTAACATATGCACAGAATTTAGCCGTTTGGCGTTCTCCTACATTTCCCCTTCAGTCTTATTTCTGGCTCCTATTTCGCCCCTTGAGACTGTTCTATTATTGGCCTAAGGGAAGATTAATGGACAATTTTTATTGCTTTTAGGCCAATGGGAAAATGTTTGCCTTGATTTTTTTCCCTTTAACTTAGGAAATCAACATCAAAATCAAGTTTTATCCCATCTAGCAGTCAGCTTTTTTGGGTCCCATTTCTTTGCCATTTTGATTGATCGAATGGATGTTTTCCATAAACTTAGCATTACCTTTGAAAGTCATTAAAGTTATGGCTCATGGCTTCTCCCGTATCCCTTCTGCTGCATTTGTATTGATTTAAAACAATCCACTTGGTACTGAAATGAATTTTCTAGTGCTAGAATGGTATGTCCTTTACTATTTGAAAAGTCAATTTGTGAACTGGTAAGTTGAATCTGATTTTTAAAAAGACAACTAATTTGTCGGTAACAAATAAACTTTTTATTTTATTGGTTCAATCTTTCAATATTAGGTAAGGCAGATGCATTTACTCTCTTGCTTATATCACACTTTCTCTTACAAACACGTATCTACAGCTTGTCTAGCGGCTACCGCATTGTTACGTTATCTTTCCCTTTTTTGTGTTTTGTTAAAGCAGACGCTAATAATTTTTCTTGACTGGACACAACCGCCATGATGCTTTCTAAAATAAGACATCTTGAGGATAAATACTAAGAACATTCTTGGGTTTAAAGTTTCCGTGTGGGCACGCCTGGATGGCTCAGTTGGTTGAGTGTCTGCCTTCAACTCAGGTCATGATCCTGGGACCCTGGGATCAAGCCCCTCATTGGGCTCTCTGCTCTGTGGGGAGCCTGCTTCTCCCTCTCCCTCTGCCTGTTGCTCCCTTTGCTTGTGCTCTCTCTATCAAATAATAATAAATAAATAAAATCTTTAAAATAATAAAGTTTCCATGCAACTTTGAAATTTTATACGGTACTGAGCCCAGCTTCTCCCTGAGAAGCATGCTGTATTATTGACATTTTTTTTTTCCTGAGACGACTTGCATCGCAGAAGATCAGGCCATAATTTTTGCTTCTCAAATTATATTGTCATTGTTTTATTTTGAAATATAGCCTTCATTAGTATGTTTTTAAGTAACCTAAACTTTCTTAAAATCCATTTGAGTTTGTAAATACTACTATTATCTTTCCCACAGCCTTTCAATGCCAGTTAAAAAATTCCAATGGAGAGTTTTAATGCACAGAGTAGGGACTGGGGATGGAGAAAAGGAGGAGAGCTCTGTTTATATCATGCCGTGGAGAATTAGATTTACAGTTCTGGCTTGCGGAGGGATAGGAAAATGGTCTTTGTAAAAGTGATACTTTTTTTTTTTAAGATTTTATTTATTTGACAGAGAGACAGCCAGTGAGAGAGGGAACACAAGCAGGGGGAGTGGGAGAGGAGGAAGCAGGCTCCCAGCAGAGCAGGGAGCCCATGCGGGGCTCGATCCCAGGCCCCTGGAATCACACCCTGAGCCGAAGGCAGACCTTAACGACTGAGCCCCAATATTTTCCTGTTTTTTAAAGGAAAATCATAAATACCACACTCAGGCTGATCTCCAAGGATGAGTGCTTCTTGGTTTTTGATGGAGCTGACACTGGGTGGCCAGGCTCTATCCCGAGTCCCCACTGCCCAAGAGAATGGATCTTCCTTCGTCTAGGGCAGGATTTGTCAACCTCGACCCTCTTGACATTTGGGGCAGGATAACTCTTTGTTGTAGGCAATGTCCTCTGCATTGCAGGATGTCCGGTAGCATCCTGGCCCCACTAGATGCCAGTAGCAGCCCCCCACCGCCCCCACCCCACTGTCACATTCCAAATGGCCACTGGGCAGCAAAGTCAATTCTGGTGGAGAACCACAGATCTAAAGTGAAGCTGTCCGGTTCTGGCATCGGTGTGATGTTTACCAGTGTCACTGGGAGCTGAGAATGTTTTGTCACACATTGTGTCTGGGGGCTGGTTGGTTTGTATCAGCATGTCACCCGTCTGACTGTCTTCCCGCACGTGCAGTGGGTTCTCCCCCAGGTGTCAGGTTCTGGGCCACCTTGTGACCTCTGTGATCTTTTGCTGCAGCCCTACCTGGCGGTCTTTAGTCTGAATGCCACACAACAAGGAAGCTACTGGACCGCTTCGTCAATGAGCTGTAGGACTTTGGACATGTCTCTTGTGGGCCAGATTCTCCCCCCGTCAAATTACTGGGTTGGGCTCAATCACCACTCCCTATGGGGTATTCCACAGAAGCTGACCATGGAAGAGGCTTTGTGGGGAAGAAAGGTGGTGTGGCCAAATTGGTTTGAGAAATGCTATATCCTGCAACATCTGCTTGAAGATTCATAATGTGCACAAGCGTATGAGAGGCTTTCTAGAATTCTCTGCACCCAGATCTCCATGTGGCTCCCTCCCCACTTTTCTCCAATGTTACTTCCCCAGAGACTTTTCCAGGCGAGGCGCTAATGTCTCATCTTTCTTCACACGGCTTCTCATTTTCTGACATTACAGCTTATGTATTTATTTCTTTGTTCATCGTCTGTCCCCCTCCACCTAGCACACAGCCTTGGTGTCAGCAGGGACCTGGTCCATTTGTTTGCCGCTGACCCCTAGCATGTGGCATATAGTAGAGGCTCAGTAAAAATGTGTTGTTTCACTCGTGGATTTCCAAATGAATTTAATCAGGGACTTTTTCACTACCACCCATTAAAGTCCAGGGAAGCAAAGCCGGCATCAACAAGGGAGAGGGTCTCTAAATCCTGATAGCCGTGGCCTCCTGACACTCACTTTCTTAGGATGAGCCGCTCGGTTCTAAAGGCACCGAAAAGCTGGTATTAGGCTGGAAAGCAAAGAAAATGGGCTGACTTGTCCACTATCTGTGCTGGGAGTTGCCGTCTGGTGAACTGAGGAAGAGAGCAACCTTTTGCCTCAATGATCTGCTTGTGGCTTCCCTTCTTCAGAACTGTAACTAGTCTAAGAAAAGTGGAAATAAAAATCGGGGAGAGGTGGAGTGCCCACTATGTGCTCAGCACTGTCTGTGATGCAAAGACGGTGCCTGCCTTTAAGGACTTGGGCTAAATTTAGGACTAGAACTCAAAAGGGGGATTTATTGGGAGGACACAACATCTCTTATGGAACCCAAGGGCTGGGCTGGGCTTCCCAAGGGACAAGGACCAAGGACCAGAAAGTTATCCGGAGGCAGCTATTTCCAAGGTCTCCTTGTTCATGTCTGCCTCTTTCTGCCCCTTCCCTAGCTTCGCTCACCTGTGGCCCATCGCGATGGTGCCCAAACAGCTCCTTAATCCCTGACACCCCATCACCCAACAGCCTCTCCATCCCCGGCAGGACCAATTTCTGAGGGAGAAGGGCCTAGCCCAGCTCAGCGTCTGGTTGGTTCTCCTGGGTCAGGTGGACACATACCTCAGGTCCAATCAGCTATAACCTGGGAGAGCAGTGCTCACATGACACCAAAATGGCTGCTGAGATTTGTCCTTTTGGATGGAGTGGGAGCGTTAGGTGGGATTCTTCTCTGTTCTGTCTTGGCCCTGGGGCTATTTAGGCTCAAGAACAAGCTGGTGGCTTCTTGAATTTTCTCCCGTATTTCTGTCCTTTTGTGTTTACTTAAGAACAGAAACATGATGGAGAGGAAAAGGACTAGGGGCTTTACTCTGGTTTTTAAGCCCCCCCCTTTTCTTTTGAGTCAAAAGATGGAGAGCCCTGATAGGTCTGGACCAATGAGCAAACAGGATGAGCGTGCTTTGGGGAATGTTCAGCTGAAGGTAGTCCCCTGCTTCGACAGGTGGTTTTAACTTAATATTGCAGATGATCTTTTTTTTTTTTTTTTTTTTTTGGGCCTCTCTAGGCGCTGTTCAGGTCTGCAGCCCACAGCCAACATTCCCAGCTAACATTCTCTCTCCCTTTCTATAGACAAAGGTGGACCACGCTCTATATGCGCCATGTTCGAGGCAACAATTTCGCAGACTTGGTAGCCTAAGATAATAGCAACGGATCCTCTCATCGTTCTGGATGTGGGAAGTCCAAAACCAGCGTCGGCTGGGCCACGGACAAGGTTGGATGCTTAGCAGGGAATCCCCTTGCGTCCTCCAGCTCCAGGGCTGCTGGCAGTCCCCGGCTTGCAGACGCACCAGTCTAGTCTCTGCGTCTGTGGTCACACTGCCTCCTCTTCTATGCGACGGTGTCCCCAGCTCTCACTTGGCAAATGCACTTGTGGGTGGCATAGAGAGTTCACCGAGAGATTCCAGGATAACCTCATCTCAAAATGCTTCATGTAATCACACCTGCAAAACCTTTACCTTGTAAGGTAACTTCCGCAGGTCCTAGGAAATCAGGTCCTGATACCTTTCGGGGTCACCAGCCCGCTACAAGCCCTAAACCTTTTTCCATAGAGGCGGGTCTAGGCCAGGCAGACACCCCACAAGATGATCTCCCAGGGCCCAGACGGAGAGCCCTTTCTATCATTTGGAACCTTGCTAGTCTCCTTCTCTTTTTTAAAGATTTATTTATTTATTTTAGAGAGGGGGCGGGGAGGGGCAGAGGGAGAGACAGAATCTCCAGCCGACTCCTTGCTGAGCGTGGAGCCCGACGCAGGGCTATACTCTGGGCTCTACTCTGGGCTCACTCTCACGACCCTGAGATCATGACCTGAGCCCAAGTCAAGAGTGACAGGCTTCACGAACTGAGCCGCCCAAGTGCCCTGCTAGTCTCTTCTTTTTCTTCCTGTCTGTCTTCCCATCAGGAGGAAGCATAAAGACTAACCGAAGAACAAACCCAGCCCCCAGATACATGGAGAGCCCCAGGCTGGCTCCGTAGTGGGCTGTGACCAGACCAGGCCTCTAGTGTCTTAGCCACGTAGCAGGTCCCTGCTACTCCCTCTTAACAGATGGATTTGCCTAAGGAAAGTGAAAGGTTGGAATTTAGACTCTGCTGCCAATCCCGAGATAAGGAGGTGATTCACTCCCTACCTGCTGCCCCTTCTCTACTTAGGAGCTTCTGGGAAACATCCATGGCCTCAGGATTTACTCTTCTCCTAGCCATGCAGATTCCACGTCATGCTCCCCAGGACCAGGAAGGTGCCCCTGGACTCAGGTGTGTCTTTCCAGACTCCCACCCTATGGTCAAGACCCTGACCCCAGACGTCGCTGTTCCTCTCTCCTGGCTTGGCCTCAGCAGTCAGCAATCCCCTGGGCATCCTCATTGGCTGAACTGTTTTCCTGGGCTCCACAGGCAGCCACTTTGCCCTCTGCATGAGGACACGCTCACCTGGCCTTTCTGAGCACACAGCCCATTGGCTCCCTCTGGGCCGGGTCTCAGGAGGGGGCTGCTGGGAGGATGTTTAAGTAGGTAGGAGCTGATGTCCAAACAGCCACAATGTTCTGTTGGGCATGTGGGTTGATGGCGCAGCCCCAGCTCTTGGGAAGCACAACAGATCCTCGTTCAAAGTCTGAAGAAGCGCTTTACACTGAATGGCCCAGGAGAGCATTTAAAGAACTCAGGCCCCGGAGCCAGACCACTGCTTCCTAGCGGTGTGACATGGGGCACTTGAACCTGAGCCTCTGGGAGCTAACCTCCAAGATGGCGGGGACACCAGGATACGGATGAGGCGGGAAAACACACGTGAAGTCTCACAGCGCCTGGCAACGTGAAGTGCTTTGTGTGGATTAACCGCAGTTATTATGAGCCGCGATATTTCTCCCTAAGCAAGTCAGCATTGGAAGAGCTGGTACAGCAATTCAGCGCCCAAATGTACTACATGTAAAATATTTTATTATCAAAAGCTCACTTGCATGGCATTTTAGAAGGAATAAAATAACTCACACAGCTGTCCTTTCTCGCCCTTACCCAGGAGACACCAGGAAAGCGTACCAGCAAAACTCCAATCTGATGCATCACCGGGCCTTGGGCCCTCCGGGACCGACAGCCGCAGGGGCCTCACCCCCACATCATAGATTAGCCTCTCATTTCGCTTCCTTCATGAAACAGCCCCGCGTCGTCCTTTCTAGAAAGCCGAGTCCCCTCTCCTACCCACGGCTCAGGACTCCGGTGAAGAAAGCAAAGGCATATCTGGTTTTCTTTTTGAAACAAAACAGTCCTTGTGGAAGCAAAACAAAATCACAACCGAAACCAGCTGCTAGGCGTCCTTTCCTGATTGGAAAGAGCGGTGTTGTCGCCAACAACTCAGAGTTGGGGAAAAACGACAGGGAAGGTGCATACCCCGCGCCCCCGACGGGGTCCACGTCCCGCGATCCGAGCTCGATGGAGGGAGGAGGGACGTTTTTGTCTGGGAGGTTGATCCTGAAGTCTTTGAGGTGAAGCTTCTCGGATTTAATCCTTCGAATTTTCAGCGGCTTCAGGCGTTTGGCCAGCTTGGAGTTCTGCCTGTCGGGTGGATTCCCCGGGCTGGGCTCCACGCTGGCCCTGGCGGCTGTGCGGCTGGTCTCGTCAAGCCCCGCCAAGGACTCATAGGAGGGGAGAGAGATGCTCATCCTCGGGTTCTGGTCCAGTTCCCTGGCTTCCGAGGAGTTTGTGTTCATCACTTCCTCGTAACTGGGGACATAGTACCTGGAGGCGGCCTCCTCCTCCTCGTCCTCCTGGCTGTAAGACAGCAAGCACCAGCACGGAGAGGGTTAGCACGCGCTCCGCCACGTCTAAAACCACAAGGAGATGAACTCCGGATCCCCTGTCAGCCCCGGGTCCTCGTACCCCAGCCTTGTAAACAACCAGTGGGTCCCAGAAGGAACAAAAGCTAACACTTCGACTGTGTGCTACGAGTCGGGTATACTGTGCTAAGTACTTCCACACGTATCAGCCAGTTTCATCTTCCTAACGACGCTATGAGTTAGGTCCTCTTTTTATACCCCTTTTATGGATGGGGAAACTTGATACGTCAAGGTTAGGTGACTTGGTCATATATTCGGGAAGCGGGAGAGCAGAAGCTGAATGCCACACTCAACGACTACACTGGGTGATCTGGAAGCGTTGACATACGGAAGTTAAATCCCTTTGCTTTTAAGCCTTACACTTCACCATATGCCAGACGGGCTGCTCTGGTGCCAGGCTGGGTCCTTTGGCCAAAGGCCATACAAACATGCATGAAACAGCTGCCAGTCTGAAGCAAAATGGTTGTCCCCAGGTAGAGAAGGAATTTCTGCAATAAAATTTATATCTATTTCAAGTTATTCTGTAATTTTGTCCTCTAAGTTCACTATAAGGCTCAAAGGACTTATCCTCAGGCTTACTCTCCCCTTTGATTGTTGAAAGAGAAAACCAGAAAGTTAGGGTGTTTGTTTGTTTATTTGACACATGCATAGGGAATGGTGACTTTAGCCACCTTCCAGAACTCCGTACTTGAACCTGTGGGGTGATAATGGCCAACATCAGCCCGTCCCTGTTTGTCTAGGCCTTCCTCTCATTTCCCTTAGGCATGTGTGTGCTCATGGCCAGGGTGGGTAATTAGGGGTGATTTATTTTCCTTCTTTGTTCTTTTCTGTATTTCTTAAGTTTCCTAGAACACGCNTTTTTTTTTTTTTTAAAGATTTTATTTATTTATTCGACAGAGAGAGAGACAGCCAGCGAGAAAGGGAACACAAGCAGGGGGAGTGGGAGAGGAAAAAGCAGGCTCACTGCTGAGGAGCCCGATGTGGGGCTCGATCCCAGAACGCCGGGATTACGCCCTGAGCCGAAGGCAGACGCCCAACCGCTGTGCCACCAAGGCGCCCCCGTTTTTGCTATTCTAAGCAATGCTCTGATAAACCTAAGGGCTGAGACTCCCTTGCACTTGTGTGATTTTTCTCCCAAGGGTAAACTCTTAGGAAGAGAATGGATAGGGACACACATCTTCAATACTTCCTCTCACTTTGGAACTCCTCTTCAGAAAGCTTGGGTCAATCCACACCCCATCAGCTCTCCAACACCGGGGCTGCCCGTCTTGGCCATTAAGATAGACAAAGAATAATGACACCTTCTTTTTGTTTGCATTTCAGGGCTAATGAGGTTGAACACCTATTGTCTGAACATCTAGGAGATGCTTGCTTGTATCCTTTGTCCATTCTCCTACTGGTGTGTCCATCTGTTACATTCATTTGTAAGGGCTCTTTTTCTAGTAGGGATGTCAACCTTCATCATGTGTTCCCTAACGTATTGCTTATCTCTTAAACGCATTCGTGGCATTTTGGTCCAAATAGAACACTCCTTCCCAACCTTTTCAAGGCAAAGCATGTCCACACAGCACGCTGGAGGCTCTGGCTGCCCTGGGCCCCATGCGGCTTCCCTGAGGGTGTCAGTATCTTAATACACCTGTAATCCATTCATAGCACATTATTTGGGAGGCTCTGGGATAGAAGTATGAAGTTATCTGGAAAATTGTAAACTGCTTTATAGAGCCTTACTGGGGGAAAGTGGGAAGGCAGAGTCTTCTAGACTAAAATAGTCTCGTCAGTGAACCCTCTGAGTGTGCGTGTGCGTGTGCGTCCATCTCCTGTCCAAGGGCGGTCAGCCCGTCCTCACCTGTCTTCCTCGGGGGCATGAGGCTCGACCCCCGGCTGGTGCTGGATGTGGGCCATCTCCTCGCCCTGCCGCTGCTTCCTCTTGTCCCGGATGCTCAGACAGATGGACAGCAGCAGCAGCATCACCCCAGCCCCGACCAGCACGTAGGCCACGGAGAAGGTCTTGCTCTTGAGAATGCCGCTGCCTATCTCTGTCTTGTTGTTCCCCTGAGCTGTCGGCTTCTCGTGGGCGCTGAACCCGGGCACCAGGTTCCACATGGCCATGATGACCCCAAGAACCAACATCCCCAGGCCGATGGCGGTCAGCGCATAGTGGGAGCCGTTGGCCTTCGACTGGGCCATCATGCCAGTGGGAGCGGGGCGAGGCCGGTGCAAAGAAAGAAAAGAAATAAATGAGAGCAGCAGCAGCAGCAGCAGCAGCAAGAACAAGAGAGGCCCCTTCAACGCTCGGAACGAAGCCCCTAGTGGGGCCCTAAAGAAACAGCGGCTGGGCTCCCGAGGGACGGCTTCAAGCAGATTCAAGGCATCCTGTGTGGACAGCTGTGGCCGAGGGGTCTGGAAGGAAAGCACAAAGAAGAGAGAGGAGGATCAGCTCGGATTCCAGATGCTTTTGTGAAACAGCGGCTGTGCTCTTGAAGGAGTTGGGAGCAGGACTGAGCCGCGGGCTCGGGCCAGGCCGGGCCGTTGATACATTCCAGATGTCTTACGTGCTGCGCTGGGCTCCTTCTGTGAGCCTGCAGAAGGAGGGCTGGTCCGCCTACCCCACCCGAAAAGGAAAAGCCAGACCTTTCCATGCAGGAGACCAGAGAGGTCAGCGCTCCAGGTCCTGAAAACATTTTGTGGAATTTAACAAAGCGCAGTGAAATCTCAACTGGCAGGGGGTCCGGCGAGGAGCCCGAACCGTGGCGCGCATGAGCCGTGGTCAGTAGCTGGACCCAAATCGCCTGGGCGACGGCATCCATCAGGGATACGTCCCCGTCCACACAGCCTACTGGCTGGTCCCCACCCTCCACAACTCCCCACTCCCTGCAGCAGAAAATCCTGGCTCCTGGAATCACCCATGTGACGGCCTCTCCCCCTCATCTCTCACCTCGCCCTTCTCTGCACAGTCCCCTCTGGCATTTCTGCTGTTCTCTGGTCCCCCCAGCTCAGCTGCCCCTTCCGTGGGCTCCCACAGCCATCAGCGACTACTGTGGCCAGTCTCTCTCTTCCCGTGACACATTTCTGCGCCCAGAACATAGCAGGGGCTCCAAACCTGTCTGCCAAAGCACTGAATGAAATGAACAGAGGCCACCTGAAGCCATCCTGCAAGACTAGCCTGCCTTCAACCACAGAGTTTTGCTTTTCTTAAAGGGGCAGAAGCTGCCTATTCTTCATCTTAGCTGCTGTGCCCCGGCTGGGCGAGTAACCCTACTCCCGCGAAGCGGCTCAGAGACCTTGTGCTCAAGGGAGCAAGCCCACCGTCCTGGGATTCCACAACCATTTGTTGGCTGGGAGAGTGAGTCAGATAAGCAAGTCACCTGAAGGTTTAGCTCAGAACACTTGCAGGGGCCAGGAGGACCAGTGAGCAGCGAGCACCCTTCCTGGCTCACTGCTCCTTAAGACATGATTCCTGGGACAGCGACCGTTGCAGAGCAATAAAGCCTGACAGATGTTTGGATGGGCAAGGTCCTATTTTCAATTCTGCATTCTTTCCGATCTTTCCAGAAGGACGGCTAACCAGGCCACTTGAAATCTAACACTGCACAGATATTTTCTCATCAAACAATGGGCTCAATCTGAAAGTGGCCACTTTGTTAAAAAATACTCTAAAAATATTTGGGATAATATCCTTTATCGGCTTGAGGTCTGTTCCTTCTTTCTTTTTTCACTCCACAAATATTTCTTGGGCATCTGCTAAGCAATGTCAGGCGCTGGAGGGACACAGGTGAGCAAGTTAAGGGTTAGCGGGGCTACCAGGCCAGCAGGAAAAAGTCGACAGGGAATAACGACAAAGTGGGAAGAAAGTCTAGAAACTGTGGAATTTGATAGGTGGCTGTCCTAACACAGGCTGGAGAACATATGGAACGTCTCTGTGAGAGAGAAGTGCCACGTCACGTAATCGGGTCTGCACCCGGATTGTGCCATGCTATGTGCATACTGATGTGTGAACACGTATGTGTAGGCATGCAGGGCACTGAACAGGGATCCCATCCCGCGGCAGACAGCTGCTGTAGACCAGCTGAAAAGCCTACCAAACACACGAGGGGATTTGTTTCCCAAATAACACTCACAGCCAGCAAAGGAATGAATGAGGGGTTTAGCAGTTCTGCCAAATGGATGTGAGACAAGGCAAGAGGAGGAGGATGGCTCAGGGGAGGGAAGGTGCAGCCCAAGGCTGGTGCGGGAAGCAGGAGATGAAAAAGCCCATTACTGAGCACCTGCTAGGGGCCCAACAGGTGGGCCTTGACCCTGGGAGGCTGACAGTGTGTTTTCCAAACCAGTGACTGGGGCCACTTTAACCTTCCACCTTCCCTGCTCTCTCACCTCAAGCTTTGCCTTGCTTGTCACGTGAGTAAAACAGGCCCCAGGTGAGAGTTAGCGACAGAGATGAAAATGTCGGGATTCATACATTTGGGCCTGTTAAATGGTCAGTGATGGAAAACAGGCAGTAATACCCAGTGTGGGTAATGGTGTTGGGATAAGCGATTTCATACAATTTTTCCTGAGGGCGAATTTTGGCATCGATGAATCAAAAGTTTCAAAAATGCTTCTACCCTTTGGCTCTGTAATTCCAGCTTCGAAGAATGATGTACAAGGCAAGGACATTCATCATAGCTTTGTAGCAGCAAGAAAATGGAAACTATATAAATAGCCAATAATCTGCATCTGGTTAAATAAAATACGGTACATGTGCTTGTTAAATTATGCTTTCAAGCCAGCTAATGATACATTTTAAAGTCAAACAAAGTGTAAAAAAATAAAAAGACAGTATGTTCAGGGTGATTCTAATTTTTAAAAAATTCTATATACAGATCTGTATGCATGAATATATAGGAAGGAAGACTGGATGATCCTTCTCATGTTAAAATAAACAAGAGACAGAAGATTTTCATATACACAAACATGTATGTAAAAATCTCAGACAAGGGACACATTCCAAACTTAGCAGTGATTGCTTCGGAGAATAGACAGGGCTTGGGAAGTGTACCTGTTACTTTATTTCTATATTTTGGATTTGTTACAATCAGAAGGTGTTGTTGCAAGGCAATGTAGCTTGGTGGTTCAACGTGAACTCTGGAACCAGGCTGCCTGGGCTCAGATCCTCACTCTGACTTTCCCAGCTGTGTGTCTTTGGGCAAGTTACTTAACGTCTCTATGCCTCAGCTTCCACAACTGTAAAATGGAGATAAAAGCTTTCTAGTATTCACCTCATAGGAGAGTTATGTTAAGTGAACAAGAAAACATACATAAAGTACCTAGAATTATATGTGACCAGCAGATAGTAAATTCTTCTAGAAAGGTTATATGTGACCAGCAGATAGTAAATTCTTCTAGAAAGGTTATTTGATATTATTTAAAGCTTGTATTCCCAATGGGGTGAGACCACCCATGGCGGGGGGAGGGTAAACATTTGTTCTTGGGGATGGTGTAAAATAGTCTTCGATATTACAATGGTTTGTGGCCCTCCACAATGCATTACCAGACACACAGGATATCTGCAGTATGAAAATTTCCTGGGGCGGGGGTGAAGTGGGGGCATTACAAAAACAATGTCTAAAAAGACTCTTCAAGGGACAACACTGGGGGGGGAAAGGCTGAGAAACACGAATTAATGTTTTATATTAAATTTCAAAACACTCAAATTATGCATTCCATGGTCTTTTTAGTGGTTTTCTGTGTGGTAGGATTAGTGTGGTTTTTATTTTCTTTCTCTTACTGGGAGAGTAACAATTGGAAACACAGAAATGTGTGTGTGCTGCCTTTAGAATCAAAAAATGAAATACAGGTTTTTGTGTTTTGGATTCGTGGCAGGGTTATGTGTCCAGGGGTCACTTAAAATTGTCCATCGGTTCCACCCTCCCTCTGCAGACCAGGCCCCCAGTGGGTTCACCAGGGGTGCGGAACCCAGCTCCCAAACTGCAGCTGTTAGCTATTTATCTTGTTTCTGGCTTGTTGATCCATGTTATATTTAGTAAGGTGTTCTTTCCCTTTCAAAAATATGGAAGGAAGCTAATTTTGTGCTTAGAGGACTTGGACCACATAGTTTCCAACACATCCCTAAAACAGAGCAGCCTTGGCGGGCAGACCGGGGTCCCAGTTCTGCCAGACTCACGTCTGGCTGGACCCATCGCGGCTCATATTCGGGGCAGCCCTAAGGGATACGTGAGTGATCCTATACCTGGGTTTTCAAGAAAAGGGGTTAACTGGGTAAGAGAGGCACCTACCTGTTGTTACATGGGGGTGTTCAGGGCAATCCTGGAAACAACTCTCCATGCTAAACTCTTGAGTTAAGGACCCACCTGTAGAAAAAAAACCAGAAACACAGCTTTCTAAGTGAGCTGTGCGCATTTCCATTTGAGGCACTCATGGGGGAGGAATGTGTTTTCTGTGTTTTTCTTGGGGAGGGGGGCGGGCATAGGTTGGGCTGGGGGCACAAGCAAGAAAAGTTGTTCCAGAAGAGGCCAAGATTCTGTACCAAAAAAGTGGGGGGGTCACAGAAGGGTGACAGTCTGGTAGCCGCGTTTACCAGACCCTTCTGCGGTTTTATGTCTTCCACAAGGGGGCCCTGGGGGCTAAAAGAAGAGGAAACTGTCCCCCACGTCATTTTATGAGGAGTGTATAACCTTGATACCAAAACCAAACAAGGACAAGGCAAGAAAGGAAAATGGCAGGCCAATCTGATCTGTCTGCACACACAAAAAAACCCTAAACAAAACACCAGCAAATGGAATCCCACGATGTGAGAAAGGAATCCATCAACACCCTAGAGAAGAGCACAGGCAGCAACCTGTGACCTCAGCCGCAAGCAACTTCTTGCGAGACGTCTCCAAGGCAAGAGAAACAAAAGCAAAAATGAACTATTGGGACTTCATCAAGACAAAAAGCTTTTGCACAACAAGGGAAACAATCAGCAAAACCAAAAGACAACCTACAGAATGGGAGAGGATAGTTGCACATGCCTTATCAGATAAAGGGCTAGTATCCAAAATCTATGAAGAACTTATCAAACTCAACACCCAAAGAACAAATAATCCAATCAAGAAATGGGCAAAAGACATGAACAGGCATTTCTCCAAAGACGACATATAAATGGCCAACAGACACATGAAAAAATGCTCCATATCACTTGGCATCAGGGAGATACAAATCAAAACCACAGTGTGACCACCTCACACTAGTCAGAATGGCTAAAATTAACAAGTCAGGAAACCACAGATGTTGGCGAGGACGCAGAGAAAGAGGAACTCTCTTGCACTGCTGGTGGGAATGCAAGCTGGTACAGCCACTCTGGAAAACAGTATGGAGGTCCCTTAAAAAGTTAAAAATAGAGCTACCCTATGACCCAGCCATTGCACTACGGGGTATTTACCCCAAAGATACAAACATAGTGATCTGAAGGGGCACCTGCACCCCAATGTTCATAGCAGCAATGTCCTCAATAGCCAAACTATGGAAAGAGCCCAGATGTCCAACAACAGATGAATGGATAAAGAAGATGTGGTCTATATATATGACGGAATATCACCCAGCCATCAAAAAAATGAAATTTTGCCATTTGCAACAACGTGGATGGAACTAGAGGGTATTATGCTGAGCAAAATAAGTCAATCAGAGAAAGACAATTATCATATGGTCTCACTCATATGTGGAATTTAAGAAACAAAACAGAGGAGCATAGGGGAAGGGAGGGAAAAATAAAACAAGACAAAATCAGAGAGGGAGACAAACCATAAGAGACTCTTAATCATAGGAAACACACTGAGGGTTGCTGGAGGGGAGGTGGGTGGGGGGATGGGGTAACTGGGGGATGGGCATTAAGGAGGGCATGTGATGGAATGAGCACTGGGTTTTATACACAACTGACGAATCACTGAACTCTACCTCTGAAACTAATAATACACTATATGTTAATTAATTCAATTTAAATAAATATATTAATTTTTAAAAAGGTAAATACATAATACATCAAGTTGGGTTTATGTAAGAATGTAGGATTCGTTCAACATTAGAAAATCAAATAAGGCCATGCACCAGGAGCAAGGACACGCCATGACAGCGTTTTCCAGTGGAGTCCCGCACAGCCGTGAATAGGAGTCACCCACAGCCACGTGCACCAACGTGGCCCATTCTGACAAACGTGACGTTGAACAGAAAAGCAGATTCCATTTATGTGACGTTCCAAACCAGGTAAAACCAAACAATACACGGGTGTTTATTCATTACATTATTCCTTACACTTCACTGGTACCTTACAGAGACCCTTTACATTGGCTGAATTACTATGGAACAGGAATTTCCAACACCCAACAACACCTTTCCATCACTCTTAGCATAAATTCCAAACTCCTTTGCTGTGGCCTGAAACCCCACCGGATTGGACTGGCTCCTGCCTTTCTCCTATCTTCTCTCTTGGCTCACCAGCCCTGAGGCTTCTTCTGTTTTTCACCCACCCAAGCACGTTCTGCTACAGGGCCTTTGCACTTGCTGTTTTCCATGCCTGAAACACTCTTCCATCTGTAAAGGTCTGGCTACTTCTTTACTACTTCTGTCTCTCAGCTCAAATGCCACCTGCTCAGTGAGGATTTTCTTAATCATTTTATATAAAATATCCCTCCGTCACCCAGCTACTCTTAAGCCCCATGCTTGGTTCCTTGACGACATTCCTTCCCGTGGATGGATGACATTACCTCACAATCAATAATAGTATTGTTTTGCTTTCTTGTTGGCTCCCTGTCTCCCCCAGTGGAGTATAAACTCCCTGAATGAAAGTTCTCGTTAGGGAACCTAACAGGTGCTTTATAACTACTGGTAGAATGAGTATCTGGCAAGGTAAAAAGTTTGACCAATGTCCCATATCAATTTGGGGAAATTCCTAGTTCACGGTTGGTGTCAAGGGGGAGCGGGTTAGTTTGAGCAACTTTCCGGAGTATCCGCACGCAAACGATTTGCCAGCAACATGGGAGAGGTACCCAGGCTAAATATGATTTCTGTTCTGACCCAAGAAGGTGACTCTACCAACATTCCCTGGTGGAGGTTTCCTAAGTTTGTTTGTTTATCAGAATGAGAGAAAGAGAGGGCGAATAAGCGGGGGAGTGGCAGAGGGAGAAGCAGGCTCCCTCCTGAGCACGGAGCCCAATGTGGGGCTTGATCCCAGGACTCTGGGATCATGACCTGAGCCCAAGGCAGACGCCTCACTGACTGAGCCACCCGGGCATCCCTCCATGGTGGAGTTTGAGGTTTCAGTGTTCCCTGGTGTTCCTAGGCAGAAGTCGGCAGGGGTGAGAGCCCCGAGCCTCCCTCCTTTTGGGCAGCCGCTGTCTTCCCTCCCACCAGCACCCTTGGCCGACCAGAGCCAGCAGGGATTTCCGGGGTGGGGGCGGACAGTCACAGCTCTGGACATTAGAGCACTCCACCTGGTTGCGACCCGAGTGCGGCCATCCCACACCTGGACTGGAGTCTCTGTGAATCTAATATGAAGACAATGCTTTGAATAAAATTGAACAAAGGAAAGAAAGAGAAAGAAAGAAAGAAAGAAAGAAAGAAAGAAAGAAAGAAAGAAAGAAAGAAACGGTCCTGTCCTAGCTGAGGCAGAGCAAAGGGTCCCGAGTGATAGCCAAGTCTTAAGCCCTTGCCCCGTTCCTGCTGAATCCCAGCAATGCCATGGGGAT
Source organism: Ailuropoda melanoleuca (assembly GCF_002007445.2). Taxonomy (NCBI): domain Eukaryota; kingdom Metazoa; phylum Chordata; class Mammalia; order Carnivora; family Ursidae; genus Ailuropoda; species Ailuropoda melanoleuca. Next base: position 10,937,174 of record NC_048228.1, on the reverse strand, counting down.
TTAGAAAGCAGGGATCGAAACATGAGAGACTATGGACTATGAGAAACAAACTGAGGGCTTCAGAGGGGAGGGGGGTGGGGGAATGGGATAGACTGGTGATGGGTAGGAAGGAGGGCATGTATTGCATGGTGCACTGGGTGTTATACGCAACTAATGAATCATCGAACTTTACATCAGAAACCAGGGATGTACTGTATGGTGACTAACATAATAAAAAAACATTAAAATAAAAAAAAAAAGAAAGCGGGGATCGGATCTAGACCCCTGCACGGCCACCGAGCTTGCCCCCTGGCCCTGGAAGGCACAGTCTCACAGGTGCCTGGCCCTGCTGCCTTTCGTGGGAGGGGATCCCAGCGGTCCGAGGTGCCTGGCAGCTTGACCAGTCCCCAGGACAAAGAGGCTCCTTGACCCGTCTCCCTGNGTGCCCCCCCCCCCCCCGCCCCTGCCTGCCAAGCTGCATAATTGGGAAAGGGATCCCCAGCTGCATTCCCAGGGAACCAGGCCACATTCCCATCACAAAGAGAGAGCTCAGTGGGGCCCTCTGGGCCAAGTTTCAGCCCGCAGTCACTTTGGTCACCAAGTTCCGGTCCCACGCAGGGGGGACCCAGAGGAGAAAGGCGCTGAGCCACCACCGCTAATGCTGCCCCAGGCCTGCCTGGGGATTTCAGGCCACCTCCCCAAGGTCAATGGTGTCAGGTTCCCGTTCTTTGAGAACACGTTCTTGTAGCTTCAGCATTCAGGAAGAATGAAGATCACGGTGCAAATGAGTCATAAAGGTAGAGGGGAAGAAAGAGGGCTGCCCAGGCCAGAGAGAGCCGACAGGGGAAAAGGAAAGCAGGGATGTGCAGGACTCCACCAGGCAGAGCAGTAACTATAGGAATAGTGGAAGCACCAGCAGCAGCCACCCTTCAAGGAATGATTAGCCCCACTATCTCTGAGTCTCAGAGAGGTTACGTAATTTGCCCTAGGCCACACAGCTCTTGGCAGCAGGCAAGATTCCCAAAGAAATCCCGCTGACTTTGCAGTGCACCTCCTTCGCTCGCACCACACCCCTCCCTGGGCAGGCCAGGCAGGCCAGCCGTGAGCACTGTACTTTATCCTCGGAGATATTTCGTCACAAAAGCACCGGGGGAACAAGTGTGCCTTTGAAACTGGCTTTCTAGAGAATCTGAATCCAACAATTCTTGGGTCCCTACTGTGTGTCAGGGGCTTTGGGGGACGCACAGATGTGTGAAATACATTCACGGTCCAGCAAAAAGATGAGGTGATTCTTCAGGTTAAGAGCGCAGGCGTATGGGATGCGGACTGTGCCAGGCCCCGTGTTGAGCTCCTTCCATGCACAATCCTTCGGGAGGTATTATTTCTGTTTTACAGATAAGGACACTGAGGTTCAGAGAGGTGCAGTAATGAGTCCAAAATTACACAGCTACTGCAAGGCAGGGATTAGCTATGTCTGGCTCTAAAACCCATGCTTAATCACCAGGTGGTACTGCTAAAATGGGGCTTAACGGGAGGCTACAGAAAGAGCAACAAATTAGCTTTGAAGGAAGTGGGGGAAGGAAGATAAAGCAGCAGCTTGGGGCACCTGGCTGGCTCAGTCGGCTAAGCGTCTGCCTTCGGCTCAGGTCATGATCCCAGGGTCCTGGAATCGAGCCCCGTGTCGGGGCTGCTTCTCCCTCTCCCTCTGCACACCCCCTGCCCCCACTGTTTGTGTGCGCTCTCTCTCTCTCAAATAAATAAATAAATAAAATCTTAAAAAAAAAAAAAGGCAGCTTTGCGAGGCCTTGAGGTTATGTACATTTACCTTGGGTGGAGTCTGGGGGTAGGAGGAGACTTAGGAGACCTGTCGGAAGGGTTCAGCCTGAGAAATTGCACCGAGGCAGAGAGGACGGTTCCCAGACACCTGCCACTTGTTGCAGAGAAAAGAGGCAGCTTCCCCCTCCCCAACAGAAGATCTCCATGAATTTTATAAGACCTGACATCTCCAGTCCCCTTGCTCATCCATTCAAATGTTGGTGAGATTAAGGAAGTCAAACACATTCTGAAGACTCCAGGAGCCATCAAAAGATGGAGCGAGTTAACAAACCGGGTATTGGGGTGCCTGGGTGGCTCAGTTTGGCTCAGGTCATGATCTCAGGGTCCTGGGATTGAGTCCCACGTTGGTCTCCCTCCTCAGCTCAGCCTGCTTCTCTCTCTGCCCCTCCCCCTGCTCGTGCTCACTCACTCACACTCTCTCTCTCAAATAAATAAATAAAATCTTGAAAAAAAACAGAAACAAAACAGAAAAACCAAACCGGGTATCTAGTCTTCTGGAGCTTGATGCGGTATCCTTCTCTAAGCAAGTGGCTGGCGTGTGACCCTATTTGCAAGGCTGGCACTGGGAACCAGTCTCAAGGGCTCCAGCCACATTCAATATTGCTTGGGAAAGGTGACATCGCTGTGTGTCCCCCCGCCAGGACAGAGTCTGGTGCTCATGAGACGCAGGGCAGCAACCAGAGCTCCTGTCACCATCAATTCCAAGTGAGTCTGACATTTTGATCCCTCTCCAGGCTCTGGGGATGGGCCACCAGTGGTCTCCCACTCTGGCAAGCAAGGCTGAGCACGGGCGCTGATCATCCCACCCAGCCCCAGCATGTAGCCAGCAACGGATAGATCTGCCACTATTTCCCGCATACCAGAGTGTGCTGGGCTCACACTAAGTGCTTGGCATGGCTTAGCTCATTTGTTCCACCCAAGCATCCTGTGAGGGAGATGCTCTTATCCCCCCTTCTGTCCATGTTATCACTGAATACACTGGGGCACAGAGAGGTTGAGAAACTTGCCCCAGGTCACACAGCGTATAAGTGGTGACCCTGTGCACAGTCTCCTTGTTCAGAACTCCCTCATCCACGAGGCAGGAGAAAAGCAGCCTTTCAGCCAAACTCACCAGGGAAGGGCAGGACAGGGCAGGTGGCTGCTGTTATGGGTTCCTCCACTGAGGCCAATGAGATGTCATAGCCGAACTTCCTGGGACAGGGAGCTCATGCAACTTTGTGGCTCGGGTCAGTGTGCTGGCTGCTGGCCAGGCTTCTGTGAACCTGGGCACCTTGTGGACAAAGCCTGTGTCCTTGTGCCAAAGGTCATCTTGGACACTGCCCTGATTCATTTTTTCCTTCTCCCCAAGAGGCATTTTGCAGTGAAAAAAAAAAAAAAAAGTAGAGGAGGGCAGAGGAGAGAACTCACATTGGGGAGCTCTGATTTGTCAATCAATCCCCTCCCAGCACGGGTGGGTCCCGAGGACAGCCTCTGGGCCAGCAGCTCTGTTCCCATCTTAGACTGGCTACCCACACTCGCCTAGAGGTTACCTCTCACCTTTGACCGCTTCAGCTGTCTCACTGGTCGAGGGAGCTGGACTTGGATCGACCTCGTGGGTTGTTATGCGTTATGGGGTCGAAGTTTGCGGTTTTGGGTATTTAGTGATTTACTCAACAAAACATTAACAGAGCACCTACTGTGTGCTGGGACCTGCTGTAAGTGCTGGGGAAAGAGGAATGGCCCAAACAGACAGGCAACCACCTGTTGGAGAAAACTCCATAGAATGCTGGGTGGGAGGACAAGCTGGCAACAATGACGACTTGAAATGTGGTGGTCAGGGAACACAGTCACTGAGAAAGGGATATTTGAGCAGGGATTTGAAGGAGGCCTGGGAGGGAACCATGTGGATATTTGAACAAAGGTCCTTCCAGGCACAGGGAACCACAGAACAGAGGTCCTGAGCCAGGAGCCTGCCTGACTGTTTCCAGGGACAGTAAACCTGGAAAATCAATGAGTGACTGCATTACAAGCAGAGAGTAACGGCTCCAAGTGTGTTAGCTGTCATTTCCAGACCTGTGGGGGCAGGTGAGCATCCATTATCTTTACAGAGGCCCCGGGACTGGGGGTGGGGGGGTGGTGAGAGGCTAATTCAAGGCCATTGAAGTTAGGGGCAGAGAAGAATCTGGGGTTCAGCTCGGGGCTATTTGCCACTTACCCACTCTGTGTTTCTTAGAATTTGGGAGAAGACATGTGGGAAGCTGAATAATGATCCCCCACCACTCCCCAACCAATATCCAGGTCCTAATCCCTGGAATTTGTGACTGTTAACTTTATATGGCAAAAGGGACTTTTCAGATGTGATGAAGTTAGGGTCCTGACATGGGGAGGTTAGCCGGGATTATCCAGGTGGGTCCAATTTAATCTCAAGTGTCCTTAGAAGAGGGAAGCAAAGAAGGTCAGAGGAGGAAGCAGGAGATGTGAGCTCAGAAGCCAGGGGCGGAGCCCTGAGCCATGGGGTGCAGCCACCTTTAGCGCTGGAGAAGGCGAGGAAGCAACCTGTCCCCTCCACTTCCAGAAGGAACCAGCCCTGCAAACCTGCTGACTTTAGCCCATGCGGCTTCCGGCCTTAGAACTGCAAGAGAATCCATGCGCGTTGTTTCCAGCCACCGCGTTTGTGGTAAATTGTCACAGCGGCTGCAGAAGATGCACGCGGGCAGCCTGCGTGGGCAGACCTTCCTCGGGCACCTGCTGGCACCCAGACCGTTCCCTTGTCCAATAGCTCCTTTAATTGGGCACAGTTCCTTGATTCTGATCAAATAGATCCCTTGGGGAATTTTGCACCCCTTCCTCGTGTGGCCAGGCCAGGCGGAGGCTGGGCGGCCCGGACCTCCTGCACCGGGTTTACATTTTAACCCGGGATTTCTCTGGAGGCAAGCCTGCACTCGTTCTAACTTGGCCGGGACAGAAACTGTGACAAAGGCGCGCATTCTCCCGCTGTATCAGCAGGCACCCGCCTTCCCGGTGCTCATACCTCCAGTTCCTAAGCCCTTGGGACAAAGCTAGGCAGACGTTTCCTTTCTGTGGTCCTTATATGGGGCTTTCGAACCACAACTGTTGGTACGGAGAGAAGACAGGCAGACCTCCGCGGGCCGATGGATCCTGCCGAAGCAAAGCCCTCCCCGTTCCCAGGCCTTTATCAGGGCCGCCCTTGACCGTGGAGGCCAGGACACAGGAGGAGAGCGTCTATCCTGCCCATATCTGGACATTTTCTTTTTTAGCCTCAGTGATGCTGCTTGCACAGAAGTGTTCCCAAACCTTCTGCCAAGCGCCCTTTTGGAATCCGCTCGAGCTCGTCCAGCCCTCTCCCCTCCCTCTCTTCCCTGGCTACCTGTGATCCCCACTTGAAGCCCCTCGGCCAGACCTGCTTTCTCAAGCCCCCCCACCCCAGTCTCCTCCTGCTTCCGGTTTTCAGGAAGTCATTTCCCTGAAAGTCACAGCGATTCTTTTCCCAACTGTTCCGGATGTTCTGGGATCGCAGCAGGCAACCGTGGACAAGTCACCGAAGTGTTTACCAAGTGCCGGGCACTGTGCTGGGTGCTTTCCATGCATTTATTATTTTTGTTATTAACGATATTTAGACATTTTAGTATATGTTATTTTATAGAAATATTAATGATTATTGCTATGGTTTATTTAATATATGTTATTTTTAAAATGCATTATTTAACACATTTAACATATCCAAGAACCCGGATGAGAAAGTTTCTAGAGTAAGACCCATTTCACAGATGGGAAAACGGATGTTCAGGGAAGTTAAGACACCTGCTCAACGTCATCCAGCACATGGCGCAGCAAAGCCTCGAACTGGATACGTCTAGGGCAGAGCTAGCGCACTCCACCACCCCCTGCCTCCTGGCACCCCGCCCCCTAACGAGAGCCCCCTCCTGGCGCCCTGGATGCTTCCAGCCCTTCCCAGGCTGACCTCAGTCTCTGTGGTCAGGTGGTAGAATTCCTTGTTTCCCCTTCATGTTATTTCCCCTCCATAAAAACCAGCTTCTCCCGTGTGAGTCACTCAGCCCCCTGCAACCCCCGATAGTCATCTGGACATATTGTAAATAATTGACGCTGAGATGTTTAATCATAAAACTGGAACTGAGGTTAAAACAGGGCAGCCCGCGGGAGATGGGGAGGAGGATAAGAGCCCACGGGGGAGGCTGGCTTGGCGGGGCTGGCACCTCTTTCACATGAAGAAATAAAGGGAGAACGACCTCCGTGAGTGCTCGTGACGTTCACAGCATCGCTCGCACTCCCCAACATCGTTTCCCTTGTTGCTCCCAGCAGTCCGGGAGGAAAGTGCTACTATAACCTCCCCCCTAACAATACCCAGAGGTTGGGGTGCACAGTCCGTGCAAGGGTTGGGGTTCAATCCCCTCTGTCTAGTAGAGCAGGCAGTGCCGACCTCATAGGGTTAAGGAGTGAAGGGTTAAGGGACAGATGACGTTTGGAATCTATACTCGTCACTACCCACTCCCCCCCCCCCCCCCCCCCCCCCCCGCAGGTTGTAAATCTCCTAGGAAAAGAAAAAGGCTCCCTGTGCTTCCCCTGCAGCCAGCACGTGACCCTGAAGTGGGCTCATCGTCAACAGATAGGCCCCGATGAGACTCCTGAGGTGAGAAAGGATTTCTCGGGGGCACCAGAAGGCATGCCTTGGCTGCCGTTCCTCTCTGCCATTCTGGTCTGTAACTGCCAGTCAGGCCCCAGCTAAGGGCTGGAAAAGGGGATGACCTCCTTGGGATGTCCCAGAGCCAGCTGGCTGAAGTGAGATGTCACCTGGAGGGCACAGCTCACCTCCCAGCCCAGCTCACCTGATCTTTTCTTCTCTTACCTGTGCTGGAGGGAGGGAAAGGAGAGCAGGCAATGCTCACTCACTAGTCTGATATTCTCAGGAGGGTGGTTTTGTTCTGCCAGCTCATGGTTCCCAATATCCACCCTGTCCTTCCTCCACGGTAAGGAACTCCTAATGCTTAGTTTTTCAGGGCTTCCCAGAATAAAGAGCATTACCCAGCTTCTTGAGTAGCTAGCTGTGCCACAGGACTGCATTCCACCCAATGGGACATAAGCAGAAGTGTGCATCAGGGGGAGGGGAACATTCAGGAAGGGTTTTTAGAAGGAACATTTAGAAGGTACATCTCTCTCTCTCTCTTTTTTTTCCCTTTCCTCCTTTCTGTTGATTGTGGTGTAGATGTGATGGCTGGAGCTCAGCAGCCATGCTGGAGCATGAAGTCAAGGATGGCAGAGCAGTAAGAGAGAAGGAGCCTGGGACCCCGGGGATTGCTGAGCCGTCCTCCCAGCCCAAGACTGCTGAACTCTGGACTCTGTTTACATGAAAGAAAACAAACATTTACTTTATTGAGTCTATTGTTATAAAGGGTTTTTGGTCACCTAAACCAGCCCAGGCCTGGTGAATAGTAACAGTGAACTTGTTACCATTTATAAGCCTAACAGCTATGCCAAGGACAGTGCTAAAAGCTCTACCTACAGAGTTTATTTAACCATTCCATGAATGCCAAGAGGCAGACAGTATTGCCCCGTTTTACAGATGAGGAAACTGTAGTCTTGCCTAATGCCATACAGCAGGTCTCTCTGACTGCAGTCTCCCATCCTGCCATTAAGAAAAGATAACCAGAGGGAAAGTATGGCAGGCAGACTCATAAAGTGGCCCCACGGTCCCTGCGTCCTGGTGTTTACGCCCTTGTGTGACCCCTCTACTTGAGTGTGGGAGGAACCTGTGGTTTGCTTCTGGCCCATAAAATATGGCAAGAGTGATGGGATGAGGTTATTATGTGAGACTGTATCATCCACAACTGTAATGTCCGCCCTGCAAGGAGATGTTCTCTTGCTTGCTGACTTTAATAAAGCGAGTGAACATTCTGGGGAGAGACCCATGTGGCAAGGACCCGAGGCAGGCTCCCAATGACACGTGTAGGCACCAATTCTGCCATCAACTACAACAGCGTGGAAGTGGATCCTTCCCCAGTCAACCCTCCAGGTGAGAACCCAGCCCTGGCCTACACCCTGATTGTGGCCTTGCAGAGAACCTCGCTGAGCTGTGCCTGCACTCCTGACCCACAAAAACAGAAATAATAAATGTGAGTTATTTTATGCCGCTAAATTTGTGGTAATTGGGTACAAAGCACTAGACCAAGAGGGTAACAGTGTGTTGCCAGTGGGCTCTGGAGAGATTAGGGGAGGTCAGTGAAGGACCCCATCTCTCTCCATAGGAGAACCAGGGGTGAGGACCGGAAAGGGTGTGGCAGTCTGAAAGTCAGGCTGAGAGGCTTACAACGGTGGGAGCAAAGCCTGGAGGCTGGCTGTGGCCAATGCAGCTCTGGGAGACGAAAGCACCACGTTCCAGAGCCAGGCCTTGGCAACTGAGCTCCATGCCTATCAGGTGGAACGGCACCCGGATTCTCCTTTGCCAGGACCTCCCTGCCAATCACAGCGGCCAATCAGGGCATTCCCCACAGCGGGGATGGCTGCTGGGAGAGGAAGGGAGAATGGAGTGGGGGAGGGGAGAAAAGGGGAATAAAATAATAGCAATAATCAAACACGAGAGGCCCTACATGGCCACTGAAAATGATGTGGTGCAAATTAAGGTCTGGATTAACCCAACCTCCTGAGCTGAGCTAGTACCACCACCCACCACCCCGCAAAGAAATGCTGGTTCCCTAATTCCACAACCACCCAGCCACAAGAAGCCACAGAGCCACGTGTGGCCACTGTAAGCCCAAGCTAGACATTAGCAGGGACGGACTGATGGCCGCGGAGCTGTGCAGGGTGGCATGACCCCGGTTGCTCCCAGGTCACTGTCTGGATGGTCATCTGCTGTCGGCCACAGCCGCACTGCCCAACAGTCGCTGGCCACATGTGGCTAGTGAGCTCTTGAAATGTGGCCGGTCCGCACGGCTGTAAAAGTGTAAGATACACGCCAGAGTCCAAAGACAGAGGGGCGACGAGAACATCTCATGAACATTTTTAAACAATTTCGTGTTGAAATGATGTATTTCAGATATATCAAGTTAAATAAAAATCACGATTTTTGCCTTTTTCTTTGTACGTTAAAAAATAATAATGTGGTAACGGGAAATTGAAAATGACACATGGGGTTTGCATCGTATCTTTATGGGACAGGGCTGCTCCGGAATGTGAGCTCCCCAGGGCAGGGAATTTGGTCTGTTTTGTTCACTGCTTCCCCTCTGACCTAGAACAGACCTGGGGCATGCAGGCGGAGCCTCATCAATGCTGAATGAAGGAATGGCATGACATAGTGGTATCGTGGAAAATACATGGGTCTTCGAGTCTGTCCAGCCTTTGTTGAAATCCGTATGTCCCTGGCAACGCATTTCACCTCTGCGAGCCTCAGTTTCCCTTTCTGTACAAGGAAGATGCTGCTTCCGAGGGTCCAGCGTCCTAACCTACGCCAGGTCTGGCAGACTGCTAGCGGCTGTTGTAATGTGCGGGAACCCAGAAGGTTCTGCCGCAAAGCTGGTGCCGTTCTGGGTGTGGAATGATAAACCCAAGCCACGCTGTGGCCCCAGCAGCTGCTAAGAGGTCCATCCCCGAACAGAAGTGCCTCTACTGACCCCCTGCTGGAGGCGTAGCCGGTTTCCCCACCCAGACAGGCCCCCGCAGCTTGGAGAGGGAGGCCCAGGGCCAGCGTCGGTGTGACTGAGGACCAGGGGAGGCACACCCCACCTCACCTGTATTGGCTGGGATTTAGAAACCCCCAGAGCCATGGGACACGCTGTTTTGTGGGAATTCTCGCAGTCTGTTCCAGAGAAGAAATGACCGGTGAAAATAGGTCTGCATCTCAGATGTGCCACACGGGGACAGGGAGGGCCGAGGAGGAGGGGACGGCGGCTGTACTGACACCCAGCAGGGGGCTCTGGAGGCCAGCTGGGAAGCACTGCACCTGTGACTGTTCATTATCTGCCTGCCGACGCAGGTGGAAATCTGAAAAGGACCACAGACCCTCTCCTGGGAAGGGCTGTGTTGGTTTCCCGATGCTGCCGTGACAATTCACCACTAACTCAGGGGCTTAACACAACTCCAATTCATCGTCTTGCGGTCCTGGAGCGCAGGGGTTCTAAAATCAAGGTGTCAGCCCGACTGTATTCCCACCGGGGGTTAAGGAGAGATTCTCTTTCCTTGCCTTCTTCAGCTTCTAGAGGCTGCCTGCGCTCCCTAGCTCCGGGCCCCCTCCTCTGCCCCCAGGACTTCATTCCGCCTCTGTTGCCATCAGCACACCTCCTGCTGACTCCCCCTACCCCCTCTTACGAGGACTCATGACTACGACACGCCCACCTGGATAATGGGAATCCACAAGGTAACGTAATCACGGGCTCCAGGATTAGGGGGACGCCGCTGGGGGGAGGACGGTGCCATTATTCAGTAATAAGTTTGTCATCCAGCCTCCGGTAAGGGCTGTAGGCACAATCTCGTACAATCTCGGTGTCACGGGCCTTCCGGGGACTGTCCTGCAGGATAAGAAACCCCAGTCTGGAACTACACAAATGGCTCTTGGGTGAATCCAGATACAGACGACATGCATCAGACATGAATTGGGGGATTACTCATTTGACAAAAGGACCCTTTGTTTTCAAAAGCATGTGTCTTTCCATCACGATAGGAACAGCTAACACGCATTGGAGGCTTACTCGGAGCCGGATTATCTTACTTCATCGTCACAGAGAAGCCACTACCGTCACTCCCATGGTGCAGACCCAGACGCCACAGAGAAGCCACTACCGTCACTCCCATGGTGCAGACCCAGACGCCGAGGCCCGGAGAGGTTACGTAACCGGCCCCAAGTCTCATGTTAATAAGTAGCAGAATGAGGCTGTGAACCAGATAGTCTGAGTCCAGAGTCCCTCTCAAATCCTGCCTCCCATCTGCCCCCAAGCCAGGCTTTAAAAGCAGGAGTTTTTGAAATGGCTGTGCACGGCTCCCACGAACAAGGCACTCCTTTGTCCACTGTCGGCAGCCAAGGTTTGCTGATGGCACAGAAATGGAGAGGACTCGGGTTTGTCCCAGGTTGCTCAGTGACCAAGACAAACACCAGTGTCTTCAGTAACCTGCTTGGAAGCCCAGGGTCAGGGCCCAGGGCTGACCTTGCGCCTCTCCACCATCCGAGCTTAGCCCCTGTGACTCGGGGCTTCAGGCGGCCAGTCACATGTCCCAGGACTCTGCCCCTCTCTCAGCCGCCACAGCACAGTGCTGGGGGTTGCAATTCCTTCCTGGCACTGAGCTGGGACACTTGTGCATGTCAGTTTTGTAATCGTCAAAACACTCGCTGGCTGCTCCGTCGTCCCTGCTGTAGAGGAAGGACGGGGGCTGAGGCTGGTGAGCGCCCAGACACGCAGGCTCCGTTCATAGTTGAATCGGGATCACCCCCCTGGAAGCCCCACAGCAGGTGTCCCGGCCTTCAGGGCATCTGTGGGTGTCCCACTTGTGTCCCTGTCTCCTCAGGCCAGGAGCTATGCCCGACGGTCTCTACCCTACAGGCGCCCCAGGCAGTGCAGGACCTTATTAAACATCTGTGAGCTCTGACCCTAATGTACTGAGCACACATCTGGCCATAGGATGGAATTAACTGAAACAAAGATAGCCAGAGCAGGTGAGGGTCAGCAAGGGTCAAGATTGTGCCCTGAGCCAGGAGAAACTTACAGGATGAACAATAACAATGGCCACGCAGTCACAAGCGAATAACAGAGATGATAAATAATAATAATGATGACGGTGGTGGTGATAACATAGCCACTGTTTCCTGAGTACCCGCGACACGCTGGGTGCCGATGGAGGAGGTTGTCTGGTGAGGGTGGGTTCTGGGGGCAGGAGCAAGGCTGCCGACCTCTGGCTTCCCTACTGTCTCCTGGCAGTCTGTCCTCCCCCCACCCCAAATATTAGCTGGGCACCCACAGCATGCTGGGCGGAAGTCCAGGTGCCAGAGGGACTGAGGTGGCCAGCCCCATACATAGGCCCTCTCTTTACAAAGATCCAGTATCAAATTGGAAACTCCCCGACTGGGAATCCGAGGGTTACCTATTATTATCACCGAAGTCTCTGCAGGGACCCTTGGAATAAGGCACTGCTGTGCTCTCTCCAGCGCCAAGTTGTCCAGAGCCTGTAGCACAAGTCACTCCCAAGGAGGGTCCCTGGAGGCCTGGGAGGCCGGGCTACGCTGGGCTGGGGGAGCCAGGCTGCCCAAGGGTTACCTGGACCAGGGCGCAGGTGCCCTGTGGCCAGGTTGGGGCTCAGCATCCTAGCCTCCTCCTCCTGGCCCTAAGTCTGGGCGTGACCAAGCCTGGCCAATCAGATCTTCCTTCTCCAGGGGGCGGGGCCTGGCCCAGCCGGGACCAATGAAACTCAATTCTTAACTGTTGGGGAAATGCCCGGGAGGGGAACCCCCGCTGGGTTTGCTGGTGGGACAAGAGGTAGCTGGTGGCAGCTGGTGGCCATCTGGTGGGAGAGGCTGACCCAGGAGAGAGCCAGCACGGAGGAAATGAGAGCGGAGGTGGATAGCGAGCCTGACGCCAGAACACACCACTTGAACCCAAGAATCCCGCTGGACTTCCCAATGTGTCAGTTGCACGGCCCAACATAAACCCTCTTGCCTAATTAANAAAAAATTAAAAAAAAAAAAAAAAAAAAAAAAAAAAAAAAAAAAAAAAACCAACCCAAAAGCAAAACCACACTGGCCAGTTGCCCCCAAGCTTGGTGCTGACCAAGTGAGCAGTGACTACCACCTAGCCCTAGGACACCACTTCACTCGTCCTCAGATTGCACGGTCAGGCCGCGAGCAGCTGCACAGGTAGGCGTTCTGGAATGCAGGGCCAAGAATCAAGGCCCCCTTGCAGCGTTCTTGGATCTCCTTCCTTGGTCAGGATGTTTCGAGGATGACTGTTAGGGCCACTGACTAAGAGAGGCCTGTGGCTGTGGCAGTGACCGAGGAAGAATGCGGTCCGCGGGCTGAAAGCTGGCAGATCTCTCCCAGGGCCACTGCCCTGGAACACGCCACCCGGTAGATACTGTCATAAATCAGGAGGCAGGGAATGCCTCTAGGCTGTTAGCAGGAATTACAGGACAGAAAGAACCAGGCCTGCCCTTGAAAACGTTACTGCCAAGGTTATAACGCACATCCAGCCGACAGACCCACACAGGATGAAAGAGAGGAAGAGGGGAAGGCACTGGAAGGGCGTGAGGGGACAGTCAGACACACCCGAGGGGACACCATCGCTCTACCCTGTGGGCCAGGCACTGTGCTGGGCACCAAGAGACCGTCAACAGCACTCTGCCCTCAGCCTCCTGCACGCCCAAGGGGGGGAGGGAAGAAATACGATGAAAGATGACACAGGGAGTGGGGTGGGGGTGGGCACCAGGGAATGGAGAGGTACGAACAACCCAAAGGCGAGAAAAGTGAGCAAAGATGGAGGGGCCCTGGTGAAAGGAGAAGAAATGGTAGCAGGAGGAAGAAATGTTAGTAGAGAGCAGAAGCAATGCGACCCGGTCCCCAACAGGCAAGGGGGTGGCTGGGGAGACCATTGGGGAGTAGGGCGCAGATACAGGGCTAGGGTGTGGGCTGAATTTTCTGGAAGGCAGGGTGAATCCGGTGCTGCTGGGTTCCCACTGTGGGCAGCTACCGCCTTTCTGGTCCAACAGCCAGGCCTTTGTTGGCCAGCAGCTGTCGCAGGGGCGGGCCCAGCAGCCGCACTGTGCACACAGATAGGCCGTCGGGCACGGAGCACCCGAGCTGGGCTGCTGGGCAAACATCTGCCTCCCTACATTCAACACAGTAGTTCCCCGAGCACAGAGTGGACCCAGCAAGCACGTAGAGCCCTGGGGAGGGTCCACACCCCAAGATGGCCCACCACCTCCCGCTCAGTAAGGGCCAACCTCACCTGGATATGGACCATGAAAGCCTCTTCTGGGGCCTCCCTGCCTCCCTGCCTGCCCTCTTGATGCTGTTTTTTTTGGGGGGGGGGTCTTTCCAAAAGGCAAATGTGATCATACCACCCTCAGTCAAGATTCCTCCATGGCTACCCATCACCCTCCTGGCCCCTAGCACCTGCCTGTTGCTCCCCTCAGGCCCAGGCTGATTTCCGTGTACTCTCCATGCACAATCTTGTTTTATCCTCCCCACACCCCTGGCCTCCTCCCGTTCTACAGACAACTGAGGCTGGGAGAGGGTCCGTCCTCATCTGGGCTCGAAAGCCAGCTCCTCTGTGACTGCTGGCTCTTCCTCGTCCTTCCCATCAGCCCCTGCCATCCCGAAGGTCTATTTCTTCCTCCTTTTCTGTTTCTGCAGCTACCCCTTTGGGGGAGCGCCTTACACCCCGCTGTCCCTACCCGGCTTCCTGCCCCACTGTCTTTCCTTTCTATCCAGCATGCTGCTGCCATTGTGATCCTCTAGAAACAGGCTTTTTTATCTTGTCACTCTCCTGCTCAGAAACCCTCAGTGGCTCCCTAGTGCCAGAGAATCAAAGACCAAAGCCCTTAGTTTGATGTTTAGGCCCTTCTGCCCAGCCTGAGGGGTCTGGGACACAGGTAAGGAGCCCTCCCAGGGAGCCGTCCTAATGCACCCCCCCGCCCCACATTAGAGGCTCTGCCTCTCCCCCCTGGCCTGCTCGGGGCGGGGGAGGGGCTGGCTACCGCAGACCAGAGCTGTAATAGCTGTATTCCAGATGCCGGCGTCCTCCCTGCTGCCAGAGCCCACCTCCCTGGCCTATGGGGTCCTTGCTTGGGGTCCTACATGGGCAGGGCATCATTCTGTCCACTTTGGGGGCTCTATGGGGCCTCCTAAAGGATGGGAGCACGAGGACAGGAGGGGGGGCCATGGGCTGCAGCACTCTGAGTCTGGGGCTGGGCTGGAATGGGACCGCCACACGGCTGTGGCACTCCATGGGCATTTGAGAGTGATGCCGAGCCCTGCCCTCGGTTCAGCCACAGAAAAGAGATGAAACCAGGACTTCCAGACCTGGGAGTTCACAGGCCAGCAAAGTCCCTCCCAAACTTTGGAGAAGACTGACATTGGGTTACAACCTTTCTCTTCTATACCATGGAAGGACATTAAAGCAAAACAAAACCCCAAAAAGTGCATCCACCCTTCCACCACTATCTTTGCATGGCGGCAAGCTTCGGGCCACAGTAAACACAGTAGGAGGGAATCTGGGGTTAAGGGCACACCCTTAGATGCCATTAATTTTAATTTGGGGAAATTTAAGACATTGTCCCTTGTTTTTCAGCTCTGCTGTGGACGGAGGAAGTGTTTCTCACGGCCGGGCCACAGCCTCCATGCAGCATTGAGGAATGACAAGGCTAAATTATGTCTCGGGGCGCCTGGGTGGCACAGCGGTTAAGCGTCTGCCTTCGGCTCAGGGCGTGATCCCAGCGTTATGGGATCGAGCCCCACATCAGGCTCCTCCGCTACGAGCCTGCTTCTTCCTCTCCCACTCCCCCTGCTTGTATTCCCTCTCTCGCTGGCTGTCTCTATCTCTGTCGAATAAATAAATAAATAAATAAATAAATAAATAAATAAAATCTTAAAAAAAAAAATAAATTATGTCTCCTCTGTCAGCCATCGTACCAACCTCACATAGGGAAGGGACCAAGAAAAAAAATCAGAAACATTAAGCTGTCACCACCCATCACATTAAAAATCAGAGATTAAAATCCCAATAAATTAAGAAGAGACTACTTATCATAAAAAGATCTTTCCATTTATAAAAAAAAGTCCCTGGCCTCAGTTTTCCCATCTGAAAAATAGGAGGTCGGGGGAGACTATACATTATCCCAGAGTTTCTTCCGGCCCTGAATTTCTCAGATTTCGTAAGTCAGCCCCGTTACAGAGGCTGCGGGCCTCTTAACGATACGCAGTTTGTAGAGAGCTCTTTGGCGAAAAGGAGAAATTTCACAACTTTTAGAGGAAATAAGTTTTAGGCCACTTGCCCACCTCCCGGCTCCTCTGGCTGAGCCGTGACCTTTATCGTGGGGTGAGAGCACGACAGATTCAGCCAAACAGACGCCCTCCTCCAGGCCCTCCTCCCAAGTTTCGAGCACCTGCCTCACTTTCCTTGGCGGGTGAGGTGGTTTACAGGAAATCTATGTAACTGCACAGAGCAGCCCCTGGACGGTTACGCAGCAAACCTGTCATGGTGGTCATCTTTGGGGCGTGGGCAGGATGAGAAAAGGGGGCGACGTCCTTCTCACTTTCTGCATTTCTACACCAGAATTTCTCCACCTTGGACCACTGACATGTCGGGCTGCCCGTTCTGTCGTGGGAGCTGGGCTGTGCATGGCAGGATAGCTAGCGGCGTCTCTGGTCTCTACCCCCTAGATGCCAGTAGCATCTCAGTCCCAGCTGGGACAACAAAAATGTCTCCAGACATGGCCAAATGTTCCCTGGTGGTGGGGGAGGGGAGATGCCCTCAGCCGGGAACCACTGCTCTAGATGACTGGTTTAAGATTTTTTTAAAGAAGCATGCACCATCATTTTTATGGAGATTATTAAGGATATCTCTATTCAACACTTTGGCAAGCGTTACCTATTTTTCTTGCCCAAAGGTGTCAAATGCACCTATTTCCAAATACACTTACACCTATTTCTACACCATTGCTGCCACCATCACCTGGACTGTACTGGCCTTCTGCATGCTCCCCCCGCTGCTGCCCTTGCCCCTGTGGCAGCCCAAACGAGCTTCCACTAGTGCCCTTCAGTTACGTCACTCTCCTGCCTGGCTCCCTACCACCCTGAGAATAAAATCCAAACTCCCGCCTGCCTTCTGGGCACTCTGGCACCTGGACCTTGGCTCTGTCTTCTTCCAGGCTTCTGATCTCACAACAGCCCCATGAGGAGGGCCCATGACTGTGCCCATTTTACAGATGATGAAACCGAGGCTCAGAAAGGCAGACAGACAAATCCTCAAGGTCACACAGCCACAAAGAGAGTAGGGCTTTGAATCCAGAAGCAACATGCCATGCTGCGTTACCACCCTTTCAGCCTGCTGCGATCACACATTTGTCACTTACAAACCAGGCTGCAAGACGTCTCGCCAAGGCAGCTGGATGTCAGTTTGATTTTTGTTTGCAACCCAAGGGAGACAGAGAAGCTTGAGAAGCCCACACGGTGATTCCCAAGATGCAGGCAATCAATCAATCACACAAAATCAGCAAACAAAAGGGGTGTTTGTCCCCCTTCAGCTTGGTCTTGTGGTCTGAGAATGAGGACTGGCTCCACCGTGGTGGGAATCTCTCCCAATGGCATCAACACGATGGGCAGGAAACAGCCCCTGGTAGGAAGGCTTTGAGCTTTAAAGTGACAGAATCCAAGAGAGGGTTTAATTGCAGACTTTCAGATTCCCTGATCATGATTCAAAAAGGCTTTTTGCTACACGTGTTGCCACAGGGCACCCTGGAGACTATCCCATCACATCCTCGAAGGCGTGGGGGACAGCTCACGGTGACCTGCCCCTGGAGCCCCGCATCGCTCAGTCAGGAGCTGAGCGGGGTGCGTGACCTTGCGGAGGACCGTAAGTAAAGCTGACAGGTGTGATGGGCTTACTGTGTGCCAGGGGCTGTTCTGCATGCCCTGCACCCAGTGACTCATTTCATCCTCACACAGCCTTTTAAGGTTGGTATTAACACCCCCATTTTACAGATGAGGAAACTGAGGTGGTTAAGCAACTTGTCCAAAGTTCCGCGGCTGGTAGAGCAGGGATCTGAACCCACCTTCAGAATGGCCTTCCCGAGGAAGGGCATGCCTCTCACTCAAACAGTGATGGACACTCATTCCAGTACCTGGGGGTCTTTTATAGTGACCCCCATCCCACAAAGCCGATGGCAGGTACGGTGCAGTGGAAAGCATCAGGAGTGAGAAACCCCAAGTCGTAATTCCAGCTCTGCCAGCTGCTCCCTGTGTGACTTTGGGCCAGGGGCTTGGCCTCTCTGAGCCTCAAATGTTGCTTTCTAAAATGGGGATAAGAATAGCCCCTAATCCATAGGGTTATTAGAAAGATTAAATTAGGTAATAACAATAATAATAATAATAATAATGAGACAATATTTCCTATACGTTTTCCATGCTAAAGGCACTGTGAAGAAAAAAAGTATTGCCATCTTCTTCGTTTTACAGATGAGGAGCTCAGAGAGGTTAAGTCACTTGCATGAAGTCACACAGCTAACTCTGGCGATGTGGGACTTGAGCCCAGGTCCCAAATGACTGCATCCTCTTATCTAATTCAGCACAGAACAACCAGCATAGCGTCTATAACACGACAGTTCCTCAACACGCAGCCAAAATCATTATTATCTGGAGGGCGGCCAGGGAGACAGAACCCAGAGAGGGCCTGTCTCACTCTACCTGACGCCCAGCACCTGGCAGACGTCTGCAGCCCTGAGAGGAGTCTGGCCCTCTGTTCCTAGCAGAGCAGACCCTGTGATGCCTGGCCCACAGCCAGGACCAGCGTGGTGACTGAGGGTGCTTTGTCCACGGCTTAGAGCTGGTCTCGTCAATCATGGGGAGGCAGCCCCAGGGCCAGACTTTGACCCCGGTCAGGTTTATGCTTAAAAACAGACTAGCCGTAAGTGCTTGCATCTTCAAAGACTCAGCTGTCTTGGCCAGAAGAGACTTTCATAATTAGGGCCTGGGGGTGCCCGTCCCAGGTTGGGGGTCACCACTGTCTGTGCCACTGGCTGAAACGCAGATGCCCTGGGGTCCCTCCCAATTCCCGCTGAGTCAGAGCTGTCGGGCTTGGGCATCTGCTCATTCACTTCTCTGTTTACTTACAGTATAATTTATATATAGTAAAATGCACAGACCTTAGTGCACAATTGGACGAGTCCTGACAACTGTATACGCCCATGTAACCATTGCCCAAATCCATCACCCCCGAAAGTTCCGTGTGTGCCCTCACCCATGAGCCCCCACCCTCCTCATCCAGGCAACCACTGATCTGCCTTCCGCCACGATGGGTTAACTGTGCCTGTATTAGAGGTTTCTGTCAATGGACTCCTACAGCACGTGCTCTCGGTCGGCCTCGTGTTCGTCCGCAGAATTGTCAGTATTTGTGGTTCATTCTTTCCCTGGCTGAGCAACAGTATCGCGGTTTACCTGTTCCCCTGCTGACGGACACCTGCGCCGTTCCCTCGTCGGGCTGTTACGCAGAAAGCAGCAGGAACGTTTGCGTCGGTGTCTTTGCGGGGGCAGATGTTTGCCCTTCTCTCCACAAATACCCAGGGTGGAATTGCTGGGGCACAGGTGGAGGAATTTATTTTAACCCTCCCGGTGCTACAGCAGTCCCGTGGGAGGTAGGATTCCCTACTGTCCTCTCTTCAGCCCTTTGTCCAGGTGGGAGGCCCCTGGAGGTTACAGGACCCGCTCCGGATCACAGAGGAATCAGGTTCCCTAATGATCATTCTACATGTTGATCCCCATGTAGCTTTGAAAGCTGAATTGAGTCTGGATGGTTTGCTCTGACTAATTGTGTCAGTTGTTCATACTAGGACTTAAAGGCCCATGGAGATAATGCAAGGAATATTCTGCGTATGAAGGCTTTTTTTTTTTAAAGATTTATTTATTTATTTGAGAGAGAACGCATGCACGAGCAGGGAGAAGAGCAAAGGGAGAAGGAGAGAAGCAGACTCCCCATTGAGCGGGGAGTCCCATGTGGGGCTCGATCCCAGGACCCTGAGATCATGACCTGAGCCAAAATCAGGAGTCGGCCCCTTAACCGACTGAGCCACTCAGCTGGCCCTGGGAGTTTCATGGCTCCTTCCTTTACAGTCTACAGATTGAATGCACTCGTGCCTTCACAGCCCTTCCTCTAAACCCCACCAGGGGCCCTCAGGGACCCCCCCCCCATACCATTCTAGCAGAGGCAGTAAAGCAAGATGGTTAGAGTTAGTGATGATTAAATCCAGGTCTTTCTTTTTTTTTTTTTTTTTTAAAGATTTTATTTATTTATTTGACAGAGATAGAGACAGCCAGCGAGAGAGGGAACACAGCAGGGGGAGTGGGAGAGGAAGAAGCAGGCCCATAGCGGAGGAGCCTGATGTGGGGCTCGATCCCATAACGCCGGGATCACGCCCTGAGCCGAAGGCAGACGCTTAACCACTGTGCCACCCAGGCGCCCCTAAATCCAGGTCTTTCTGAGGCTCATTCCCCTCGTGTAAAACGGGGATGCTAGCAGTACTACGTGTGATACTGGAGTAAGGATTAAACACGGCGAGGCGTACAGCAGGAGGTAGCGGTGGCCGGCTGAGCAGCAGACGGGGGTCGAGCAGCAGAGGGAACGGTACCTTGAGACCCACTGCTACCTGAGGACTTCTGCACCCCCGACCTGGCACAGGTAGGGTGGGGTTTGCTAAATAAGCAGATTCTGGGGCTCCAGGATGGACTCAGAGAATCCGATTGTGGAGTGGGGCCCCGCACCTGCTTTTAGCCAGCTCCCCAAGGGCTCCTGATCCTCATAAAAGCCTTGGAACTCTCATCCCGAGTGTGGACCCAGGCAGAGCCCAGGAAGTCAGCTGGACACGAGGATACAGAGACAGGTGGGGAGGATGGAAGGGCAGGTGACACTTGGAAGAGCCACAGACTGGAAGGAGGCCAGGGAGGACCCGAGACGGATTTATTCCTCCACCAAGACCGCCTCCTGGCTCTGCCCAGGGACTCCAGCCACGTGGGCCTCATGTGGCCCGTGGGTGAACTCAGCAAAGCGCTAACACCTTAGTCAGCGTGGCACTATTGGGCCAGGTTAAACGTTCTGGCTCCGGAGTTCGGAGGCCCTAGGTTCAACTCCCAGCGACACCACTCCCGGCTGGATGAGCCTGAGCAAGTGACTTAGGTCGAGCTGTAACAAGGGTTGAATAAAATGTGGGGCTTCTCTTAGGCAATTGCCGGAAGGTCATGAGCTCGAGGGGGCAGAGCATTTACAGTGTCATGCGGCGACTGTCACACGGTTAGTACGGAAAGGGCTAGGACTTTATCTTGCTTCCTCTTTAGGTTTGGGGATGCATTTGGTGACTCCTGACAACTGAGAAACTGTCCTCAACCCATATGGGCCGGGGACAGAGGACACGGCTCTTTCCTGCGTCTGGCCGGACAGCATCTTTCCCTCGGGCTGCGTTCGCCTCCTTTCCATCTCAGCTGCATTGCATCTCCTCCAAGATGTTCCGAAAGTACCCATTTGCTTAGCTCTGTACAGATAAATGACGGGGTCTCCTGCTAGCCAGGGAGGCCCAGCTCTGCAACCTGAGTGAGGGGTGGGGTGGGGAGCAAGCAACGTCACTGCACCAGTCTCAGTTTTCTCATCTGTAAAGTGGACATGATACCAAGCCCACCTTAGTGCACTGTTGTGGGGGCTGCAGTAAAACACGTACACCAACGAACCTGGCGCCTGGCTCCTAGTAAGTGCTTAACCTATAGCCCGTGTCACCCGCCCTCCTGCAGCGACTGTAAGCCCCGTGACCAAGGACCCTTGTCAGACAAAACCACAGCCAAACAGGCATTCAGGGCCTCAGGATGCTCCGTGGCATCAATGACCGGGGAAGTGGCCGATGACTATTCCTCAGGACCCCTCCCCACATGGCTGGAAGTCCCTTGATGGTGAAAGGAGCTTTTTCTGGGCTCTTCAGTGCCTGCTGTGGCATTAGGTGGCTGGGGGAGAACAGCCTGCATTAGCTGGAAGATTCCTCCCTGCCTTCCACCTCCAGCCAGAGTGCATTCAGATTTCGAGGGGACCTCCGCGGTGGGATTCCCGAGGCCCAGGCGGGATGAATGAAACCAGGAAGGACCCTGGGTTCACGTCTGTGTCCCTCATTTCAGAAGAGAAGGTGGGAGCCATGCAGGAGGAAGGAGAGCCAGAACACAACAGTTTCAACCATCAGTGGGACGCCAGCACTGGGAGGGGGCCCTGGATGCCTCCACCCAACCCATCAGGGCTTGCATTCTCATCCACGGTGACAAAGACTCAGGAAAGCAGGGCCTGGAGGGACTCTGCCCAACGTCCCTGACAGCCGGGGACTGGGTCAGGACTTAAACCCTGTCCCTACGTCTCTAATACCAGTGTCCTTACATGTGCCTCTTGCCAGGGGCCAAATCAGGCCATCTTAAGGGGGGGGGGGATAAAACACACAAACAAAAATCCCAGGGCAGAATAAACCCCTTACAGAAGCACAGGAGGCCAAGAGAGACCACGTCCATACTAGTCCCCAGTTAAGCACACACGAGCCCTCCCTCCCCTCTCCAACCCATCACATTTGCAATTTAGCAGCTCCCCCAGGACGAGCTGTTCTGGCCAGGCTGTGTCCTCCTTTGTCATACGACCATCCATCTTCCACTCTGCCCACCCCTCTCCTTCTTACTTCCTAATTAGAGTGTAAAGGCTCACTATTGCTCTGGTGACCTGGTGGTGAAATCTCAGCGCCCTTGGGCATTCTTCCCCCTCCTTACTCCATCCCCCAAAACACACATACCTCCAGGCCTCTAACTGGCAGCCTGAGGGCTGTATCTGACCCGTAGAAGTATCTTCTTTGGACTGTGGAGGGTTATTTATGTTATGTAATATGGAGTGGTAGCCAATAGTGAGAGCATGGGTGTGATCTTATATATAAAACTTGAAAATCTGGTACGCCTGGTCCCAATTCTCCCAGGGAACAAGCAGCTGGTGCTGAGTCAGAGCTGTGTCCTATGGAAGGGCCTACCTTCCACTTTGCCACAATCCCCACCACTCCCTGATGCCTCACAGCAGCCTCTCTCCTTAACACACCCCCTCCTGCCTCCTTTCAGACATGCACATTTGCAACCCCGTCTGCTTCTGCATTCAGTTGGTCCCAAATTTGTTTCTTCTCCCTTCCCAAAGCCTTTCTTTGGCCCCCATCCACCTCCCTCCTACTTCTCAGGCCTGGCTGACCGTGATAATTACTGTAACCCACTTCTCTAAGGCTTTCTCAGCCCTCATGGCTCAGTTCGGCCATGCCAATTCTCCAGCCTCTGCGTCTCTCAAAGCTTCAAAGGAATCCCTCACAGCCTACAGGATGGGAGCGCCCGGACCCCCCCCATTCGGCTTACTTCCAGCGCCAGTGTTCCTAGCTCACCTGCTTGGGCACATGTACCAGGCACCAGTGATACCGGGCGCAGGAAAACGTGCTTTCTCCCAGGAGGAGGGTCAGCGCCATGTCAGGGACGTGTCCAAGGGAGGGAAACAGTCCTGATGTCACAACTCCAGTCACATGGGCCTGCCTTCCGTCCTCTGCACGCTGTCCGTCTCCCTGCATTGGGCTTCTCCCCTCCCCCAGCTGACCATGACGGCCTAACCTCCTTCCACATCCAGCCCACACGCCCTGTCTCTGGGAAGCCTCCTCCCATGACCAGAGAGAAGGCGCTCTCCTCTTCTCGATCTTTGTCAATGCTGGTCACTTGTACGAGCCACCGGCCAATTAGAGAGGTCTGGAGGGTGTCATTTTCATGCGACTTTCTCTAACCTCCTCTAACTACACTTGAAGTGAAGCAGGCAGGGCTTCATACCTGTGTTCCTCTTATCGCTGCCTCTGGGCATTTTGACATTTCTCTGGGACTCCTCTGACACCAGGCACAGAGCTGTATGCATCCCGAAGCCTCAGTGAATCTCTGCTGACTTCATTCATTCATTCATTCATTCAGCAAATGTTCACTGAGCAACCCTGGGTGCCAGACACAGGATCGAGCAAGACAAAGGCCTGTTCTTACGAAGCCTCTCTTCTAAACATCGGAAGGCATGGATTAAGAATTGTTCAGAAAAGAAAACAACATAAGCATAAAGGAAAAGGTGGTTCTTTAGATGATGGAGGAAGGCTTCTCAGAGAAGGAGACATTTCAGCTGGGACCAAGAAGGTAGCAGCGGAGCAGAACGGCAAGGTGGGAGGAGTCCTGGGTGGAGACAGCAGTGAGTGCAAAGGCCCTGAGGCAGAAGTAACCTTGGAAGATGGGCAAGGCAGAAGGGCAGCAGGGAGCCAGTTAGGGTACTGCCCTAGCCCAGGGCAAAGTTGACAAACGGAGATGAACTTATTATGGATTTGATTGGGTAGGGAGAGTGGGGTGAGAGGGCAGATGATTTTAACCTGAGCAATCACGAGGATGCTAGGGCACTGTTAAGAACTGAATTTAAATCCATGTGTTGAAGCCCTAACCCCCAGTGGCAAAGTATTTGGAGATGGGGCTTTTGGGAGGTAACTGGGGTTCAAGGAGGTCATGAGGGTGGGGCCCTGGTCTGATGGGATTAGTGCCTGTATAAGAGACTCTAGAGAGCTTGCTCTCTCTCTCCACACGCATGTTCCAAGGAGAGGCCATGTGAAGAGACGGCAAGAAGGCATCCATCTGCAGGCCAGGAAGAAAGCTCTCACGAGAACCTGACCCTGCCAGACCTTGATTCTGGACCTCCCAGCCTACCGTACTGTAAGAAAGTAAGTTTCTGTTACCTAGCCACACTTACTCAGCTTGGGCTGACTAATACAGGTCCCTTCCGGAGATGGGGAAAGCGCCCCCAACAATGAGTGATTACAGACGTCTCTAGTATGAAAGATCTCAGAGTTCAGACTGACACAGTACATGGTGAGAGCATGTCACCGAAGCCCACAGAGGTGTGTTTAAGGCGTGGAACGCTGCCCTCGCTCCAGGAGGCCTCACGCGCACTTGGGCCTCGGCCTAATGTTGAAAGCTCTTCTCCAAAGCCCCCCCACCCCCCACCCGCCACCTCCCTGATTTCTGACCATTAAAAATCATCCTTTCCTTTCTCACCCTCCTAGCAGCTGAAATGCCAAACCCTGTTTTCTTTATTGCTGCCTTTGCTTGCTTTGGGAATAACAGCTTCCTTAAAAGCGCCCTTCAAAGCCAAAGCCCCTTTTATCACATAGCCTGGCCCGGGGGCACCCTTTCATCCACGGAGAGCAGACATTGCGAAATCTTCCAGCTTTGCTTTCTTGGCAAAGCAGTTCGTTCTATCATCACGAAGACCACAGCAATTGACCGGGTGTCAAAATGACAGACATGAAAGGAAGGACGTTTATGGAACTGTTCCAAGAAAACAACAAAGACTCCAGATTCAAGAAAACGTTTTGAGATGAAAGAGGGCTGGAGGTTGGGATGGTCTTGATGAAATCATTTTTGTTTAAAGATGGAATTCATGAAATTTGCCTAACGAATAAGCAACTGGTTTTTTTTTTTTTTAAGAAATGATTCTTTTTCAAAAATTCAAGTGTAATTGACCTACAGTGTTATATTAGTTTCAGGTGTACGATAGAGGGATTGGACAATTCTATACATTACTCAGTGCTCATCAGGACAAGTGCACTCCTTAATCCCATCACCTATTTCCCTCACCCCCCAACCACCTCCCCTCTGGTAACCATCAATTCGTCCTCTATGGTTAAGAGCCTGTTTTTTTGTTTCTTTTTTTTTTCTTTGTTTTGTTTCTTAAATTCCACATATGAGTGAAATCATAGGGTATTTGGCTTTCTCTGACTTACTTTCACTTATTCTACTTTCTAGCTCCATCCATATTGTTTCANAGTGGCAAGATTTCATTCTTTTTTATGGCTGAGTAATATTCCAGTGTGTGTGTGTGTGTGTGTGTGTGTGTGCACGCGTATCACATCTTCTATATTCTTCTATCAATAGACACTTGGGCTTTTTCCATAATTTGGCCGCTGTTGATAATGCTGCTATGAACACAGGGGTG
>NC_048228.1:10725119-10911515 GCF_002007445.2 Ailuropoda melanoleuca | reverse complement strand
CTCTCTCGCTGGCTGTCTCTATCTCTGTCAAATAAATAAATAAAATCTTTAAAAAAAAAAAAAAGAAGCTTTTTATTTTGGTGTAGTCCCAGCGGTTTATTTTTGCTTTTATTTCCCTTGCCTCAGGGGACATATCTGGAAAAACGTTGCTACAGTCGATTTCAGAGACGTTTCTGCCTGGGCTCTCTTCTAGGATTTGTATGGTTTCAGGTCTCACATTTAGGTCCTTAATCGATTTTGAGTTTATTTTTGTATATGCTGTGAGAAAGTGGTCCAGTTTCATTGTTTTGCACGTAGCTGTCCAGTTTTCCCAGCATCATTTGTTGAAGGGCCTTTTTTTCCCATTGTACATTCTTAACCACCTCTGTCAGAGACTGAACATAAAAGCATGGGTGTATTTCTGGCTCTCTATTCTGTTCCACTGATCTCTGTGCCCACTGTTGTGCCAACACCAGACTGTTTCGATGACTGAGGTTTGGTAGTGTATCTTGATATCTGGGAGTGTGAAACCTCCAGTTTTGTTCTTCTTTTTCAAGACTGAAGCAGCTGATCTTTATAAGAAACAACGCCTGGAGTATGAATGCGGACACAGGAAAAGCAAGTCTGGTTTTCATGATGTCGGAAAACAATCTATGTAAGAAACTGGCCAGGTGAAGGCCCATCTGGGCCCATCTGACACACCCCGAGACGTGTCTATGCACAGTTATTAACTGTATTAAGCACCATAATACTCACATGCCAGACGTTTGTGATACATGATGTCATTCAGTCCCCACGACCCTCCATGAGGAAGGCTGGCATTACGCCCATTTTACAGATGAGTCAACCGTATCACATCAGAAAGGGTAAGCCACTAGCCCAAGATCACAAAGCTAATAACTATTGGACCAGAATTCGAACTCATGTCTGTCTGGCCTCAGAATGTCCTTTCTGCTCCACATGTCAGGAGTTCCACACTTGGCCGGATGTCTGAATCAACTGGAGAGCAAGTGAAAGATCTAGATTCCTGGGCCCTGCTGTCGGAGGCCTGGGCTGGGGCCTGGGAATCTCTTTTTTTTGTAGGTTCCCTAATGGGTTCTAATCCAGCTGATTGATGCTCTGAGCAGAGGATTGCTGGGGTGGGCCACATCTCTGCCAGCCAGAAGGTCCTGCTGGGAGAGTGGGGGAACCCCCAGCCAGGCCCCCCAAAGCACCCGTGGGCTCAGGGAGGCAGCTCCCTGGCAGGGACTGACTGATCCGTTAGGGTAGCTTACGCTGTGTCAACTTGGTAAAGATGGAATTGCTTTCCCCAGAATACTCCTTCTTATCAGCTCTAGGTTAGAACTGGCCCAGAGAGGAGTCTGCAAAATCTGGAAGGTGGAAGCGAAGAAGCAGCCAGCCATTATGCTCTTGACGTAAATGCAGTGATGGATGGGCACCGTGGGGCCCAGCAGGTTTGAGCCCGTCCCGTCTGTGTCCAGCTCTTCTTTCTGACTGTGCGTCCTGCTGACCCACAGTGTCCCCTGGACTGCCACTGAACACCTGGCTGGGCACCCACCAGGCCACAGCTGCCCACGGGCTTCTCATTAGCCTCCCTGTGGTCTCGCCTTGGTGGCTGGACATCCTGGTCCCTCAGTTCCCATTTCACCTTCACTTCTGCCCACCGCACCCTCATAACCGGGTAAGATCTAATTCTTATCATAAATCCCAAATTCCATTGGTCACAGTGGCCGAGCTTCCCGGGTTCAGCCAGAATGAGGTCACCATTCACCCTTTCCTGCAGACCATTCTATCTTAGGCAGTGGTTCTCCAGGTATGGTCTGGGACCAACAGCATCAGCGCCACTGGGAGCCTGTTAGAAAGGCAAGTCCTCGAGCCCCAACCCTCCAGACCTACTGGATGAGAAATTCTGGGGGAGCTTCTAACATGTGCCGAAATTTAAGAACCACCCCTGTAGGCATTTAAAAAGCCTTCTTCCATCTCTGTCTAGGATGACGAACAGATTCTGGAAATATATGTGTGTAAACTATGTTGTATTCTAATGTAGTTTTATGTTATATGAGTTTCTGAGGCCTGACCTCCTGTCTGCGAGTGTTAGCATTTACTGAGACGTTGCGCGAAGGCTCCGCCAGCTTAGTACCACCTCACCTTACCCCCACCCTATGGGGGTGGCACTAAATTCTATTTAATTGATGTGGAATCCACGTAGTCTGACTCAGAACACTGAGTTATTTCTCTGTGCAACGGACAGAAACCGGACAGCAGCCAGAGAGCTCCTTGGCCAACCCTTTTTTTTTCTTTGAAACATTTTATTTGTCAGAGAGAGAGAGAGCACAAGCAAGGGGAGCAGCAGGCAGAGGGAGAAGCTGGCTGCTCACGGAGCAGGGAGCCTGATGCAGGACTCGATCCCAGGACCCTGGGATCATGACCTGAGCTGAAGGCAGACTTTACTGACAGAGCCCCCCAGGCATCCTCCTTGGGCCACACTTAAAAGCAGTATCTCAGTCACTCAGCTGGACCCCTCTCTGCAGTAGAGGCCAGGGGGACGTCAGGGGTGCACACTGGCCTCCCCACAGGTCCACAACCCCAGCCTGCTGCAGTAAAGCCCCCACCTCCCACTCCTGGAAGTGGTTCGTCTGGATTTGGAGTGGGCTTATCAGAATGGGAAGATTTTTTAAAAGCAATTATGACAATAACAGCATCTAAAAATGTATTGTGTGCCTACCGTGTGCCAAGTACTTTCTACACACAGATCATTTAATCCTCACAAAATCCTACCCCTCTCCTCCCCAGCAGGAGACATTCAGCAATTGCCCAAGTCACTCCGGTCCTTAGGGCCAGTGCTTACATTTAAATCTGTAACTTTAATACAAAGTCATACATGGCTCCCTACAGGAAATTTAGACATGGTAAATAGTCAAACTTTTAAATTCTTTGTATCTTTTTTAAAATTAAAAAAAAAACGGACTGCCTTTATATATAATTTGCTTTTTTCCATTAAGAGATTAGAACTGTCCTCTGTCTCCCCAGGGCCTCCGTCACCGCCATGGTTAACGGCCATGTGGCATTCCCTCGCGTGGATGTACCATAGTCTAATGTCCGGGCCTTTCTGTTGGACATTTGGGCTATTTCCACAAGAAGATACTTGAACTGGGGGAGAACGGGTTAACTAGGGTGCTAAAATTCAGCAAGACCTCCTCCCCACGACAGCACCAACATGGGGCACTCACCCTGCGTGGATGATGTCTGGGGCGGAAAGACCCACGTGCCACACAGCCACGTAGCTGACACACATTTCTTTCAGCTGCAAACTTTCTGGGGGAAAGGCTTTCATTGTTATGTGCAGAAGGTGAGGTAAAAATGTCTGTGAGATTTGCTCAGCTCCGTCCTCAGGAAGAAGAGCTTGAACCCTTGGCGGAGGCATCCGTGTTCTCCAGAACGCCGCGGGCTCTCCCTACCTCCAGTTCTGAGGTGACGCACTAGCTAAGTCTAGCTAAAAGCCAGCGCTCTCATTTCTCACAACGGTTAAGAACACAGACTCTGGAATCAGACGACCGGGGCTTAAAACCCGTCTCTACTGCTAGTAGAGCTCGCCAAGCCCTTGGAAACCAAGTGCTGAAGACAGAAGCAGCCTGGGTCCCTGAAGGACCCTGTGGAGCAAAGACCTCCCCGCCTTCTTCACCCAGCAGGTGACACTGTGACCTAACTGTCTTCAACCCTTGACACGTGGGGCCGTTTGCACAGTAGCTAGCGTACTCCTGCCTCAGTTTCCCCATGTCATTGAACTGTTACGAGGATTGATGAGGTATGAGTTAATATACGCAAAATGCTATGTGCCTTTAAACTACCATGGGAGATTCCTTGTAAGGTCAGACCCTCTCTCCAACCACCCAGCCAGGATCTGTCTCCCCCTCCAGGGCCACCCTGAAAACAAGGATGTGGGGGGGCCTGGTTGTTCTGCACCCACCACTCCATCAAGAATACTGACCCCATCAAGGACATTTCCCCACATGTTCATGACTTTCCACAGCAACCAGATATGGCTCTGGCTCCCAGGAATTTCCCTAAAATCTTTGTGAATGTTTTGCAGCCGGAAATCCTCTTGTCGGAAGCACGCTTTTCTCCCCCTCTCCGTGAGACGTCCCCAGCGAATGGGTAACTCCATCCCGGGCAAGAACATGCATGTATTCTAAAGCTGCCAACACACTTCCCCACAGGCAGTGAGTCAGTAGAAACACGCAGGGCTGAAGAGCTCGGGGAACTTCACGGCTATTGGCTCCGCCAGGCACGGTTCCCCTTAGCCTGGGACAAAACTACTCAAGGGCTCCACCAGCTTCTGACCACAAAACGAGGGACCAATGATCCATAAATTCGGAACTTGTACCCCCAGCTGATTACACATGTTAACTACTTTCTGTCAGTAAAAGATTGCTTTTCTCATACTTACTCGCCATGCCTTTTTGTGTAAGGCATGTTTCTTCCTCTGTGTGTGTGTGTGTTTGTGTGTGCACAGACCCCTGATAAAAGCTACTGACCCTCCACCGAAAAATGAAGAGATGGAAGTCTGCCATAAAATTTCAGCTGGTTTGTGGGTCCTCAAAGGCAATCTGAGGACCCTGACATGAGTGATGACGAGTTTAAAAGTACCCAACAGTTTCAGAACGATCCGGACAACAGTAACACTTGAACATCGAAAAGCAGCATTTAAAAGCATCTGATACACACAGGACATTTCTGGAAGCCTATACAAGACACGGTGAGCCGTGGCTATCTCTGAGGAACGAGACTGGGGGTCTGAGATGAGAAGGAGATTCTTATTTTTTCACTGGATATCCCTTTATACAGTGTGTGATTTTAAAAAATTTTTACCACGTGTAACATTTTTTCTAATTAAACAAAGAGTCGAGAAAAAGTCATTTAAGTTAAGAACTAGCCACAACCCACTGTGACCTTTCCTGCGACATGGGGAAGGGGCAGATCACCCATGGAGAAAAGGTCAACTTCCTTCCTGGCGGAGTAGGACCCACGTGGGATGCGGAAAGGCAAACCGTCACTCAAGGGGGCGGGGGTGGTGTGACTCGTTCTCCTGGGTGTTCAACACGGGTCATTAAAGTTCCAAGTTGAGGCAGGGGGTGATTCATATTTCATTAGGTCTGTACACTGCGTGGTGCTGGCAGTCGGAACCGGGAAGAACCTTCTTGCGGAAGTTCAGGGAGACTGCACTCACTCTAATCGACTTTGAGCCCGGCTGGAGGTGACGAGGATAGTAGATGCTAGAACAAAGCTAGGTTGTAGAGGGAAGACATTCGGTGGAGGCTCAACGGTCCGCCACAGCAAACCCTCTCCAAGTTCAAAGAGAGTAGCTCTGCACTCACCAGGTTGAAGTGTACGTCATCGCCTTTTCTGTGGGTCAAGGGCAGCCGGAACCTGTTATTTCCTCGGCTGTGCTGAGGACCCCGAGAGGCCGTGAGGCACTGTGGGTGGCACACAGTAGGTGCTCACAAGAGTCTGCTCCTCCCATGCAGCCTCCCCTCCCTGGATCTCAGCACGACACGTTCAAGTCTGGCCATTTCGTATAAAGATGCTCTCACCGGACAGCCCCCGGCCATCCCGCTCCTAGGTGTCCGCTCAAGAGAAATGAAAACCATGTCTGTTCCTACTCCAACGTGCACGTAACTGTTTGTAGCGGCCTTAGTCGTGATCACCCCGGAACTAGAAACAATCCACATGGTCTGCAACAGGGATAAACGGATTTACATTTGTTACATCCGCGCAATGCCGCAACACAATACGTAAGAACCTCAAAGCGTGATGCAAGTAGAAGCCAGACTCCAAAGGCTTCGTACCGTCTGATTCTATCTGTATGACATCCTGGCAAAGGGAAAACTGAGGACGGCCAACACCAGCGGTTGCTGAGGACCAGGGGGAGGGGAGGGGTTGGCACAAACGGGCAGCTCGAGGGAATTTGGGGGGCTAATGAAACTTTTCCATCTCTTGATTGTGGTGGCGGTTACACAACGGTATGCGTTTATCAAAACCGTGGAACTATACATGAGAAAGGGTGAATTTTACTGTTTGCAAATTTGGAAGGATGTACGTGACCTAATGACCTCAAAGACAGAGCGCGGGAAGGGTGGGGTCCGAGCTCAGGCCACTGTTAACAACCACGTGGCAGTCGATACACTGGGCGGCTTCATCAACAGACACTGACTCCTTCCCGTTCTGGAGGCTGGAAGTCCAAGGTCAAGGTGCTGGTAGATTTGGTGTCCGGTGAGGGCCCGCCTCCTGGCTGTGTCCTCCTTGGGGCCTCTCCTGGGTGATCCCTCTCTCCTCCTCTCAAGGGTGCTAATCCCATCGTGACAGACTCACTCTCACCAACTCATCTAAACCTAATTGCCACCCAAGGCCCCGCCCCCTAATATCAGCCCATTGAGAGCAGGGCTTCCACAATGACTTTGGCGGGGACAGAAACACAGCCTATAACAGGTGGTTTTCACAGGGGCAGACGAGTGCGCTGCTGTGTTTCAGCTTTGTAAGTCCGGGCAGGGAGAATCATAAAGGAACCACCGGGACTAGGGGCCAATCCAACACGAGCCCTCTATAGCTCGCAAACACCTTCCCGGGCAGTCACCCTTGGGGGTCCACTAGAACCCCAGGTGATTTAAAAAAAAAACAACAAAACATGTTTCTCTTATTATAAAATCAATGCTTCTTTATTAAGCACACTCTAATAAGTCTGGATTAGCAGAAAGGAAATGAAAATCACCAAGTGCCCCACCATCGTTAACTACTGATGACAGCTACGGTGATGGTGTGCAGACTTTCTCGTGTGTTTTGTGAACAAACGTACTTTTTCTTTTTTCTTCCCTCCTTCCTTTCTTTCTTTTCTTTTTTTTTTTACAAAAATGAGATCGTACTGCAACATGGCTTGGTGACCTAACTTTTAAAATGTTGATAATATAACAAACAATTTTGCACATCATCAGTATTCATCTAAACCATAACTTTTAGTGGTTGAGGAATATTCCAGTACGTGGAGGACTCATAATTTACATAACTAACCAAGCCTCTACGGCCAGACACATACATGGCTTCTAATTTTATTGCTATTTTTAAAAATAACAGTATTGAAACTAACTCCTTACACAATCACGTTTCCTCTAGATAAATTCTTGGTATTGAAACTGCTGTGTTTTTTAAAGTGTTCACATGCATTTCGTACTGTCCTCGTTCCCACCATGAGCTCCTGAAAGATTAGCGTTCTTTTTTTAACTTAAAATTCTGAACGTTCAAAACATTTAAAATTTCCTATGTGAAAGATGGTATTGTTTTAAGTGGTATTTTCTTTAATATGATGGGGGTGAATGTTGGGGTTTTTTCCCATGTGCTTACTGGCCAAGAGCATTTCTTCTTCGTCTCCTTCTCTGCCCCCTGTTCCTCCTCCTCCTTCCCTTCCTACTTCTCCTCCCCTTCCTCCTCCTCCTCCCCCTTCCCGTCCTCCTCCTCCCTCCTTCTCCTTCTTCTTCTTTGAGCTCTGACCTGCTCTGTTTCCTGATGGGATGCAACGACAACCATGGAACAGCACATGGAAAATGTCTTGCCATTAAAGTTTAAAACTCATCCAGTCACGAGGGAGAAGCAATTAAGACACTGGCTCCATCGCTTCAAAAATGTCAATGCCACAGAAGACCAACAAGGTTTGGGGACCATCTTGGATTCAAGGAGACTAAAATCAATGGGTGGCCCAGGGGATTAAGGAGGGCACTTGATGCGATCACCACCGGGTGTTGAATGGAAGCGCTGAACCGGGTATTGTACACCTGAAACTACTACCACACTCCAGGTTAACTACCTGAAATCCCAGTGTGGACCCTGATATCATGGGGACTCTTGAATAAGGGACAATAAATTAGATAATACCGGTGTATCGTTGTTACATTTCTTGGTTGTTTCTTCTTCTTTTCCCCCCACGTGCTTGTTGGCCAACAGCATCTCTTCTTCATTCCACTTCTTCTTTTTTTTTTTTTTTGGTTTCTTTTTGTTTTTTGTTTATTCCATTTTTGAGGGCATCTGACTTTTCCTTGCTAACTGGAAAAGCTCGGTACATGCTCGGGAAACAGCCCCTCGCCTGCCGTGTGTTGCATGTGTGTTCTAGGTTACCATCCGTGGTATTGAAGTTTTTTAAGTTCAGGAGCCTAATCTATCAATCATTTTCAGTCATTTCTTTTATAATTTTACCTTTCACTATCATCCTTTAAAATCCCCCTCCAACAAGGGGTTACAGTAATTCTACGGTGGCCAAGTCTTGCAGACACCACTGTTCACCAAATGATCAAGGTCGGTACCACCGGTGAGTCGTGTTGCTGAACAGTGTGTAAATCCTGATGTGATACAATGACAAGGACACTTCACCTCTGTCGCATTCCTTCCCGAACCCCAAATCCCAGTCCAATCACAAGACGACATCAGACAAACCCAAAGTAAGGGGCATTCTAGAGAATACCGACTAGTACTCTTCAAAGCTTTCAAGGTCACAAACTTCAAGGAAACACTAAGACACTGGGATAGACCAGGAGAGATGAAGAAGACAGGACAACTGAATGCCGTGTGGTGTCCTTGAATGGATCCCAGAGCAGAAACAACAACAAAATAACCTGGTGGCATCCAAATAAAGTCCGCCATTTTGTGAGTAATAATATGAATTTCTCGGCTTGTCACCTACGCCATGTCAGGTAGGACGTTAACATCAGGGGAAGCTGAGTGAAGGATATAGGAAAGCTGTATTATTTCTGCAACTTTTCTATAAATCTAAAATTATTCCAAAATAAATAGAGTTTGGGGTTTTGTTTTGGTTTTTTCTTTTTAAGAGTTTTGTCTAGGACAAAGAATGGTCTAGGCAGAAAAGCAGACGGAATAGAAAGAGAAGAACTACCACGGTTCATGGCTATGGGTGGGGGTGTAGGAGGGAGGTGGAGGCAGGAAGGGGTTCTGGTTCCTTACAACTCATCCACTGGTTGGGGGGAGGGGTTGGGGCAGCAGCAATGGGTCTGGAGAGGTAAACTGAGTCTGAACTCTCGAGTCCAGTATTTAGGAGCGTCTAGTCTTCAATGAAACCTAAGGGTTTTAGCTTCGCCTTGATCCTGCAGGCAGTGAGGGAGTGGTAAAGATTTTAGTTCTGGGAGTATATGATTATTGGTTACTTCACTTATTTTGTATCCTAATTTACTGATTCCTCGCTCCGCCCAATAAGGCGTCAGCTCCACGGGAGCAGGGACCCTACCTCTCTTATGGACCATGTCCCCCCGCCCCCCTCCAAACCCAGAACACCTGGCCTGTAGAAAGAACTCAAATATCAGTTGAATGAATGAGCCCCACTTCCAAAATGGCTTTTAAGAAGAAATTGTATAAAAGGTTTTTCCCATCCCCACCCTTCACATCCAGTATCAGCGCATGTGAATTAATCTCTTCTACAGCTCAGGGCCTTTCCCCAAGCTGCTGCTTCAGCCAGGTGCTCCCTTTTCTGCTGCCCACGTTGTACCCCCTCTTCAGATTTCAGCATAGATTCCGTTTTCTGCAAGCCCAGCCTTGACACTCCAGGTCTGGGAGAAACTTCCTCTTCCCGCTCCTGGGCTTCCTCCTCACTGTCAGCTGGACTATGTTGGTGCCTTTACAGCCGGCTCCCCACCGACCCCTCAGGCCGACCAGCCCGTGGCCCTCTGGTTCACCACTGACACACAGAACATCCCAGCACATTTGTTAAAAGCCACAGCTTGTGGCGAGTCAAAGATAACGCCCCCCACCCCCGCCAGCAAAGAATTTGCACCTGTCACTGCTTGAACACAAGGACCCAAGGACACCTCCGATACGTAATTGCTACTGTCCACACGGCTCCAAACTTCTCCAAACTAATGAAGATGTCATATTTGGGATCCAAAAGTGTGAGTGTTTGTTTTTATTTTATTTTATTTTTCTTAAAGATTTTATTTACTTATTTGTGTGTGTGAGAGAGAGAGAGAGCACAGGCAGGGGGAGGGGCAGAGGGAGAAGCAGGCTCCCTGCTGAGCAAGGAGCCCGATGCAGGACTCGATCCCAGGACCCTGGGATCGTGACCCGACTTGAAGGCAGATGCTTAACCAACTGAGCCACCCGGGCTTCCCGAGTTTGTTTTTTAATCATACCCTCCTGCACCAAGTATCCACAAACCATGCCTATACCCTAACCGGCACGTGCATACCTCGAAGATATTGCGGGTTCGGTTCCAGACCACTGGAATAAGTGAATATCTCAATAAAATGAGTCAAATGAATTTTTTGGCTTCCCGGTGCATATGAAGCATGTTCACACTAGGCTGTAGTCGATTAGGTACACAATAGCATTATGGCTAAAAAAAACAATGTACATACCTTAACTAAGAAATACATAATTGCTAAAAAATGCTAACCATCCTCTGAGCTTTCAGCAAGTCATGATCGCTGATCACAGATCACCCTAC
Organism: Ailuropoda melanoleuca; assembly: GCF_002007445.2. Classification (NCBI taxonomy): domain Eukaryota; kingdom Metazoa; phylum Chordata; class Mammalia; order Carnivora; family Ursidae; genus Ailuropoda; species Ailuropoda melanoleuca. Next base: position 10,901,044 of record NC_048228.1, on the reverse strand, counting down.
AAAATATGATAATAATGAGAAAGTTTGAAATATTGCATGAATTACCAAAATGTGACACAGATTCAGGAAGTGAGCAGATACTGTTGGAAACATGGCACCAAGACACCTGCTGGACGCAGGGTTGCCACAAACCTTCAATTTGTAATATATGCGGTCTCTACAAAGCGCAATGACATGGGGTACCCCTGCACACGCCCAGCCAGTAGGTGTGGGGGAAAATGTAGACAAGGGTAAGGTAAGTAAATTCTCTCTCTCTCCCAGACTAGATGTAGAGAGGAAAACGTGGCAAAGACCTCAAATTCACCAAGAATTAGAGCCACCTGGTACCATAACCTGAATCAAAGAAATAGCAGAACCCTCTGGAGACATCCAGAACTGTACATCATATGAGGCCACAATCTTAAAAAAAAAAAAAAAAAAAAAGAAACNAACTCACCTACCACGGTGAGTTCTCATCCTGGACCCGCCACAATTTGCTGGGAGACCTTGGGACCATCACCTCTAGGGCCCATCACCTCTAGCACGCTTCCATTAGTGAAGCTCTGGGGACATTAAGAAAAGAAGAAATGCCAGAATGGACTTACCAATCCCGTGATGGGTTTTAGATGTTGTCACTGGTAACAATTTAATGTTCTGTGCACCAGGGCAATATAAACTGGGCCATTAGCACAACAGCCATGGGCTTTACGATAAACATGAATTCCTAGTGTACATTATCAGTGCAGCCTGAGGGGGACTCGGCTGCATGGGGAATGTGTGTTTCAGGCCAACAGAGTGGCTGATGCTGACTTTGGCACGTCCTTCCGAGAGGTGTCAGAGGCTGCATTTAGAGTAGACCTAAGAGGAGAGCCCACCTGCTCCATACAGACTTTCTGTTTTCTGGCCTCTGTTTCTTCTTCTAAGAATTGAGGTGGCTAGACAAGCACTGGTTTCCAGCCTGCAGTTTAGTATTGTTTTTAAAGCCTTAGAACTTTCTTAAAGGAATCTTTCACACCCCTGACATCTGGAACATTTGTAAACAGAGCTTCCTTCCAGCTGGCCCCGCCTCCCACCACTCAGCTCTGTCCCTGCAAACCCCTGACTGCTTCTGGGACCCATCCGAAGAATTCCAGCTTTCCCAGAATCACAGTATAAAAAGCAGTGGACCTTTAACACCATACACAAAAATTAACTCACAATGGATTGAAGACTTGAATGTAGGACTTGAATCCACAAAACTCCTTGGAGAAAACATAAGCCGTAAACTCCCTGACATTGTGATATTTTTTTGGATCTGACTCCAAAGGCAAGGAAAACAAAAGCAAAAATAAACAATTGGGACTACATCAAACTAAAAAGCTTCTGCACAGCAAAGAAAACCATCAACAAAATGAAAAGAAAATCTACAAAATGGGAGAAGACATTTGCAAGTCATGTATCTGATAAGGGGTTAATATGCAAAATATATAAAGAACTCACACAGCTCAATAACAAAAGAAACCCACAAAGAATCTGATTTAAAAATAAGCAGGGGGCGCCTGGGTGGCACGGCGGTTGAGCGGCTGCCTTCGGCTCAGGGTGTGATCCCGGCGTTATGGGATCGAGCCCCACATCAGGCTCCTCCGCTGGGAGCCTGCTTCTTCCTCTCCCACTTCCCCTGCTTGTGTTCCCTCTCTCGCTGGCTGTCTCTATCTCTGTCAAATAAATAAATAAAATTAAAAAAAAATAAGCAGATGATCTAAATAGACGTTTTTCCAAAGAAGACATCCAGATGGCCACCAGACACATGAAAAGATGCTCAACACCACTCATCATCAGGAAATGCAAATCAGAACCATGATGAGATATCACCTCACACCTGTCAGAATGGCTACAATCAAAAAGGTAAGAAAGAACATGCGTTGGCAAGGATGTGGGAGAAAGGGAACCCTGGTGCACTGTTGGTGGGAATGTAAATCGGTGCAGCCACTGTGGAAAACAGTGTGGAGGTTCCTCAAAAAATTGAAAATAGAACTACCCTATGATCCAGCAATTTCACTACTGGGTACTGATACAAAGAAAACAAAAACACTAATCTGAAAACACCATGCACCCTTATGTTCACTGCAGTGTTATTTACAACAGCCAAGACATGGAAACAACCTAAGTATACATCAACGGAGGAGTGGATAGCAAAGACACGATACAAATATTTATATACATAAATAAATACTACCTAGCCATAAGAAAGAATGAAATCTTACCATTTGCAGCAATATGCATAGACCTAGAGAATATTATGTAAAGTGAAATAAATCAGACAGAGAAAGACAAATACCACATGATTTCACAAATACGCGGAATCAAACAAAACAAACCAAACCCCAGATTTGTGAACACAGAGACTAGATTGGTGGTTGCTACAGGAGAGAGGGCTTGGTGGGGGGGGGGGGCAAAATGGATGAAGGGAATGAAGAATTACAAACTTCCAGTTATAAAACAAAGAAGTCATGGGGATGTAATGTACAGCACGGGCAATATAGTCAATAACGTCTTCATAACTTTGTCAGGTGACAGATGGTAACCAGACTTACTGCGTTGATCATTTTGCAATGGATACAAATGTCAAATCACTATGTTGTCTACCTGAAACTCACATAATATTGTACGTTAACTGTACCTCAATTTAAAAAGAAACCGAATGGACCACAGCAAGGGCTGCCCAAGGTTCTTACCATGCAGATGGAAATCTATTTATATGGTGACTCAGTGCATACCCATATACAGATAATTGAGATGAAAGTTTTAGTAAAGAATGGTTCTCACAACAGGAGATGCATTTTGTTTTCTAAGTCTGCTTTCTTCTATTTCACTTCTTAAAAGCCAGTGGAAAACTACTTAACTGATTTTAAAACCCACTAAGTTGCTGCCCACAGTCTGTAGACATTGGCCTAAGGGATCCTCCGAGATCACTTCTAGCATTGACAATTTATATGGCATTAACGATGCTGTGTTCCTGTCAGAGTCTGAGAGACGACGCTAAGAGACCCTGTCCCAAAGGTGAAGTTACCAACCTGGAACACCTGAGTAGGCAACAAATTCTCTGCTTGGGCTTGCCATCGAAATACCTGCTGTCCAAGAAGCAGGGCTCGGAGACAAGCAAGCCCAATACAGTACTGATTTTCCTAGGGACCCACACTTGCCACCCCAGTGCCTACTCCTGAGGAGATTCAGGGCAAGGGGTGGTAACAGTGGGGTGGGAGCACTTGGCTGGGTTAAAAACCAACACAGCAAAAAATCAGAGGAAACAAAGACTTCTCTTTCCCTCCCATAATCTTTGGATCACGCCCATCCCAGTGAGATGGCTAACCTCCTCCATTTCTAAGGGACTCACTGAGAATCTATCTGTGCTCCAGATTTTGTAAACGTGGCCCTTCCCCGAACACCATGGCAGTGCAGAGAAATGGCCCCCTGGAGTCCCAGGCGGTGAGTAATTTGCATAGCGTGCTAGGATTTTTGGTTGCTGGAGTGTTCTGACATAGCCACAAAAAGCTGGCCTCCTGAGAACCTTCCAGCCATCAGAGGGTAGAAGCGCCTGAGATTGACAGGTTAGAACCGGTGTGCTGTCAGACGGGGAAAATACATGTTATGACGACGAACCAGGATATTAAACAGCAGAGCAAGCAAACGAAAAATCTGCATAAACACCGAACTATCAACAGTGGTTGCCAGCATATTGTGATGTTTTCCCGTCCAGGTTTTCTACAATGAGCACGTATTTCCTTTGTAATCTGGGGGAGAAAACAACTTTAAACGCCTGTCCATTCAGAGGTATATTATAAAGTATGCTTAGAGGAGCAGCAAATAAGGTTGGTTAATTACTAGCTTACTCCCTGGCGTGAATACTAGTTTGAACAGATAGGACCTGAAAATGTCAAGACATATACTCCTTGATGTGCACCCCTCGTCTTCCGGGTCCCTCAGCATGTACTTCTCCTGGATAGGTCACTGTGGACATCTCTAAAGCACCTGCCGGTGTGGAGCGTAGAGAGAAAGAGGTTTCTGAAGGGGGCTCGTCTGGTTTTATTGTTTTGGTTTATTTTCAAGAACCATCCCTGAAATCAAGGAAATGGGGTCTAGTCCTAGCTCTGAACTCAGGCGAGTTCCTTTCCATTCCTGGAGCCTCGGTTTCCCCATATGTAAAATAAGCAGATTAGATGTCCTGATGCCTAAGGTCCCCTCTGGCTCCAAAATTGTAAGAGCTAAAGGGACCAGCATTCGGGTTTAAGGGCTGCTAGGTCTGATAAATCTAGGGCAAGAGAGAATAAGAGACTGTTGGCAGCTTAGCCCAAGTAAACAACACTGGCTAGAAGGCCAGGCCAACCAGCCTGGGGAGATAAGGGTTGGGGCCGAAGGGAGGGAGGAGTCAAGAATCAGTCTGAGGCCACAGCTAGGGGGGAGAGCTCAGCAGAGCCTCTCCGAGGGCTGACTCTGGCCAGTGTCTTGGGGCAGTCTGGCCTGAAGCAGGGAAAACCTGTTTCTTGGGGGAGCCAGAGCTCCCAGGAGGGGCAGCCGGTGCACCAAGGGTCAATCCAGGACCAGGAGAACAAAAATGTTGCCAGGCCAAGCTGGGCCACCTGTCCAGGCAGGGGAGGAGCCAGACTCTAGAAGCGGCCAGCAAGATGGAGATCCTGAGAAACCGCGAAACCTGTACTAAACTGGGGTCTAAAACAGGTCTCTGACCTGAATGTGGCCAGGTCTCCTGGGAGAACGAAGAGCGGTCAGGGAGTGGGTAGCAGTCCCAGTTCTGCTGCTGACTTGCTATGTGCGCTTCCCCTCTCTGAGTTTTGTTAATGAGGGGGTCCCCTCCACCCACATCATTCTGGGGTCCTCCTGTGGCTGGTGAAAGACAGAGTGTGGTCACCCTCCAAGCAAAAGGAGACTTCCAACATGGAGGATGCTCTTAGAGCTGTTAATTGCAAGAATGACCGGTCCAAGCTTCAGAGCAGACACAACCAAAGTGAAAGCAAAAGCCAGGAGCCAGAAGCAGACCCCTCCCCAAATCCCCAACAGAAGACATCTGAGCTTCTGGAAACTTCTCAGCACTCAGGGAGAAAACTCTCCTCAGTCCCTCGAATTCCACCTTAGTTTGGAATGGGGAGAAGAGAAGCCCAGAGCTAAAGCCCCTCTTCCGGCCCTAGGGTCGTGAGGGGTTTACTGCCAGCCCCACGGAGGGAGAGAACATTTACCAGAACCGTGACCCAGGAAAACAGGAGCCCTAAAAGAGGCAGGCTGCCCAGGAGACGGGCTGCTGGCTCTGCTTCCAGCTCTGCCATTCCTCACGCAGAAACTCCTAGGTTTTGTGCCTTCTGGAGTCTGGGAGCAGGAAAGCCACAGCTGGAGGGGCTTGGGCCCTGCCAAGTCCCCAGGCACTCGCCCGCGCTCTCTGGCAGAAGACAGGCTGGCAGTTTGGGCCTCACACCAAATCCACAAACCTCACCCTTGAGCAGTGGTCACGTGTGAAGACCCCCTGTTAATCTGTGCCCCCTGTGTGAGGCTCCACTCCAGCCCCCCGCCGTCTCATTCCCACCGCCCCCAGCCTGCAGGCAGCCTCCTCTCTCCCAGCAGCCCTCCCCAACCTCTCATCCAACTTGTGCACAGAGTTGTCTTCCTCACGTATCAGCAGGATCAAATGACTCCCCTGCTTAAGGAACGTGAATGGAATTTCTGTCTGTCTTTGTCTTTCTTCTTCAGTGACCCATCCTGAGCACCTAGAACAGGGCCTGGCCCACAGAAGGCACTCAGTCAACACCTGCTGAATGGTTCCCAGATGACCACAGGATAAAATTGCCCGTGCAACGACCAGTCCCCTTCCTATCTAATCTAGCTCATTCCAGACCCTCCATTCCCTTTACTTTCCCCACCTTCCCACACACCCAGCTGCCACTGCCTCGGCTCACTCCCCCAGGCCCACCACACCCGGTGTGCCTTTGTACTTCTGTGCCTTTGCTTGAGCGGTTCCATCTGCCCAGACACCCTTCCTCCCCCTCCCCAAGGGACTCCAATACCCTGTTGCATATTCCAACAACCTTTTCTAATCTGGACCTCCTGGCATGCTTCAGCCTGAGTTATTTCTCTCTCCTCTTCCCCCTAAGTCTGGTAAGGAAACTTCCTACAGAGCACTTGCCATGTGCTAGGCACGAAGGTCCCACCTAGGAGGTTATCACTACCATGGGACAGATGAAGAAAGCGGAGGCTCAGTGAGGCGCGTCACACAGCCAGCCGGTGCTGGCGCCTGACTGCATCACCACCTCTGAGCGACGCCTGTCATTTACTACTCACTAGGCTGGGAGCTCTTGAGGTCCCCTAGGCTCTGCATCCCTGGGGCAGGCCTGGCCCTGCTGGTGCCCAGGTAGGCCCTAATCATCCAACCGCTGGACAGAACATCGCGACGAACAGATGAGCCGCCAGCCTCCTCCCCTTCCTCCCTTCTGCCTTTTGTCCCAGTCTGGGCAGTTCCTCTGGCGAGCTGGGAGGGAAGCATTTGGAGGGAAAGGGGTTCCTTCCCAATTCCATTCGTTTCTATCAACTTAGGTCAAGATCCTTGTGTGACAAGTCTCCAAAGTGTGAAGGGCGCTCACAGGTCCCAGAGCCGACCTTTCACTAGAGAAGCCATACTCGAAGAGCACCACGTCGAACGAAAACCAAAAACCAGCACTAGAGGGTAACCCCTCTCCCGCGGCTCGCCCGGGCGGGCTCCGACTCCGCCCCCGCCGGTCCGGCCCCGCCCACCCAGGCCCCGCCCGCGCCGCTCCCGCAGCGCCGGGGTTCCCGGGCCTGGACCACCCGCACTGCTAGGAGGGTATCTTACGCGGGCCACACAAGCTCATCCGAGAGTGCACAGGTGCCCCAAGGCTGCTACCGGCCAGGGAGGGCCCCGACAGGGCTGGGGAACCGTCCGTACATCCAAGTTTTCCGTTTCCCCCACCCCTCGGTTAGGAAAGCTTACTTTCTCTAAGTGACCGTCCCTTTCAATTAGACTTGGCACTCCCAGGCCACACGCCTCCCATCGGGAAGCAGACAACAGTTCTGATTTGGATTTTAAGTACTTGCTGTGTGCTAGGCACGAGTGCCCCGCCTCATCCCAGGAGGGTATCATGCCCATTTCACAGTGAAGAAACTGAGTTTCACCCTACTTTTCTGACGCCCGATTTCTCACCGTTTTGTGCCTCTGGCACGTAAAACATACACACGAATCTAAATCCCCCCAAAGCCCCGGTTTCCAGAAAAGTTAGGGATGGGGGGAAGGGGGATCAATTTGGGAAGCGCCAGGGTGGTTTCTGGGGACTTACTGGGAAGTTCTGCTCTAAGCACGAGTGGAAGGTGCCTCTTCGTCGAGGCCAAGGGTTCGAAACCCGCCTGGCAGATGGCACCTGTCCTCGCCTACAGGGGGCCCCGAAGGCTGGTTGCCCTCCCCTCGCCGAGGTCAGCGCGATGTCGTGGAGGCGGGGTGTCCCGCACTGGCGGGGCGCGGCTCCGGTGGGTGCGGGTTCGGAGTCCTCTCGGCGGCAGACCCGGGACAGGAAGCTCCCGGACGGACGGACAAACAGACCCCGACAGCCCTCGACTCCCTCCCCGGCCCTGCCAACAGTCACTCCGCGGGCGCCGCGGAGCGGAAGGCGAGGCGGCGCAGACTCACCCGGGCGGCTGCGGGTTCAGCTCGGTCACGGTCGGGCGGCCGGGGACCGGGGGCTCCACGACCCCGTCCCCCCGGGCTGCCTCCTTCGGGGCGCTATGATCCCGGGGCCGGAGGCTCGGGGTGTGGGGGGTGGGTCTCGGTCGAGGGAGGCGGTGGCGGAGAGGGCGCAGCGCCCGCTCCGGGACCAGGATGGGGACGCAGGAAGCTCTGCCTCGGAGCGCGGGCGTGCAGGAGGGAGGGACGGCGAGAGACAGAGGGCGGCGCCGGCCAGGAGCGGCCTCCAGCCCCGAGAGGCGCCGCCCACCAGTCGACCCTCCCCCCCGGCCCGCCGCACCACCCCCAGGACTGGGAAGAAGACCCGAGCTGCGGAAGGAAGGCACCTACTCTCTCGCGTCGGATGGGGGGCGGTGTCGGCGGGTGGCGGGGGGGGGGGGTCGGNTCGGCCAAGTCCTTCCCCGACCCCCGCCACTCCGAGTTGGCTAAGCAGGGATGGGGGAAGGGAACAGAGCCCAGACATCCCCACCCCCGGGCCGCGGAGTTGGATGTGGGGGTGGAATGGGGGACGGTGACTCGGGCCGGGAGTCCAGGTTAGTTAAATGTTATGTAGAGCTGGGAGACACCCCCCCATCCCCCACTCCCAACTCAGGCCCGAATATGCAGGTACAGCACTGAGGACCCACCTGCCGCGCCTTTACCTGGCCGGGCGCTCACCTGGCCACCCGGTGCGCCGGCCTCTCCCTCCACTTTCTGGGGAGGCCACCGCCTCCCTCTTCACCCCTGGGCGTGTTCGGGGCGCTGGGACCCGCCTGCACCGCCCAAGGCTGGTGGTTTGCGAGGTGACTGATGGGTGGAGGTGGGAAAGGAGGAAGCAGATTTTTAAAAAACGAAGTCTGCTCCTGCCCGGCCCCCCACCCCTCCCGGTCCCCTGCTTTCCCCCCCCCGTGGGTTCCCGGTCGCACTGCCCGGGTGGAGCCCATTTCGGGGGCCCGCGCCTGCATGCATACGGGATGCGGGCGCCCTGTCCAGAGAATCTTGCCTATTGGGTGCTTTCATTCCCAGCTTTCCGGAGAACTTTCCCAATGAAACACCGGCTGTCGTTGGCCTGACCACCAGGTTGCAGGCGGTGGCCCACCAATGCCTAGAGCCCCAGAACTGCTGCCTGAGGCCTGGCTCGGGGGAGGGTAAACCCGAACTGGTGAGCTGCCTCTGACTGGCTGCGGCTCTGCCTCTGCTCCCCCACCTGGAGGTTTGCCCTGGAACCAAGCCTCTCTGGCGCCCAAACTGATCTCAGCCAGACCACAAAAAAACCTGGATTCTAAACCTAGAGGGAGAAGATAGCCCGCCGCCTCTCCCAATCTTAGATTGTTTTGAATTCCAGGAGAGGCCAGGTCTGGGGTCCCCTTCTCCCCCGACTGTCCAATTCTTTGAAGTTAAAACCCTGAGAAAGGCCAATAGGCAGCTGGCCAGGTGTCAGATAATCCAGCTGAGGACAGAAGGCGCCTCCTACTGGGAATCTGCTGTGTCCAGGACAGAAATTAGAGGCCCTGGTGGAATTGCAATCAAGTTCACTGTCAAGCTGCCAAGTTCATGGGTACACATCATCCAAAGGTGTGTATACCTATGATCCATTGTTGCTTTTTAACCTGAACAGAAACAGTTCAACAGGTCCCTGGTGTCCACAAATAGGCAAATTTGGGGCTGACTTGTGATTTGGGGATGAGGAAAGCATTTAGGGAAACAGCGATGAATCTCCATGAATATAACAACAACTTATTCCTCACAGCCTTACTATGGACCCATTACCAGGTTGCTACTCACTTCCCAGCCCATTTAATCCTTTTTAACAACCCCAGGGATGATTTTGGTTACACCCACTTTATAGGAGAGAAAGCTGAGGCTTCAGGAGGTGAGGTCATCATTTGCCCAAGGTCACACAGCTGGGAAGTATCAGCAATTAGACCCCAGTTCATTGGCTACAGAGCCCATGCTCTCCCATCTTTGGAAGAATTCCTTGTCACTCTGCACAGACTCTCTCCCCTGAGACAAGGTTCCCTGCTTCTCCTGTGTTTCAGGAAGAGAAGTCACTTTTGTCTCACTCTGCACAGTGACATAATTCTTTACAAGTCTGCCTCCTGCTCTCCTTGAGGATAGGACCCCTTCTCTTGGCCCCCTGCAGGTGCTTAATAAATATTTGTTGGCTAAATGAAAGCCCCAAATAGTACACTATTTTATTGAATGGGGACAACTGTTTGTGTAGGCAGGTACCTGTGATCACAAGCTCACATTGGAGAGCTCTGTGTATTCCATCACAAAGTTTAGACAATGAATTTGGGATCCTTCCAGCTTCCAAATGGTTGATGAGAAACAGTCACGTTGCTCTCAGAAAAGACCCAGAATCTGGCTTTCATTTCACTCTGCAAGACCAACTTTGGAGAGGCCCGGGCTGGGGATAATCATTTCAGACAGCAGCTCTAGCTCCCACCTGGAGGCAAGGAGCCTCAGTACTTTTCCATGCCAGTATCCAGCTCCAGATCCACCCCGCTCTGCCACAAATCTAACTGGGCAGGTCTCGTCTATCTCAGCAAATCATCTTCGGAGTGTTCCTTTTAGGCAGGCTCACCCTGGCTAATCTGGGAAGAGGCTGGAGAAATTCCCATCCGAAGGCAAGCCACAGGCAAATCTAGAAACTGGCAGAGGAAGTGTGTTTCTCCTTGTCATCCTACCCTTCGTGGCCCTCTCCCTCTACATGGTAAGTTTTTCTGATCCTTCCCAGGTTCTTTAGGTCCTGTTGAGGAGCCCGACTTCATTTAACTGCCAACTGCTCTGCCAGCTCACAAGGGCCTGAGATGTGTCTTCATTCTTGGGGAAAGAGCCAAAGAAGTAAATCTTGAATGGTGGAATTTCTGTTACCATTACCATAACAGGCAGTGGGGAAGATGACGGTTCCCATTTACTGAGCACTATATTTCAAGAGTTCTGCAACCATTGTATTGTTTAACCTTCTCAACAGCCTTGGGAAGAAAATTCTGTTATTTCAGTGTTTCAGATCGGGCTGAGACTCAGAGAAATTACACACCTCCATCTGTTAACAAGCGGTAGAGCCAGGATTTGAACGGACATATATGCTTGCTCTTAACCACTACGCTAGGAACCCCCTGGGAAAAGCAAAATAATGGCTGCCGGAAGATGTTCATATTCTAATCTCCAGAACCCGTGAAGGTGTTACCTGACACGGTAAAAGGGACATGGCAGATGCGACTGAGTGACGGCCCTTGAGATGGGGCAATTATCCTGACTCATCCCGGTGGATCCAGCACAGTCACAGGGGTTCTTTTAAGAGGGAGGCAGGAGGGTCAGACAGAGTTGTAGCGGTGGAACCCGAGGGCAGAGTGATGTGATTCCTGGAGGGGCCATGAGCCCAGCAACGGGGGCAGCCCCTAGCAGCTGGAAAAGGTCAGGGACGGATTCTCACCTGGGCCCTCCAGAAGGAACACGGCTTTTCTGACACCTTCATTTCAGCCTCCTGAGACAGAGTTTGGTTGGACTTGTGACCTTTAGAACTGTAAGCTAAGGAATCTGCGTTGTTCCAAGCCCTGAAGCTTATGGTAGTATGTCACAGGAGCTCTAGGAAACCAACAGGGCTGGCAAACTCAGCCATGGAGACAGATGTTTATGTCACCTACCTTTCCAGCTAAGCGTCCCCCATATGTCTCTTCTCCAAGACGCACTGTGATACAGCCTGCACCATGGATTTAGAAAGAAGGCAGGATTTCATCAGATCTGTCTCTCATTTCTGAGTCCCCTGCTGCTTACGAGCTGTAGGACCCTGGATCGATGTCTCGTCCTCTCTGAGCCTCAGTTTCCCAATCCTCTGTAAAAACAGTGATGCTGATAATACCGACTTAGGGGGACTGACACGAGAGTCAGGTGAGACAGGATGTGGCCGAGTGTCTTGTCAACGGCCCAGCGTTGTTTGAACATGAGTCTCTTGGCGCCTTAGCCTCACCGTTTCTGGAAGTCTGGATTCTAAGCGGAGGGGATGCTGCTCTGAGCCTTCTCCTGGCAAACATTTCTATTCGCTCTGGCTGAGTGGGCGAGTAACTAATTTAACATATTAGACTGTCTCTGCTTGGTGATGAGACCTCCCTCGGTCGGGAAGTGAAGCTGAAAACCGACTTAGAGGACAGATCGTCATGGGGAACTCACACAGGCGCTCAAGAATGCCTGTTCAAGGATTTTCACTGCGGAGTATTTAACATGGGCGATGGGGTTACCACCCTGAGCGCCACCGGTAGAAGACAGCTAAGCCGAGATGTAGGCTTGTGCCGGGACGCTATGTGGTCACGAAAAAGGAGGAGATAGAGCTGAAAGGGAAGAAAAGCCAAGATGTACCGTGAATGGAGAAAGACAAGGGACTGAGCATTATGATGCCACACAAAATTTTTTTTTAAATATAAACACACATATGTTTGCTTATGCATAGAAAGTATATGAGAGGGGGTGCTGGGTGACTCAGTCAGTTGAACGTCCGACTCTCGATTTCGGCTCAGGTCATGATCTCAGGGTCGTGGGATCGAGTCCCGTGTTGGGCTCCACGCTCAGCAGGGAGTTTGCTTGGAGTTCTCTCTCTCCCTCTCCCACTGCCCCTCCCCTGCTTGTGCTCACTCATTCTCTTTCTCTCAAAACAAACAAACAAACAAACAAACAAACAAAAAGTGTATGAGAGGAATGAAACCAAACTGGGGTTACCCTTAGAAATAGAAAAGCAGTGTGTGTATGTACTAAGAAAAAAAAAAAAAAAGAGGGACGCTTGGGTGGCTCAGTCTGTTAAGCGTCTGCCTTCTGCTCAGGTCATAATCCCAGGGTCCTGGGACTGAGTCCTGTGTCCAGCTCCTCGCTCGGCAGGGAGCCTGCTTCTCCCTCCGCCTGTGCTTGCGTGCACTCTCTCTCTCACACACAAATAAATAAAGAAAATCTTGAAAAAAAAGAAAAAACAAAAGGAGGCCGTGTGCATTGTCCCCCAGGAACACATCCTCCCTTACCCCTGTGTCTTCTCCCATCTTCCACTCTTTTGCTCCATTCTGAGCAGGTGGCCCCTTCTTCCCACTCACTCTGGACAAGGGCTCATTACTAGACCTTGAGAAGCTGAGCAATGTCTCCACTGTGTGAGTCGTGCCAAAGTCAGCAGTAAATCACATACATACGTGTACTTGTAACGTGTCCCTCCTCTGGAGCAGTTCCCGTTAGTCACCGGGAAGGGATGTGCCCACCAGCAGGTGTCCCCTGTGACGTACTGGCCCAGCCTCTCGGAAGGTTGCATCAGGTCTGCGTGGCAGAGAAACTGTGCTCATACTGTGCAAAGCGAAATTGGGCAGTTGGACTGTTGGTTTATATGAAACCATTTGGATCCAATTGCCCAAAAAATGTTTCAGAAATGTCTCTACCTCTGTTACCACTGTAACGGGGCCTGTGTGGACGACTCAGCCCAGAATGGAGCTAGTGAGGACCTCCTGGCATTAGGGTACCAGTTCTTGAGGCCCCTGAGCACAGACAGCCAGCAAGTCTCTCTCCTTATCACCCCTAATCTTTGGTGCCCCGTCCCCTGGAACCTTCCTCTATGTCACATCTTCAGTCCATCCAGCTGCTTCCGAACTGGTGTCCTGCTTCCAGGCTGTCCCCCTTGGATGCATTCTCCATGTCGCACGGTTAGCGATGTGACACACAGACCTGAGCCATGGTTCTCCGGGGCTCTCAGCACGGAGTCTGGACTTCTTGCCCAAGACACAGGACTTCATGACCGGGTGGCTCCTCTGACGTGCTCAGCCTTGTTACTCATGGCCCCTCAGGCTCCAGGCCCTGTCATTCTTCCATGGTCCCTTTTCCATCAGGGATGAAACCTTTCCCAGAAGCTCCCCATAAACTTCCTTGACAGCTCCCTTGCCGGAATTGGGTCACAGGCTCTTTCTGAAACCCATGACCGGCAAGGGCCCTCGAGACTCGTGTAGACCCCCGAGTCACTGGGTTGGGGCGGACACCTGAACCAGACGGAGGCACTGCCAATGGGAAGAAGAGGCCGGTGCGTCCAGCAGGCACCTAGATCAGGCCTCCCCACCCCCTGCCGGGTGCAGCGAGGCCACCAGGTTCCACCGAGGCAGGAAGCCGGCTGCAGAGAGAGCACGAGAGGGCAGATCCCTGGTTTGCTGTCCACCTTCCTCCCTTCGTACTGCTAAGCAGCATTCCTGCTTTTCCAGTGAGTTTCCTTTTTTTGCTTAAACTAGTCTGATGAGCTTCCATTTCTTGCAATGCAAGGGTCCTAAGAGAATCCCTTGGATGCTCTTGCAAGCAGCTGATGGCAGTGCCAGAGGCTGGGTACAGATGCCCTGCTCCTCTCCGGTGAAGCGACTGCACCGAAACCCCCAGCAGCAAGCACTGGGGCCCTGGGTGACTCGGATTCTGGGAACCCCATTCACTTCTAGGGTAAGTCTGCGGCAACAGCAGCGGGCGCTCCTACAGTGCTGACTGCACGCTGGGCACTGTTCTAAGCAGTTCACAATTTCTGTCTCATTCATCACCCTCATCACCACAGGAAGGAGATAGTATATTTCCTTCTTTTACAGACGAGGAAACTGAGACCCAAAGACATTAAGTGACTTGATCAAGCTCACTCAGCTGGTAGGTGGTGGCATCTGGCTGGGAACCCAGGCTGCCTGCGGTCCGTGCAGCCACACGCTTCTCTGCTCTGGCTCTCCTGCTAGCGTGGCTTGCAATGCTCTTCGGGACTTCTGATCCAGGTTTGGAGGATGGGAGATGAGCCTGGGGACCGAGATTCGGCTTCCCCTGGCTGGGAAAGGCCCGAAGAAGGAGCACGGTCCTGTCTTCCATTCATTCCGCGCATTCCGCTCAAGTGAGCTAATACTTCGTGAGAGCCAGTGGCTCTTCTTATTTCAGGGTAAACCAGATTCACCAGAAGAGCAGATATAACATTTTTGAGTTTTAAGAATCAAGACTTTGAGGTTGTAAAAACCTGAGCTCTGAGTTTCAAAAGTGGGAGCCCTGGGCATAAGGTTTGCGTCATTAACAAAAGGTTTGGGGACTAAGCAAGATCCAACAACCACTTGCCCAGACCCAGATAAGATCAGGTGTCTCTGGGCTGGGGGTCCACGCAGAAGGGCAGAGGAGAGGGGAAACAGTTATGATGATGTGGGTCTCCAGAGAGGTGAATGCTGGCCAAAGCAATGGCCCCGCGGCAGTCTGAGAGTGGGTGTGGGCTGGGGGGAGCCCCGGAAAATGTCTGTCCCTCACCCAGTGTGGTGCAGGAGGGGACAGTCACATGGAGTGGCGACAGCCCTGCAGCAGTGTGCCTGGCCCCGCCAGAGCCCCCCGTGTGCCTAAGAGGAGGGCAGAAGAAGCTGAGAGAAGAAAGAGGGAGAAGCTGGGCAAAGAGAGGGCTCCCAGGAGGCGAGGAGGGCACGTCTACCATCTGGAACACAGAAATGAGGTCATGTCAGCAGGTGCCAGAGAAGACCAGATTGCTGCTGGCCCCTGCCCAGGCCTTGGCACTTCGTGAGCTCCCTTCACAAAAAAAAAGAAAAGAAAGAGAGAAAGAAAGAGAGAAAGAGAAAGAAAGAAAGAAAGAAAGAAAGAAGAAAGAAAGAAAGAAAGAAAGAAAGAAAGAAAGAAAGAAAGAAAGAAAGAAAGAAAGGCACAACCTAGAACAAGTGGTAGGGAGACTGATTGTGATTTTCTCCCACCCAGCAGAACAGGGATTGGAAATAGAAATTAAGCCTAGTTCTAAAAACTGAGGTTACGTTTCTTGCACACTCCACAACGTAGACGGAGCATCCTGCCCACTTCCCGGCTGTTCCTAAAAAGGCTTTGCGTGTCCAGCTCTGCTCTCATGTACATTTCTGCACGGAGGAGGTTAATAAGGTTCTTCAAGAGAAACGGAGGAAGAGAGCATAGAGCAGAGGAACAATACTCCTGCGTGTTCTGCGTCCATTTTCAGGCAGCCCACCAGGCTCCGTCTTCTACCATCCCAGCTATCCCTGTGCCCTCATCCCCTGCAGAAAAGCCGCCCAGTATTGATATAGTGGAGGTGACGGTGCTTTCTACCTGCTTCATAGTGACCCTCTATCACCCCCAACCAACAGTGTGCTGCCTTCACCGTACCCGTCATTGCAAATAATTGTGTCCCCTGGGGTGGAGATTTGACATTCCACTGTGCTGTCCAGGTAGTGGACGTCTTTGTCTGTGACTCTTAGGGCGCTTAACACCAGAGTTGTGCAACCTTGCACTACTGACATCTGGGCGGGGTACGTCTTTGTCTAGGGGGCTGCCCTGTGCTCTGTGGGATGGTAAGCAGCTTCCCCGAACCTCTGCCTACCAGATGCCAGTAGCAGGACCCCTCTCAAGTTCTGACAACCAAACATGACTCCAGACATTGTCAAACGTCCCTGGGGGGAAAGGGGAATCACCCCTTGCCCCCACTGAGAAGCACTGCTTAAAGTACTGCATACAGGACCCCCAGCATGTGCTTTTGCTCTGAAGTTGATGTCAGTGAAGATAGATGTCAAAATCTAACCAGAAAGGCAGTGGCCTGGAAGTCAGAAGTCCTGGGGTCAAGTCTCACTTCCCACCTGTGTGCCCTTAAGCAAATTACATAGCCTCTCTGAGCTTCAGTTTTCCCTGATGAGTGTTGGGGATAATTAACGAGGAAAGGGATCTGAGTCTGTTTTGCTCACTACTGCACCCCCAATATCTAGAATACTACATAGTACATAGTAAGTGCTCAATAAAAATGTGTTGACTGACTGACTGAATCTCTGCCCTGCCTCCCTCCCAGGGCTTCTGCAGGGTCCACATGGAAAAGTCTGTGCAAACTTCCATGACTGAGGGATCATGGAAAATACTGCACTCTGTCCAAACTCAGAACACAGGTGTCACTGGCTGGCATTTTCTGAGCCAATTTTATGAAGATGCAAAGACTCATAATAGCCAAATACTAGAAACAACCTATGTGTCCTTCAATAGCCGAGGGTTTAACTGCGGTATAGCCACGCCATGGAATACTATATAGCAATAAAAAGGAACAGATCCTCGAGGTATGCAGCAATCTGGATGGCTTTCAAGGGAATCATGCTGGGTTTTAAAAAAGCCAATCTCGGAAGGTCCCATACTGTAGGAGTCCATTCATAGAATATTCCTGAAACCACCAAATTATGGAGCTGAAGAACATTGCCAGGGGTTGTGTTTGTGCCAGCATGGCGTGGCTTCCACGGAGCAGCGTGGCAGAGCTTGTGGGAACAGAACAGTTCTGGATACTGACGAGGAGGGTCTGGTTACAGGCACGTATACACATGTTAAGAACTGCACAGCCCTACGCACCGGTAGACACACACACCCCTGTATATAGGTGGACCATGAAATCCAAACAAACTCTGTGGGTTCTACCAATGTCAATTTCAATGTCAATTTCCTGGCCGCCCTATTGTAGCAAAGACTGGGTGAAGGACACACAAGACCTCCCAGCCATTTTTTTTTTTTTTGCAATTTCCTGTGAATCTGTTATTGTTTCAAAATAAAGATCTGAACCTGAAGAAAATAAATACACAGGGACAAAAGGGAAGAAAGAATTCCCCAAAACATGTGCAGCATAAAAATAGTTAAATTCCCCAGATCACTAGAGGAGGTGAGAGACTGAGACCACAAACTCAAGCTGGCAGGAAATGGAACTATTTTTCCATGACTCAGCCTGATTTATCTTAGGAGCCCCTATTCTGCCAGGTGGCAAAAATGCTTCCCTCCCCGCCCCCCCCCCCCCCCCCCCCGCCCCTGCTGGGGTTGCATCTAAATTCTGAAGCCTTGTGTCATGCCAAAGCCTCCTAGGGGCACATCTGGTGCAGACGCCATCCATCCCTGTTCCCAGCCTGGCTGCTGGGCTGTTGGTAGTGGCAAACCCATGCTGAGCCTGAGGGAAATCTAGCAGGACAAGTCACTACCTGGTATCCTCTGACTCACATGTAGTCCACAGATACGTTTCATTTGACACATATAGTATTTTAAAAGTTCAGTTGCCAATATTTGAAATGGGAATTTTCACCTAAGAGTCTAGATATTTGAAAGAAAAACAAGATTTTCGTGTCTTGTTAAAAATAATATTTTCATGTTTTGTAAAAAATAATAAAGATTTTCATGTCTTGTAAAAAAAATCTAGAATTCTGGAGCAGATCACTCTGGGGACACATCCCAATGGGGCAGCAATCTGCTGGACCCTACTGCGTGGTGACTGCCCCAGTACCCCAGGCATGCCCACTGTGGGCTCACCGCAGTCGCCACCATTCCCTATTACATGGGGTCTGGTTCACTCATTTGTAAAATCTGCCTAGCCCACGTAGTCGCTTGAGTTGGCAACCTCACTCTTTCCTATTTCCGTGTCACTTTTGGGTCCCCAGGGCCCATTTTTCTCCTGCTCCTTGCTGGGGTGCAGAAAAACGCGGTGGAGCTGTCTCAGACGCGTCTGCCTCCCTCTATCAAATGGCCATTCAGTCTGGGGTCTTGCTCCCCTCCCCGGTTCCACACGGGAAAGGAACACAATGGAACACAGCCCAGGGCCCTCATTCTCAGTTTCCCTTCCTTTCAGGCACTCCCTCACCCTCCTGATCTGGGAACCTTTGTCCGCCCTAAGAGGCAGGAAGCCTTGCTGGTCCAGCATCTGTGTCTCTCTCCCCGCCCTGCCCCCCTCCTCTTCTATTGTCTAAACACACCAGTCCTTTCTATTTCCCCTGATTTCCTAGGCTTTCAAAATCCAAAGCCAGGACTATTTGGTTCTCTTTTTTTCGCTATGTCATTCCTTCCTGGAGGCATATGATAACAGCTGCCTGAGTTTTGGGGGTGGAGAGGATCTTGAAACAGTAACAAAACCTGGGAATGAAAAACGCATCAGTTAATTTGAGATGTCACCCGTCATCCTCTTTCTACACGCCAGGTGCTGTGCTAAGCTCTTTACGTGCGCTATCTCATTTCAACCTCAAATTGGAAATGAGGCTGAGAGGAAGTGTTTGTCCAAAGTCAACAGCTAGCGAGGGGCAGAGCTGAGACTTGAACCCACAGTAGATCATCCTAGCCACCGGGTTCCCCAAAAGTATGGCTTTATTACATCTCCACCCTTTCGGCTTCCTGCGCTCCCAGGTACCTGACCACCGTGACAGAGGCCAATCAGAACTCTTACCTGGGAGAATCTGAAAGGCCATTGGTCGAATTTTTTATCCAGCTCCGCCCATTCCCCAGATGATTGGCAGGGTGGCCGTGACTGACAGGTTGCTGATCCTTGGCCCAGGGAAATACATTGACCCCCCACCGCACGCCACTTTACCCGCAGCATGAGAGTCCAGACGGCCAGGACAGATCGACTCTCTGGAGAAGAGCAGGGATAAAAATGGAAGGACAAAACAAGAGGTTGAGTCAGAAAGTTGGCAAATCTAGTTACGGGAAAGGATAGAAGCTGGCTGCTATCAATTTGTAAATCAGCAGCCCGCCTTGCAAGCTGGATAAAGCTTTTTTCTCCAAAATCTAATTATAAGACAGAGCCTAGAGAGGCGTCCTGGGTTTTCTGCTCAACTCCCTGCAGCACTCCAGCGCCCCCGCCCCGCCCCGCCGGCCACCATAGCCCATGCCCCGCTGTCCCCTGTCCAAGGGCCTTGCTAGCAATCCGTGAGCTTGCTTGTCACGGGGCCTCTGAAGAGCTGTTCTCTCGAAGCACTTGGGCAGATAGGCATTCCTTCCTCACCCCTGGTGGGCGGGAGCAGCTAATAAGCCATCTGTCCTGCCAGCCCGCTGCCTGGCCACGGGCTCTGCTCTGAGGCTCTCTGCAGCCAACCGCCTGGGAACAATGAGTCAGTGCAGCCCCTAGAAAAGACAGGTCCACCCCATGTCTCTGGGTTTTCTCCCAGGCAGCCACCTGCACAGCCTCGGCACCGGATTTGGACAGCACCATCGAGCTACCTGGCCCTCTGGCCAGAAACAGGGAAGGTTTTGTTTTGTCTTTAGTTCAAGGTAATTCAACATTTAAAAATGGGTATTAAGTGACATTGAGATAAATTCCTGCTAGAAACTTAACACTTTCTTTCACTTACATCGTTCTTTAGCTAACACGGGCACCATTCGGAATGCTGGCACTTGACTTTGAGTTGTTCCTATGGGAGGGAGTCTAGCTCGGTACTTAGGGGCACATGGCCCTGCAGCTGAGCTGCCTGGGTTCCAATCCTGGCTCCGCAGTCACTGACTACAGCTCCTTGGGGGAGGCATTTAACCTTGTGGAGCCTCAGCTTTTTCATCTGTAAAATGGGTTTAGTGAGAGTCCTGACCAAGTCACTGTCTGAAGGGCAGCAAGCAATGCCTGGCTCAAATTGCTCTGTAAAAGGAAGACCTTATTATTGAAGAGAAACGCCCAACACAAATGAAACTGTTCCAGGTCAGGGAGGGGTGGGGTCACAGAGTCGCTGCCCTTGAGGTGGGGGTTACTCAGCAGACCTATGATTGGAGTTTCAAGGGCATAGCGCTGCTAGTCCACCTGGACTCTCTCTCCAGTGGCTCAGCTGCAGGACTGACCCAGCGAGCTGTCGAGGCCAGGAGGAAGGTGCCAGGCTGCGATTTCCTCTCCAGCGCATCCTGCGTTATGGAACACTGTTGGAGGAGGGGGGCAAGGGCTGGAGACGTGGGGGCCACTCAGAGGGCTCTCAGGAAGGAGGTAGGAGGGCAGTGGAGGAGGGTAAGCAGCCTGTGCCCCGTGTCCTCTTGGCTTCTGGGGACCAGGCTGCTCAGAAGGAGGAAGTCATGGCCAGACGTGCTGAGTTCTGAGTTAATGACTTCGTGGGCTGCCAGGGGAGATGGGAACTGCCACCCCATCCCGTGGAAATCCCCTGTAGATGGGTGGTGGTGGTGGTGGTGGTGGTGGTGGTGGTGGGGTCTCCCTGTGCTGGAACTCTCCTCTGGTTCCAGCCTTTTACTGATTTTTATTTATTTATTTTTATTGAGTCATAATTTACATTTAGCGAAGTGCAAAACTCTTGAGTGGACGGCTCACTGGGTTTCTACCTATGCACATACCCGTGTGTGCGGTCACCACCCAGATCAAAATCTAGAGCGTTCCCAGGACCCAGGAAGGCTGCCCCATACCCTTTCCTGGCTCACGACTCCCCAGAGTCCTCAATTCTAACCATTATCACCTTCAACTACGGCTGCCCTGTTGCCTGTTTTTGAACTTCAAATAAACAGAATCGTCCAGGATGTATTCTTTTGTGTCTGACTTCTTTCGTTCAACATTGGGTCTGGGTTTTCATACATCTACACTTCATTTTTTTCCTTCCCGGCTGTATAACATTCCATCATGGGAATATCCCATAATTTATGTTTTTATTCAGTTCCTTTCCAGGTTGGGACTACTATGAATAAAGAAGCTAGGAACATTTTTGCACCTGACTTTTGGGGTATGGAAGTTCCCGTTTCTGTCATGCATACGCCCTGAAGTGCTTTCAGGCCTTTTAGACATTCTATTTGAAAATGCTCCAAGATCAGGGAATAGGGAACTAGCGTGTTTCCCGCCCCTCTTCTCCCCTCCCCCTGCACAGCCGCCTCCGGGTTACAGGCGTGAGAGTCTGAGAAGCAGAAAGGAGACAGAGGGCACCACACCACAGCAGCCACGTTCAGAAGAAGATGTAAAAATACGCTGGCCACTTGCCAACAGCATTTCCCCTTTCAAAA
Source organism: Ailuropoda melanoleuca (assembly GCF_002007445.2). NCBI lineage: Eukaryota > Metazoa > Chordata > Mammalia > Carnivora > Ursidae > Ailuropoda > Ailuropoda melanoleuca. The sequence goes on along the minus strand of NC_048228.1, from coordinate 10,879,629 downwards.
ATGTCATCTGACCTTAGGCTGGTGATGTACGTAGAGATTTTCTGAAACTTGGAAGAAAGCTCTCTTTCTCTTGCTGACGGTGCCTGCTGAAGTCTCGAATGTCATGCAGGAACTCAGAGATGCACAAGTACATTTTCCCCATTTACAGATAGGAAAACTAATAGCCAGAGAAGGCACCTGCCTAAAGCCTCACAGCTGGTAAGTGACAGGACCACGGACCAAAGAATCCTGGCCTCCAGTGGCCGTCTCTGTAAGTTGGGAGGAAGGAATCGTAGTCACTGGTCTTTCTCAGGGCTATCGGCTAAACGGCAGCTGCTGTCCCCAAAGTTTGGAGACCCCTAGTAGTCACCCTTCCATGATTAGTGGGTGTCAGATTCTAGATTTACTCTATTGATCACCTACTGTGTGCCGGGACTGGTTTAGTCTCTGGGCATACAGCAGGGGAGGACACAGACTAGCGTGCCTGCCCTCATATAACGTGACATGCTCACAGCGGACAAGACAATAAACCTCGTAAGTAAGTACATAAAGTGAAGTAAGTTGGACAAAGGTCAGTGCTATAAGTAAAACAAAGAGAGGATGATGGGAGGTGCTAGAGGCTTGGGGGACAGGGAGGGTTGGCGTTTTGAACAAAGTGGTCCGAGAAGGTGACATTCAGAAGGAGGTGAGGGATGCTGGGGGGGTGAGGCGGGGGCTGTGGGATGGGGACAGTGTTCTGGGCAGGGAGAACATCAGGTGCAAAGGCCCTGCGGTAGGACCCTGGGGGTACCCGGGGAACATTGAGAACTGTTTGGCGGAAATGAGTTGAGCAAGTGGGAGGGGTGTGGGAGATGAGGTAGGAAAGGGGAGGGGCAGAGGGGCCACATAGGTGGCTAGGACTCCGGCTTTTACTCAGTGAGATGCAGAGCCTTCAGAGTTGCCCCAGAGGAGTGACAAGACCTGACTTAACGTTCCTAAGGGGAGCTGGCTGCTATGTGGAGACTAGACAGTAAGGGCAGAAGCAGGGAGACCAGCCAAGAGGCTGTGACGATAATCCAGTGACAGATGATGGGGCTTGGCCCGGCAGGCGGAGACAGTGGAGGGAGACCTGTGCCAGTAACATTTTGAAGGCAGCGCCAATAGGCGTCCCTGGCAGGTTGCTGTTGGTGCTAATTCAAGACCACCTTGAGTGCAGAGCAGGTGTGCTTTGCAAAGAGGGCCATTGAGTTTCAGGTACAAGGTCCTCTTCTAGATCCCTCCTTTATTTTTTTATTTTATTTTATTTTTAAAGATTTTATTTATTTATTTATTCGACAGAGATAGAGACAGCCAGCGAGAGAGGGAACACAAGCAGGGGGAGTGGGAGAGGAAGAAGCAGGCTCACAGCAGAGGAGCCTGACGTGGGGCTCGATCCCATAACGCCGGGATCACGCCCTGAGCCGAAGGCAGACGCTTAACCACTGTGCCACCCAGGCGCCCCTAGATCCCTCCTTTAGGTTCCCTTCCCCAAAGTCAGCCAGGGAAAGTCTCACCATGTCCACCCCCAACATGGGACTGAGCCCTGCAACCAAGGAAATGTGTGAGTGTGGACATGTGTGTGTACGTGGGTGTGTTTGGGGGAGGGGAGATCACTTTGATGCTTCTTTGCCTGTCCTTTGCCTGCTCCCCCCATTCTGTTTTCTGGGAGGCATTTTGACAAAGCTCTAACCACTCGGCAGGCCTACAAACACCTGCACGATCAAACCTCACATAAGGCCACACTCCTTGAATATGCTCCAGCCCTACTGACCTTTTCTTTGGGGGCCCGAGCCTTTTCCACCTCAGGGCCTTTGCATTTGTCGTTTGGACCCGTGCTGAGTGGCACCTCTTTCTCATCTTTCAGGTCATAGCTCAAATGTCACCTCCTCCGAGAGGCCTTCCCTGCCCTCCCTGCTGGAAGTGAGTCACCCCAGCTGCTCTCTGCTTTCTACATAACACTGCAGTTTGTAATGATTTATTTATTTGTTTACTTATCGATTATTTTGTTGCTTGTGCTCTAAGGCACTGGAAGGGCAGGGAAGGAGCTGGTCTTGTTGGCTGTCAATTCCCCAAGTACAAAGCTCAGTACTCAGAGGGACAGAGCCTCTGCGATGGCCTGGGTGACCCCCACCTCCTGGTATTCTCACCTTGGGCATCCCTTTCCACACCGAATAGGGCGGGCCTTGTGTGACCGACAGAGCGTGAGGTGACGGCGAGGTGACAGAATGTGCCTTCCATGCCATGTATACATATATACGTATTTATCATATATAAAGGCTTTTAAAGGGTAATTCTTCCCTCCCTCCCTCCCTCCTCCCCTCCTTCCTTCCTTCCCTCCCTCCCTGCCTTCCCTCACTTTCTTCCTTCTCTCCCTCCCTTCCTTTAGATGCATATAAAATCTCCTACTGGTTCTGCTGCTTTGAACCCTGACTAATGCACAGGCAATCAAGGGTTATGAGCTCTGAAGTCAAACTACCTGGGTTCAAATCCCAGGTCTACCATTTACCTGCTCTGGGACTGTGGACCATTTTTTAATCTTTTTGCCTTGGTTGCCTCATTATAGAATAGGAATTATACCTACCCCACTGATCTGTGCCTATGAAATGAGTCAATAAGCCACAATGCAGTTAGAACCTGGAACACTCACTCACTACGGGAATGTTGGCTGTAGCTTTACACTCGCACAAACTAGCTGCTCGATAAATATTCTCCAAATACATGGCCGGTTAGTGAACGAGAGGGGCCAAGGGTCCTTGCGCCCCACTTCTTCCCGGGGTTGCTCCCGAGTTCAAGACTTTATATGTAGGACGGCTTTTAAAGAATATTTTTTGCCTCCCCCTCTCCCTTCCTTCCTTGTGCTGTCTCTCATACGTATACTAAACAATTATTCATTGTTCGTCTGCAATTCGAACTGAACTGCGCATTCGATTTTCCTTTAGCCTCTCTTGAGACCCTAAACGTGCTGCGTGTTCTCAGAGGCTTAGGGAGGTCGCCTGTGTGTGATGGGACGCTTTGATGCGTCAACCCCAACCCGGCCAGGTTCTGCCCTCAGTTACACCTCAGATGTTAATCTAGGCGTTGCTGCCAAAGTATTGTAGAGACGTGATCAAAGTCCGGAGTGATTGACTGTAAGTAAAGTAGGTTATCCCAGATAATCTGGGTAGGGCTAATCTAATCAGTTGAAAGGCCCTAAAAGCCCAGCTGAGTTTTCCCTACCTGTGGATTAGCAACGGCTGCCTCGCCCCTGCCCCAGAGCGTTAGCCCGCCCTTCCCGCTGGCCCGACCTACGGAGCTCAGGCTTGACTCGCCAGCCCCCCACGCTCCTTGCAGTACATTTCCACATATGTCTCCCGTTGGTTCTATTTCTCTGGTTGGACCCTGACCCCGGTATGGCTGGGTTACTTTAGCTTTCAGCTCTAAAGTCATACAGGCCCAGGGTTAGGAGGATGGAAACCAAGTCCCAAGTGGGGAACAGGGTTTCAGCTCAGAGGAGAGACCGGGTCCAGGAGGGAGGTTGCGTTTTTAAGTATCTGAGGGCTGAGGTCACAGATGCTTGTTTTCTGACTGCCTGGCATCCATCTCCCCTTTCTCCCCACCTGTCTAATGTCCTTTTGTGGTAATTACTCACCTCCTCTGGACAAGGTCTGGTAGAGAGGGAGGTGACTGGGAGCTCTCCCTTCCCGCAGCCACGGTGGTGGGCACGTGACCCAGGCCTCGCCAGCCAGAGGCTCCTCTGTTTGCATCTGAATTTGAGCAGGCGGTGCGTTCAGCGAGGTCCTGAGGGCCACTCCCAGGAAATCCCCTTTTGCAAAAGCCAGGAGGAGCTGGTTTCTGCTACGGATTCCCTTCTGTATTGGTGTCCTTTCCACTAAAATGGGAACTCCAGGACTGTCTGTCTCAGCGCAATATTCCCTGTGCCTAAAACAGTGCCCGGCATCCAGCAGGCGCTCAACTAAATGTTTGTTGAATGAATAGACAACAGTCAGGCCTGAAGGGGAGGCTGATTCCAGAATAATGGCTAATAATTCAATCTCACATGGCAGGTTTTAGGGGTTTCTCTCCTGAAAAGTGGGGTAATGTTACCTATCTTCCGAGGTTATTATAAAGATTAAATGGGTTAGTGTCGCGGAAGTGCTTACACTAAGGCCTAGCATGAGGAAGCCGTTGGGAAAACAATCAACCGTTGTTTTGGGGAGGGGCGCCAGCTACCATCTTTATCTAGAGCTTACCAGGTACTGGGCTAAAATCTTTCTACACATGACCTTGTTAGTTCTCACACGTTAACTTTTCCAAACGAGAAGTAGGTTACCTGGCGGGTGGGGGCAGGTAGGGGAATGAAGCACGACTCTTTTTTTTTTTTTAAAGATTTTATTTATTTATTCGACAGAGATAGAGACAGCCAGCAAGAACGGGAACACAAGCAGGGGGAGTGGGAGAGGAAGAAGCAGCCTCATAGCAGAGGAGCCTGATGTGGGACTCGATCCCAGAACGCCAGGATCACGCCCTGAGCCGAAGGCAGACGCTTAACCGCTGTGCCACCCAGGCGCCCCTGAAGCACGACTCTGATGGGCTTAGCCTAGCTCCCATGCTCTACGTAGACCAGAAGGTCCTGGCACCTGGGATTCCGGGACAGGTGGGCTGAACGTGCCACTATGACCACATACAGATGATGATAGTAAAATGGCAGCCAGAATTTACATAGTGCTTGCTCTGGTCTCAGCAGCAAGAAGCGGGGGCAGGGGGGGATGTCTGGGAATTTAAGCTAGATACACCTGTCACGTTGTCTTGGGAAAGTGCTATATTCGGTGGGAAGTTGGATGAAAAAGTCAGTAGTGTTCAATCTTGGCTGCATGTCAGGAACACCTTTTAAAGAACTGAGCCCCACCCCAGACCAATTGAATAGTAATCTCTGGGGGTGGGACTCTAACATCAGGGTGGAAAGGACGCCCCAGGTGTTTCTACCATGGCTCGCCTCCAGGATTAAGAACCCCTTAGTTGGCTCAGCGTGTCTAGGGAGCACCTGTATTTTAAACATCCATGCAGGTGTTTCCTACACTCGAGGACCCCGGAACCAGGGCCCTGCTTTCCAGCACAGCTTGGTACCGTGAGGTCAACAGATAAGGCTGCTGCTGGCGAGAGGTGACTGGTCTGGGTGCACCTGCGGGTCTCCTGAAGGCTGAGGGGATGAATCTCTCAGGACCCTTTCACCACTTGGCAGTCTCTTTTATGAATCTTTGAATCTTTAAAATTGCCCTAGCCCCTTTAGAAGGAGTCGATTTAAATTTTTGATCGTCTCATTTTCCTGTGAAATTCATGGTATCTTTCTTCCCCGGAAGGTTTTAACTTAGATCCTGCCCCTTGCATTGACGTAAGGGTTTTTTCTCCCCCTTTCTCAGATCTGGAGTTTCTTTAACAGGATGGCGCCTAGGGGAGAAAAAGTTCTGTCTTTTTTACCCAATGGCGTTAGCAGTGACGATTGCACCGTGAATGCTCCTGATTAACATAGTCGAGAAAGCTTTATGGGAGCTGGCCAGTCCTACAGACCAGCCAATTACATTCCAAAGGTGTCTTGATGGGTGCACGAACTGGGAATCAAATCTGTTTTCTTATAGCAACAACGGTATTAAAGCCTATGTGGTTTTCCAGGCTGTTCCATGAGTATCTGTTCAGCTCCTATGAATAATTGTAAAACTATATGAATAACTATATGAATAACTTTTCACATACATTACTTATCTAAGATAATGGATGGGAAAAACTAAAAACTGACTCCAGAGTTAATAGACTTTGTATCATTAGAAAAATATTTATATCTCCTTCTTAATCTGTATGTTTGAGGCATATAGGACGTTTATCTTTTTTTCATTTTCTGCCTTCCAGGTCTAGATTATTTCCTGAATCAGAATCAAATCAGTACAGCAAATGGGTGGTGTGTGATGAAACACATTTGTCAGGGGGCGGGGGGGCGCAGTCCCGATAATCCCAATAATGACAATCCGTCATGGCTGACAGACAGAACTGAGCCGGCAGCCCATGGCCCACCTGTACCCCCTTAGCTGAGCTCTGAGGGGGCAATCAGGCACGGGTCATCGCCCCCCCACTCAGGGCTGTGCTAAATAGCTCAGCAGCCCCATGTCCTGTGCGGTACAAACATAAATGACCGGGGCCCCACTTCTTACGGGAAGCCACGAGGACATTGGGGTGGCCTCTGAAGAGTAGACCCCTCTGGGCAAAGGCACAGAGCTGCGGGGTGGGGAGTCGGGTGGGGGCGAGGGGGAGCTGGGGCAGACACCCCTCCCCCTCTCCCTTCCTGGGGAATGCCCTCCGGCTGAACCACCGAGTTCAGAGTCCCCTCGGGCAGAGTGTTCCCGTGGGATCGTCACCATCTTTTCTAGAATCCCCACTGTCAGGGCTGGAAGGGCTGCATTGCCCAGATGCTGTCATTTCTGGATGAGAAGCTGAGACCGGTGAGGGCCGTGGCTTCCATGCCTGGGTTCACACGGCAAATCAGAGGCCGAGGTGGCCCTCTCTGGCCGCTGGACTCTCTCTGCTCTGCTCTGACTCCCTCTCCTTTTCCCTACAGTTTTCTCAAACTCGGGTTCAGGAGGGCGCTGTCTGTCATCCCCCCACACAGATGAGGCCCACTGGAGAGCCCCAGGAGGCCAGGGCACCCCTTTTCTGTGCCTTTTCTCTGCCTTGGGTACCCCACGAGAGCTCCTGTTACACTTCAGGGAATTTATTTGCTTACATGTCTTCTTTCAGTAGAAGGTAAGGCCCTCGAGGGGAGGGACCTTTTGTTTCCTTATTGCTGACCCTTGATAAGCGGGTGACGAGTGAGTGCCTACCTGAACGTCACAGCATGATTTCCTTCTATTACCATACTATTTCTCCCCCTCCACCTGCTCCCTCCCAGCCAGAACCACTTCCCCTTCCGAGGTGTGGTGCACGGGGGCATGACGAGCTCAGCCGTGACAGTTACATGACAAGAGTGGTATTGGAAGGACTCTGCCCCTCGGGATACTCCTTCGCCTCGGTCTCACCCAATCCCCCCAACAACCCAGGGAGAGAAAGGTACACCTAATCTCATGCCCCTTTTCTAGACGAGGTGACTGAGGTTGGGGTGTCGTCTAGGCAAGATCACGCAGGTAGGAAGTGGTGGGACCAACCTTGAAGGCAGGTCTCTGGGCCCTGAGTCTGTTCCCCTTAGGCCATGCTCCTGCAGATGCTGGGGGGCGGGGCAGGAGGGGAAGCCTGGTACGAGCGAGTGCCATGTCTAGAAAACCTCCATCGGGGCTGAATTGAGGATCTCATTGTAACCTGACGTTAGGAGTGACATACCATCCTTTTCGCTGGATTCTATTCTTAGAAGCAAGTCACACTCAAGGGGAGGGGGTTTCACTAGAGTGCGACCACCAGGAGGTGGGGCTGATGGGAGCCACNNCCCCCCCCCCCCCCCATGCCTGGGCCACACGGCTTTGCCATCGGGGCATCAGAAAGATCTCGGCTTTGGGGTCTGGCAGAGCGGAGTTTGACGCCAGGTCTTCCTCTTACCCCACAACGTGAAACCACACGTTCATCAGCCTCACTGAGCCTCTTCTGCAAAACGGAGGCTGCTTCCCTCGCCTGCTCCTCCGGGGCTGAGCAGAGGGTTAAGTGTGGCGAGCCCGCTACGCTGCCTTGGCCGGTTGTTTCCCAGGGCCGCTTAACAAAGCCCACAAACGCGAGGCCTCGCACAACACGATGTATTATTTTTCAGTCCTGCAGACCAGAAGCCCCACGCGGGCCTCCCTGGGCTACACATCCCGGTGTGGGCAGAGCTGCATTCCTTCCTCGAGGCTCCAGGGGCGAATCCGTCTCCTTGTCTTTTCCAGCTCCAAGAGGCTCCCACGCTCTGTGGATCCCGACCCCTGCGGCCAGTCTGCAAAGCCAGCCCGGCTTCTTCTTCGCGATTACGTCTCCCTGTGCTCACCTCTTCTGTCCCCCTCGCCCACTTCTGAGACAGCCTGTGATCGCACGGGGCCCATCCAGACAATACTAGAATTGGGTCACCTGAGTAGCAGCCTTAATCCCATCAGCGATCTGAATCCCCCTTTGACTGCGTAAACTAACAGGGTCACAGGTTCTGGGGACGGGGGGGGGTGTGTGGGTGTTTCCAGGGACCCACTGATCTGCCCACCACAGAGTCCTTCCATGCATTTGTCTTCATTTATACCAAGGGTCGCCCCTTCCCCACACCTGGCTGCCTGATCGTCCCTGTGGAGACCTAGCACCGGAGGTGAGAGGCCCTCTTCGGCATGCCCAGGGGCCAGGAGGAAGGCTCATTTGTTGTCTAGGAACGTGAGGACGAGGCAGGTGGCTGGACAAGGGGAAGTTTATGGCCACGCTTCCGGTGCCCTAACTGTGTAACTGACTCTCTTGGAGAGTCAGATATGGTCCCATGGGGCTGTTTTATAGCCTTCTCTGCCTGGGGACATGGGCTGGGGAAAGGTACCGTGCTGCTCCCCGCCACCTCCCAGCAAGTGTCCTGTTCCTGGGGCCACCCACCGGGGGTCCCTCAGAGGGAGGGACACTGCTGGAGCCTGGGTTCACATCGGCCCCAGTCCTCAGCTCACCTCCAGCACTGTGCCCGCTCAGGATCTGGGGGTCCTGCCTGGGAGGGAATCTGGGTGGATCAACAGGTGTTCCGATTTGTCCTGAGCCCAGCTTCCAAGCGTTGCCTGTCCCACTGAAGATGGGTTTTTGCCTCATGTGGGGGAAACAAAAACAAAAGACATTTCCCCATCAAGAGCCACCCTCTTTGGGCTGCAGGGAGGGGCAGGGACAATAAGGGACACCTGCCCACGGGAAGCTGTACCTGTTGGGTAGGGGTGGCTGGGGGGTCTGGGTTTGCTCCTTCCTGGGTGGAGCTGAGTTGGGCTGGCAAGGGACGGAGATTCTCGCCATCTAGTGGTGGGTGGTGGGACTGGAGCTGTCATGGCTCAAGACCCGACTATCCTGGACCCGGTAACCCTGGGGCCATGATCCCAACTCCTGCATGCGCCATAGATGTCATAGAGGTGACAACCCGTGGGGTGTCCAGATGATGGCGTGGTGGCGAGGAGACACAGGGCAGCCTTGTCCCCACAAATGCAATGTCACAGGCGCAAGGGAGGGCTCCTCTAGCTAGGAAGATTAGGTCAGTTAAAAAAAAAAAGAATTTAAAATAATTTCATCCTTCCTTGTTGTTCTGCGTAGTGCAGATAGTGTTTGAAATGTGGGGGGGGGAGGCTGTGTGTGCGCACGCATGTGCGTGTGCATGTGTAGGTGGCCTATGGAGGGATTAGGAGACGGGACAGGGGCACTTTGGGGTCAAGTCCAGTGGAGAGCATGTAGCTTAATGGAGGCTCAAGGATCAGGAGACTGAAACCCAATTCATGCTGACTTAAGCAGGCGGGACAAGTGGGGAGAGTGTTAGGGGCTGAATTGTGTCCCCCCACAATGTACATGTTGCAAGTGTCACCCTTGGAATGGGCTATACTTGGAAACAGGGTCTTTAAAGAGGTAATTGAGTTAGAATGAAGCCATTAGGGTGGGCCCTAACCCAATATGACTGGTGTCTTTATAAGAAGAGGGACCGGGGACATAGGCACAGAGGGAAGACTGTGTGAGGATCCCGGCAGAAGAAAGCCATCTACACGCTGCGGACAGGGGCCTCAACCCTGCTGGCCCCTTGATCTTGGATTTCTAGCCTCTAGAACAGTGAGACATAAAATTTCGATGTTTAAGCCACTTTGTTATGGCAGTTCTGCAAACTCAAACAGGGAAGCAAAGGGGGTGGGTGGGGGGGGTGTAAGCTGTCACTCACCCAAAACTCGGGAGGCAGGGGTGGGTCTGGCAGCGACAGGTTGGTCCAGAAAATATATGATCCCCCCTGATGCCTTCAACCGTCTTGTACTTGGCCCTGGGTGAGTCCCGCCCTCTGGGGTATCCTCTTGTGGGAGGGACACGCAGCCTGCAACTTTGGGGCGCATCTTACGGCTCAAGATCCAAAAGGAAAGTGAGAGCAAACCTTGCAGTCCCTGTTTGGAACCATCCGGGTAAAAGCATTCTGGTTTCCCCTCTCAGATCTCAGCATCTACTCCTGGGGCCATTTGCACCGCCTTGGGGCCGCAGGGCTGGAGTAGTTCCAGCCAGGATCCTGTGACCTCCCTGAAGGCAGGAGTGGGGGTGCGGGTGGGGATGGAGGGGGTGGAGGCAGGGAGGGTGAGAGGAGCCCCCGGATCAGCCCCACCCCCGAGAAGTGAAGGTGGAGCCATCCCCCAAGGTTGGCAAAGGAGGGGAAAACAAGCCCAGCAGAGATAGGAAGGCCCAGACAGGGACAGGAATTGGCTTCGGACCACACAGCCTGTGTCTGTGGCCGAGCCTGCGGGGACGGTCAGCCCCGGGCCAGGTCTGCGACTCCCAGCGGGGTTGGCAGAGGAAGGCGGGCTGGCATCTCAGCTGCTGTCAGGCTCCGTCACTAATCTTCTATGAGGCCTTGGGTGAGTGTCCAAAACCTATGCTTGTTTCCTATTTTTTTGTTTGCTTGTGTTTTAATAAAATGGGCATGATGGGGGTGTGGTGTGAGATTAGCTATTATAGGAACTCACTCAACCAGACTGTTCTAGTCCCTAAATTATTACCTTGTTTTAAGTCAGGAGCTCACGAGGCTGCCTTCAAACCTGTAATTTACGGAGCAATTTTCTGCCAGGCAGAGGGAGTGGATCCAGCTTCCCATAATGCTGTACTTAATATGGAGGAAGTCTTTTCTGCCCTGGGAACATCTGGCTTTAGGAATTTTTTATTGTAAACAGCTGGGTGTGGCTGGTCAGCCTCAGGCCATTGGTTTCGAGCCCAGACTGCCAAGAGTCAGTCTGCTCCCTGCTCCCGCTCACTCGACCAGGACCCTGGGAATCTATGTAACCCCTCCATGCCTCAGTTTCCCCATCTGTCAGATGAGAAAAGCCATGCCTACCTGAAGGGGTTGCTGGGGAGATTCAATGGACAAAAACACGTCCGGCTGTGATTCTCAGTGGTGGGGGGTGGGGAGGGATTCTGCCTCCTCAGGGGACATTTGGTGATATCTGGAAAAATGTGGGAGTTGTCATGACTAGATGAGGGGGTGATACCAGCAGCACTGAGTAGAGGCCAGGGGTACTGCTAAACGTCTTGCAATGCCCAGGGCAGGCCCCAGACAAAGTATGTCCCGAATGTCCACAGTGCCGACATTGAGAAAACCTGCGGTAAAGGACAGGGCAGGTGTCCAGTCAAAGCTGTTATTAGGTCTGATCTCTGGGTCCGACCCTGAATCCTTGAATCCATCATCGGTGCTTCTATGAGCTGCTGGGTACAGGACTCAAGTTTCTTTCCCTCCATGAATACCAGGGGGCTCCTCTCCCCTGGGATCTGTGCTTGCCCCACTGCTAGGGCGAGGAGACCTCTATCAGGGAAGGAGAAGGCCTTTGGGCTGAATAAAACACCCTCTGCCAAAGTCCCCTAAGAGCCACGGGCACTCATCCCTCAGGACGTGAGACCTGGCGGGCTGCCCCCACCCCTGGTAGGCCAGAGACCCCACCCCACTGAGCCAACAAGATTCTACCCTAAGACTCTGTTAGAACTACCAGGTCCTCTTTCGACCAGCGTGGCTTCAAATAGACATCTCAGATTTCTACTTGGGGTCATGAAAGAGGCACTAGACACTTTTGTTGGCCTCAAGTCAGCTCTGCCTTGACAGCCCTGGTGCCACCTCATGGGCCCATTGAGTCATTCCGTGACCCGAGGAGCCCAACTGAGCTGAGAGCTAGAGCAAAGGGAAAGAGGGCCCCATGTGCAAAAGGTAGAGACTTCTTGTCCAGTTGGGAGGCACTGCTTGCAATCAGGGTGACACAGATGGGCAGGAGTCCAGCAGGTCCCTCCAGCAGTCTCGGGAGATAAGCCCCTCACTGCTTTCTCCCAGACACGTGGGTCTTTTTTCAGCCCAATTTACTCTGGTCCTTCTACCACAGGACCTTTGCACATGCTGTCCTGGCTGTCTAGAATCCTTTTCCCTTTCCTCTTCACCTGCTGAACTCTCCTCTATCCAGGCCTCACCTCCTCTTGACTACGTCAAATGCCCATGTGATAAGCCCTCCCAACTACCAGCTACCTCTTCTCTCAAGACTGGTCATGGTTACACTCTCACATTGTGTCTCTTTCCCCCACTGGACTGGAAGGTCTGCAAGGGTGGAGGCTGGGCAGGATTTCATTCACCACTGTATCCTCAGCATCTGGTTCAGTTCTGACTGCCTGGAATGTTCTTCCCCCCGTGGGTCTTGGCAGGGCTGGCTCCTCAGAACTTAGGTCTCAGTTTGAAGGTCCTCTGGGAGCCCCCACATTACCCCCACCACATTGCCACTGTCTGCCATCAATGCCCCGGCCACGGGTGAGCTTCTGCGAACCAGGGAGAGAGCCTTCACCAAGAGCAGCGGGCGTCTGGATCTCGGACGCCCAGCCTCCGGAACGGGTGTGTAAGCCCTCCAGTCTGTGATGGTTCGTCATGGCAGCCTGAACGGACTGGCACAAGCACTGGAGATCTGTCCGGCCATGTCAAAATGAGTACCCCAGGATGAGTGACACAGGCAAGCCATGGATGCTAAGGTAGGGGTCCCTTGCCAGATGCTTCCCTCCCGGCAGCGGTGTCCTGGGACCAGGAGGGCAGGCCCCAGACTTTTCCAGCAGGACAGAGCGCATCTGAACTCCACTTTGAGTGATGCCACCTGGTGAGGTAGGTCCTACGCTGGGAGGTGGGGGTGGGATCACCGACACAGCGGGGGTACGAAGCGTGCAGCCGGGTCGGATGAGCCTGGGGTTGGGAGGCAGATGACTGAGTCCGAGTCCCTGCCTCGGGAATTCTTAGCTTTATGGAGCTGGGTAAGCTCCTCCGCCTCCCCAAACTCAGTTTCCCCATCTAGGAAATGGGTCTGTAATTTCCTCTCCCAAAGCGGCTGTTGGCAAGATTAAATGAGAGAAAAAGGCTACCTGATCAGTAAAGCGCTGTGCAGTAGTATTTATTGTTACAGTGTTAAAATTCACTCCTGGGAAGACACGGGGCCGTGACCAGCCGCTGAAAGGCCAGGGACATCATCTCTGCTCAAGGATAACTTGATCCCTTTGCAGCCACAAGCTGCCTCCGTGTTGGGAAATTCTTCTCGCCAGCCAGCCATTGGTAATAACACTGGCTTTGGAAGTCGCTGTGTCCCCAGGCTTTTCTTTCCTGGCCGTGCTACTGCCCGGAGCCCGCTGGAGCCTGGGAGAGCAGGGGTGAAGGGATGGTGCTGCAACTTTTGGGTTTTAACAGGAAGTGGGGTGGGCTAGACTTGGAGCCTTAGAGGGCTCCGGGGGCCCCCGCAGCGGACCCTGAGGTCTCGTCCTGCCACATCTTCCCGTTCTGCCACGTGCAGCCCTGTTCAGTGACCTCAAGATTTGGGGTCACTGTTCTGAGCTCCCCCCCACCCTGTGCTGGCTGGGCGGTGCAGAGGCCCCTTCCCTTCTCCCACATCTGGTCCAGGTTTTCATGTGGCTTCTTCCTGCCCCCTATAGCCTGGACGCTGGTGACAGACAGACAGACTTCTAGGAGAAAGGTTCTGTGCAGCTAACGACAAAGGGGCCTTTCAGAGGGGCCTGGGGTCAGAAAGCCGAGTCTGCTGGGCAGGTGCCTTCCGAGGGCTCTGGCCCCCAGCTTCTCAGAGAAATATGGGGTGCCTGTGCCTACTCGGGTTCTCCCCAACCTCTGGCACCAACTACCTCTTGTTAAGGAGTCAGCACCCATGGGTGCAGAGGACGCCTCTCCAAGAAGCACGTTCACGCCTTTCCAGGTCCGGAAGCCCCATCACTCTTTAAGGCCCAAGACCACAGCTCGGGCCCTTTGGACAGGACATGGCAAGTCCCTGTTCAGTAGGCGGCCACTCCGCCAGCCTTAGTCCGTCAGCTACCAGAATCTCTCTGCTAAGTCCTTCGGCACCCCCCACTCTTCTTGCCCATCCTTGAAGCACAGCTGAAGTTTGGGATTTTTTTTTTTTTTAGCAGACAAAGCTCACCTGATTTGACTCTGTGTGAAGGTTGTTAATTTATCAACCAACCTGTCCTTGGGTTGAAAAGTCAGTTCCGGACTCTCAGCTGGCTGCCAAGGATACAAGCATCGGGGGGGAGAGTGCGCCCAGGGTATCATTTGGACTGAAAGGTGCTTTCGACGTTGTTCATGTTGCCCCAGGCCTGCTGGCCTAATGCTGCAAATTGTAGGGGGCAAGGCCATCCCTGACAGTGACCCCCCCCCAAATTGTCCACTTGCCCATCTTATCCCCGATGGGAATGAATGTAGGGGGGATGTCAGCTTCATTTCTGACAGCTCGGGTAAACGCTGGCTTTCCATAGTCAGAGCTGCATGCAGGCCCCTGGTGCTGTCCTTGCTTACCCCGTGGGAGTGATGTCCCGCCTGGCTCGCTGCTCTCCCAGAGGCAGATCCTGGGGTCCCGGGTCACCCAGCCTGGATGCTGGCTTGGGAGGGACCTGCAGCATCAGGGTAGAGGGGAACCCCCTCCCAGGCTGTGGGCTCTGCCTCTTCAGGCCCCGTGTGTAGCTGAACGTCACCAAGGTGCCGGGGTTTGGAGCCTCAGCAAAGCCAAGTTAGATGCCGGAGTTTCTCCCTCAGGCCCTGGAATCGGAGATGTGACCTAGGAGGTGAAACATTCATCGGTCCACCAGTAGGCGTTTGGTTTCCAGCGGCAAGAAAAGCTGTGCTTATCTTAAGGTCAGAGAGAACACCATGGTCTTCGGTGCTGGGGAGGAATCATACTCAAGTTCATTAGGCCTCGGTTTAGGCTTTTCCTATGAGGGAAACAGTTCCTTGGGTCGAAGAACACGGGCTCTGATGGTTCTCGGAGGCTGACACCTACCTGTTCAAGTCTTGGAGATTCAGACCTCTCATTGAGCCTCAGGCAAACGGCTTCAATGTTGTGGTCCCAACAAATGATTCGCTCAGACCACCCAAGTGTCAGTAGAACCCCAATGCGTTTCATCCCCCCCAAATCATCACTCAGCAGTGAGGTCAACAGACTCAAGCCCGAACACATGAATCAGACTGATTTTCCGGGGTGGTGTACTTGGACTTTTTTCTCCCTCTCTTTGGTCAAGCCCTACTGGGGCCTCTAGAGAGTCTGAACATTAGGCATCCCTTGTCCTCCTTTTGCATGTGGCCCCAATCAGAACGCAGTTGCAGAGGACCAGTTCAATGTCCGTTCTGTGTCGTCAGTGGGAAATCGGATGCTTCCTTCTGTCCCCATACCTTCCCACCTGTCTCCTGAGAGGTTACAAAGTGTGTTACAGACATTAGCAAGTGTTAATTCTCATAGCGTCCCCAGGAGGGAACCAGGAGTATTGCAGACGAAGACGCTGAGGCACAGAGAGGTGAGGCCACTGGGAAGAAGCCATATAGCAGAACAGCGGCAGGGTCAGGGAAAGGGCTGGGGGTTCTCTCCACCACCTTAATGACTTTGCTCTGCGAGATTCATCTCAGTGAGGGCGCTGGGGTGCACACCTGTTTCAGGTGACTGAGACATCACAGCAAAGGTCTCTTGGGTCAACAGAGACAAGCATTTCCCTTTTCCCAATCCCAAACCCACTGTCACACTCGGTTGTCACTGACTTAAGTCCATCATCATCCCCACGCCTATCCTCAGGATATCCTTTATCCCGAAGACAGGAAATCTGCATTTCCTAGAAATGTTGCTGCCGAGCCCCACCCCTGCTTGGATCACCCATCTGCCTCCACCCACTGTAGCCACTCGTGGGGGGAGAAGGCGATAGCTTTTCTACATGTCCACCCCCGCGTGACACACGGCGTTTTGGAAGGAAGGGCATGACCATTCCATTGGGCATTCTCCCAAGAGAGATTCAGTGACCCAAGTCAGAAGCCAAGTTCTCAGTCATGTGGGGCAGGGTGCTGGAGCCAAGAGCTCCACCAGGCTGGCCAGAAGGGCCCACCGGTCAGCCTCAGGCTTTGCGGGCTCCGAGCACTGCCAGTGCTGGGCTCTCTGTGTCTGGTAGGAGTCCCACCGGCTCCTTCTGGGAGGGTGTTTGGGGGAACCACCAGCCTCTTTCCACCATGGCAGCTCAGTTCCAGGCTCCGGGGACCGCCTGGACTGCTCACTGGCGGACAGTCACTCTGAGTGGGGAGCCTGGGTTACAGAGAGGCTGGACTGACAGGTCATTCACTGAGCAGGAAGGTCCACAACCTGCTTGAGACCGGCAGGCCGGTGCCTCCTTGCTCTCCGGGGCTCCCGTCTGAAACTGCGACAGTCTGCTGGGGTTTTGCCGGGAGCAGAGGAGCACCCTTGGCCCGCGGTCCCTATGTACAGTGTTGACAGCCTCTGGCTACTTGTCCTTGGTGGGTGTGTCCGTGCTGGGTCCAGTGGAGTGCCCGTTCCTTACACATTGGTGACCTCAAGGCCGTTGTAGCCTTCCAGACGGCACTGCTCTGGCCTGCCCTGGGGGTCATCATCTCCACAGTCTTCGTTTTGAAGAGAACCATAGTCGTCATGAAAATCGGGGTCTTTGCTGAAGCCTCTTCCTATCTTCCCCAGGGGCAGCTGAGAGAAGAGAAATGAGATGAAAGGGCGGGGAGAAGAGAAGAGGAATTGAGTGTTTTGGATCTGGGGAATCTGGGGTCCCCTGTTCTAATTGCTGTGTGACCTGAAGCAACTTGTCTAACCTCTCTGTGCTCCTCCTATCAGTAATCACAATCTGCTGCTCAGAGACACTGAGCAGATTTCGGGAGTTAACCCTCAGAGAGAGCTTCGTGTTCCCAACTGAGGGAACTGGTTGGCTGCCAAGGGTGTCGACAAACTGTCCTTCTGATTGTCCTCCAAAGTCTCCCATCTCCCTCCTCAGCGGGAGGGTTGAGAATGGGAACGATGGAGGAGAGGTGAGAATGTTTGAGCACGGGCATGAAGTCTGACTGCGTTCCCAGGTCAGGGAGAAGTTTTCTAGCACCTCGTGGTGTGGAAAAAAGCGCGTGTTTTGGAGACTCACAAACCAGGGTTTGGATCCCTGCTCTGCCACTTCCCAGCTGTGTGACCCTGGACCAGTCACCTGCCCTCTCTGAGCCTCTGTTTTCTCAGCTCCCAAGTGGGAATAGCAATTCCTTTCTCCCAGGGGAGTCATAAAGAGTAGAAATCAGATCTGTAAAGCACACGGAGAGGTGCGGGCAAAGCGTAGCTGTTGTTGTCACAAGCACTAGGCTCTCGGTACGGATTTCTCTCTTATTTTGAACATCTCTCTATGAGAATAATCTTGACAGTGCTTTGTAACTCTTAATTTCCTCGATTGCTTTTGTTTCCAGACCAGCGTTCCTCAACCTTTTGTTCAATGCCACTACCTTAAAAAAGGAGACTTTTAAGATATTTTTTCCCTAATTGCACCCCACCGTGAAATGTTCACACCACAGATACACCGTGCTTCTGTTCATGTCCCATTGGTACACCTATTTCTTCGGGGGGGGGGGCGCTGGTTTGCCCCTCCCCTGCCAGAGCCAGTACAGTCCTGCAACCCCGGGGGAAGGTCTTGCTGTCATCTGGGCCCATGGTGGGCTCTATTTTCACCCTATTCGAGACTGCACGTTCTAGACTGAGTGCACCGTAAGAGTAAGGGTGGGAATTGATTCATGGTTATCCCCATTCATGCTCAGGATGGTGCTTCAAACCCAATCAGTACCCAACAAATGTTTGCTGAATGAATGGAAGAATTTTTGGATTATCCCCTTCTCCCATCTGTGCCTACACACTTCCACTTAGGAATCTGGGTCAGTTGGAGTCTGTATGAACAGAGGCAAACTTTCGTAGACCGGAGGCTAATCTGCTGCTTTCGGTCGGGTCACTGGAGTTCCAAAGCTAAGTCAGCGGTTCTCAGAGTCTGGGCAGCCGGGCTGCATGCAGGGTTCCCCCTCGTCCCAGAGGCCCTTGGCATCAGGAGACCCAGGTGGTCCCAGAGTTTGCCTGTTAAGCCACTGCCCGGTGATTCTGATGCGGGCAGGTGAGACCTGCACTTCGAGATACTACTCTAAGCCTGGGGGGTGGGGGCTTAAGCATCATGCAGGTCAGCTGAAGGCAGCTTCCTCTCTCCTGGCTGCATCTGTGACCTGGCCCATCGGTCCTCCTCCACAGGCCAAGAGAGGAGCTGGGAGGGGCCACCATGGGCCCAGATGACAGCAAGACCTTCCCCTGGGCTGCAGGACTCACAGGTGACGGCATCCAGTGACTTACCCGGCCAGCCTTGTACTTGATACCACCGCTGTTCTCCTCCTTCCCTGCCCGGGTGATGCTCGAGGCCCTCCCTGGGGGTGTTCCGAAACGCTCAGCCTCCCGGATGCCTGAGCAGCTGGGGAGAGACCCATACTGAGTCAGCTACCGCCCCCAGAGACGCGCACGCTCACACGGTGACAACGACCATAATTGCTGTGATTTACTGTAGACCTCCTGCGTGCCCCCTCCCGTGCTAAGCACTTGGTGAATACAATCCTCACAACATCCCTGCAGGACAGTTGGGGCAAAGGGGTGGTGCTCAGAGAGGTTAAGCAATTTGCCCCGGATTACCCAGCTGCACATGGCAGAGCTGAGATCTGAACCCAAGCCTGTGAGACTCCAAGGTCGTGCTCTTCGCCCTCCAGCGTGCGACAAACCTTACCAGGAAAGGAAGACCGGATGGGAGAATCCCCACATTTGAGCTCACTGGCATGACCTAAGCATCAGGAAAATTTCCCCCACTTTGCATTTGAAATCTGTGTCCCCCACCCCCACCACTGACTTGTTGCCTGAAGTGACCCCATTACTCCCTTCTTTGTGTTATTAAAGCATCGGAAGCTTCTGTTAGACCAGGATTTGGCGAACTGCAGCCTGCAGGCTGGAGCCGGGCAGCCAACTGATTTTGCAATAAAGTTTTATTGGAACCCAGCCACGCCCATTAGTTTACATGTTGTCAAGCCTGCTTTCTTGCTATAAGGATGGAGTTGAGGCTGAGGCTCAAAGGGGACAAGTATCTTGCCTAAAATCACACAGATGATGATGATGGGGGAGCTACAATTGAGCCCCCAAAGGCCCTGCTGTGGACCCTTATTACACGGGACTACCCTTGAACCGCCCCAGCCCCTGGTCTCTAGGCTCACATTTCAATGGCTGCTAGGGGTTGGGTGGGTAGGATGTCATAACACATCACCTTGTCATGGGTGTCCCCCCCCGGGTACCCCCCTCTGCTCACTCTGTAGCTTGGGAAGCCTGCCAGCCGCAGAGATGGGAGACATGACCAAGCCTCTGATTGCGTGTGCTTGACAGTAAAGTCTGTCAGAGTTCCCAGAGGAATTGCTCTTCCCCACCGAAATGCTACGGAGAAAGCTGGAGCACATCGACAGAAAGGGGGGCCCCATGTAACCAATTCCAGAGGAAAGCACGTCATGGAGATACTCCAGTGCTTGTGAGAAGTAGGGGGGCATGAACTGTCAGGTGCTGGGGGGTTGGTCTGAGTCAGGTGAACTGCATACAGTTTGCCTCCCTGAATCCTGCTAACCAAGCTGCCAGGAAGGGAGGACTCATATTTCCATATTATAGACGAGAAACTGAGGTCCAGAGGGCTGAAACCACCTGCTGGTACCCAACATGGTAGAAAGCAGCACAGCCAGGATTTGAACTCACATCCCAGCCATCTCCCTGTGGAAGAAAAAAGGGAGGCAGCTATGGAGGTGCCGGTAGTAGGTTTGGAATAATAATTGATAATTGTTGCATTGTTGGGTGCCTCACCATGCCTGGGTTCCTTTCCCAATTGCTTTATGTATTATTTCGCCTTATCTTTCCATCAGGCTCCCCCAGCCTTGGATTCAATCTGGGATGGAGTCTTGGGTTAGCCCTCAATCGCTATTCAATGGTCAGGGATGTTTCTCCATCAGAATCTTTCCACCCCATCAGAGCATTCTGGAAGGACTCACCCCAAAGGGCCAGCACCACCCGCCCTGCCCTCTCTCTCTCCGGAAAGCTGAAGTCAGAAACAGAAGAAGGAGCAAGAGGGCAGTGGACAGGGTAGCTTCACTGCTTGGACCACTGCAGAGATATCCTGGGGCAAAGCCTGAAGAGCCCGGTTAATATAATCCCCAGGCATATAGTTAAATATTGTGGGGATATTAACCAGTCCTGGGGATCACAGTCTCCACTGGTGTCTCGCTTAGTTGGGGACTCTTGCACCAACAGGGGTGTCTCTAAAATTTCTTAGAAACTCACGAAGTTCTGTTTCCCCCAAGGTGACTGAAATCTCTTCCTCTGGCCTTCTCAGCAAAGGCCTCCAAAATGCCACACGGAGAACTGACACATGGGCCAAGGACAGACACTGCCTCTCGGTGCCCTGGCTGACCAGCTCAGACTCCTTATCTGTAAAAGGAGGAGGAGGAGGACTGAGTCCACTTTCCTCTTCCTTATCCTGCTCTTGGAAGGATTGCTTTCATCTCATTCTTGAGGGAATCTTTGGCCTGCCAACAACATAAGAACCCACCCCATTTGTGCCCCATGAGAAACTTCCCCAGTGCCCACCCACGAAACCTAGATAGTCCTTAATACACGTGTTACCTCAGAGGTGGTCAAGGGTTTAATTAGACACATGAATGCTTCCTAATAGTGCTGCCCCTCCAGGGCTCAGAATATATTAAGGCTGTTACAGGTCACAGGGTGCCAGAAGGGGGGGGTCAGGGAAAGTGGACAATTCTTAGGAGAAAAGCCTCTTTTCCTGTGTCTGTTGAGTCATGGCTCATGGAATAATGTTCTTGTCAAACTCTGGTCTCCACAGAAACTACCTCAAAATGCCCAAAATGTAGATTCCTAGGCTCTCCCAGTAAATACTGGTCCTGTGGATCTGAGTTTGGGCCAGGGGATCTGCATATCACAAGAGCAGTTTCTGTATAACATGGGGTGTGGCCCAGCTGCTTCCTGAGGCTTCATGTGGTTTGGGGGCTCAGCACTCAGGGTTCTGACTCAGAAAGCTTCAGATTCAAATCTGAGCTCTGTCAACAACATGGACAAAGCTTTAGCTAGACTGACCAAGAATTACAGAATGACTCAAATTTTTGAAACCAGGAATGAGAGAGGAGACACTACTACCAACTCTACAGAAATAAGAGAGATTATAGAGAGATGATTATAAAATCAGCTGTATGCCAACAAATTAGCTAACCTACATGAAACAGGCAAATTTCTAGGAAGGTATAAACTATTCAAACTGATTCAAGAAGAAATAGAAAATCTGAATGGATCTATGACAAATAAAACTGAAGCAGCAAAAACCAAACAACAACAAAAAACACCAAAACTTTCCACAAAGAAAAACCCATGACCGTGTGGCTTCACCAGTGAATTCTACCAAATGTTCAAGGAATAATGAACACCAATCCTTCACAAACTTAAAACAAACAAACAAAAAAAAAAAAAAAAAAGAGGAGAGAATACTTCCCAACTCATCATATGAGGCCAGTATTTCTCTGATACCAAAACCACACAAAAATATCACAAGAAAAAGGCCCCACCAGCCAGCATCCTTTATAAATATAGATGCAAAAATCCTCATCAAAATGGTAGCAAACCTAGTCCAGCAACATATAAAAAGGATTATACACCATGACTAAGGCATTTATCCTAGGAATGCAAGGTTGGCCCAAAGTATGAAAATCAATGTAGTATGCCATATTAATAGAGCAAAGGACAAATCTGGGCTTTGCTCCTTACTAGCTGGTGGCCTTGGGCAAGTACCTTAGCCCTTTTGAAGGAGTTTTTCCATCTATAAAGGAGGGATAGCGAAATCCGATTTCTTCGTATTGTCATGAGAATGAAATTAGTACCCATAGCAAGTGTCCAGTAAATGGTGACTCTAGCTTAACTGCAATTATTTTAAGGAGAGAATCCACTGGGAGGGGGTCTAATTTGTCTGTCCAGGTGCTTTTTCTCTGGTCACTTTTCAGGTGAGGAGACTGGGGTAGGTAGGTAGACTGACATGGCCTGCTCACCCGGACCATCAACACCATTAGTACCTCCCCATGGCTCTCCCTGCCTGGAATGGCCACCTCCACCTCTCTGGCCAGTGCGAATCCTTCCCAGCCCAAACCCCAGCCCTGCATGGTCTTTCCTTCCACCTGTGCTGCTCACTTTCCCTTCCCTAAATGCCTGGTGGGGGTGGGGATTGGGATTTCACTGCACACTTCATTCAAGACCTGACCACTCCTCTACCCCCTTTTCAACTGTGACCTTCAGGCTAAAGCACTTTGCTTCTCGGAGCCCCCGTTTCCTGATCTGTAAAAGAAGGCCACTGTGTTGTAGGGAAGAAGTGGGATCCAGGAAGAGAGGGGGCCAGGGCGAGGTCAGGATCCCCTGCTTCCGAAGCCCCGGAAGCCCCAGCAGCCCACACTCACTTGGCTGGGTGGAAGATGGCGCTCATCTCTTCCGCCAGGTGTCTCCGGAGGATGTGCTTCCCGCTGGGGATGCCCAGGGCAGTAGCCATGGCCTCGGCGTTGAATGTGGGTTCCAGCACCAACACGGCACCATGGATGCCACTGTTGGTCAGGTTGTCCGCGTACTCCTGAGGGCAAGGCACAGGGCTGGTTAGGCTTGATGGGTCCGCCCTGGTGTCCTGCCCTGCTCGGCTGAGAGGGCTACCCTGTCGTCCTGGGGTGTCCTGAGGGGTTGCCCTGCTGGCTTGAGTTGCCCTCAGCTCTGAGTGGGGACATGCCCCCAACAGCAAGGGCTTGTCCCCCTGGGGACCACTCTTTTAGGGCCATGAGGACAGTGACCAAGACTCTTTTGTCACTGATGTATCCCCAGATCTTGGCAGGCAGCCTGTAAATACTTGTCCAACGAGATGAGCCTGGATTCAGCCCCAGCCTTGCTTCAGAGGACAGCCCAGCCCCTCCACCCCTGCTATGACAAAGGCATCATGAATGGGGGTCCTGCTGTAGGCCTGGGCTGTGTGCTCCCTCTTCTTGGGCAACAGGGGGCAGACATTCTCACCAGCTTGGGCAACAACGCAGGCTCACACAAAACGGACACACAAACGTGCATGGGATTTGCATATCCCCCCCGCCCCGCCCACCAGCCCCTCACCTTCAGGTCAATGTCCCGCACCCACTTGAGTACCCGCTGGTTGGTCCAGACCACGGGGTCTATGTTCTGTGTCTCGCAGCGGGCGCGGCGCTCCTGGAGGGCCTTGTGGGGGGGAGACAGTGGGTCAATTGGTGGGGGGGTGCACGCAGGGGTCCCAAGGAACGAGCATCCACGGTGTTGGGGGGACCCCGGGTGCTGGTAGGAGGAGGAGTTCTGACCAGTGAGCCCTGGGTTCTCTGGCCCTGTCAATCTGGGGCTTGGCCTTTCATTGTGGGAAATGGGGAGAAGCCTGCTCCTGGGGGTGGAGGGCTGGGTGAGACCCCTAGTAGCTGCCTAGTTTGTATATCCAAGACCCCCAGTTTCCTGACACGCAGTAGGGGCCCAACAATGTGGCTCCTTCATGAGGGGCTGTCTTCTGTGGGTCCACCAGCCCCTGGGGGCACTGAGTATCAAGTTTAAAACTTCACCCATGGCAGCCTGTAAAGGGATCAGCCTGGTTCCCTTTCACCAGCCTCCTTGGGGTGACTGGCTCCCAGACAAAGGGCTCTGGGCTAGTGGTGGACACAGGGACCCCCCAGCCCATGGATTCCTCCAACGTGCCCTGACCAGCCCATTTCCACTTCACTGCCACGATCCTCCTGCTTGTCTCCCTCCTTCACCAGCCTGAGGTTCCCTGCGCCTCGCCACCTCCGGTGCCCAGGGCTGCATGGTGGGTGTGTGAGAAGGGCTGACAAACTGGACAGCTCCCTCCTCTGTGCCTCCCGTCCGGACCCTGAGAGGCTTGTGCTCTGACTTCACTCTAGGACAAGGAAGCCATCTGGACTGCCTCCGCCCCACAGGGCCCAGTGGCCTCGGGCATCTTTGGGTCCTGGGGGGGCAGATGCCCTGTGCTGTCTGACTTGGCAGGGCTCAGAATCAAGGGGGCACTCAGAGTCCAAACTCTGACTCCCCGCCCCCGGTCCCTGGTCACGTAGCTGGACTCTCCGTTCACTCCCCCACCTTAGACCCAACGCTGGGACCGTACAATCTGTCCTTTGGGCCTTTGCTCATGCTGTTCCCTCTGCTAGGTTGCTTTTCCCTCACACCTCCTGCTGACTGATGCCTGGAATTCCTCTCAGGTCTCAGTCTAGCTGTCACTACCTCGGGGAAGCCCTCCCTGATCCCTCTGGAAGCCATGCCTTTGGGTTTTCATAAAACCCTGGACTTCCCGCATTGGGAACTTTCCATGGTATGGCAGCACCAGCTCTTTGTGGTACTCCCTGACGAGCAGTGAACTCTCGGAGGATGAGGGCTCCCCACTTCCCCTGAATTGGACACATGGCCTGAGCCATGCCCAGTAAGCAGGTGTTGGAAGAAGAGAGGGATGGATGCGTGTGCGGACGGATGCATGGATGGCCCGGTGCATGGATGGCCAGGTGGATGGATGCGTGTGCGGATGGATGCATGGATGGGCAGAAAGTTGGATGGACAGACAATGGGTACCAGTGGGGAAAGAAGGGCTGTGCAAGATGCCTCCATCTCCCGCCCTGGTCCTCACCTCCCTGCTGAAGTTCACTTGGTACAGCAGCTCGATCCCCAGCAGGATGCTGACCTGGTGGAACTTCTTGGACACATTCAGGTGCTTCTCCAGGTCCCGCTTCATCAGCGAGTGCAGCATTCGCCCGTCGACCAGGTGGTTTTGGAAGGCCTGAGAGTACTGGGACAGCCCGATGTCATTCAGCCAGGCCTTGGCCACCCAGTGATGGTCCAGGTCAGCGGCTTTGGACAGGCTGGTGAGAACAGACGTGGCCAGAGAGAGGGATGGGTGGGGACAGGTGGCAGAAACAGAGGGATAGGTAGAAATAGGACAGAGTTAGGCAGAGATGAAGACAGAGGGAAAAGAACAGAGTGGGGTAGGGTGGGGGACCAAGAAATCACAGAGACAGACAGGAAAAGGGATGGAGTGGAGAGACAGAGAGGAAGAAAGAGACAAAGCAGAGATGGGGAGAGAGGTGGATGCAGAGTGGAAGGAGAGAGACAGACAGAGAGAGAAAGAGAGAGTGAGCCCCAAAGAACAGCAGAGGAGCAGGGACGTGCAGGGAGGAGGCAGCACCTCCCCGAGCCCTCGGCATCCGCAGCCTGCCCCTGGGTCTGGTCCCATGGACATGTTCCTCCAGAGAACCCCTGAAGCCCACAAAGCTGTGGCCTGGGCCGTTTCTCCTCGCTTGGCAAGCCCAGAAGCTCAGACTTTACCCAGAGTCACACTGGGGCCTGTCTTGCAAGCAGAACTAAAACCCCCATCTTGCCTAGTTCAAGCCCCCCTCTCCTCTCCGCTGTAGCTCAGGTTTCTCTGTACCCCACACAGAACCCATGTCAGGGGCGCACACATAGTAGGTGCACAACGAGTATTTCTCAAATGGATGAAAACGGGGATGCTCTTGGCAACTGAGGTCCCCTCGGCTGTCATTCCCCCGATCGCCACACGGTGGCAGCCTCACAGAAGGAATGAGAACAGCGCGCCCCACTTGCGGAAGAACTGGAGACAGGACCCACGGGGGGTGCCAGGTAGGGGTCCCCAGGAAGGCATCAGGACGTGAGAGGGAAATATGGGCTTACGGAGCGACACCACCTTCCTCCCCAGGTCTGGGATCAGGACCAGCATTCTTCCCTTCCCCCCAGATAGAATACCCTTCACCCACTTCCCAGACCCTCCCTGTGCACCCGTCTCTAAGAGCTGCCCCACCAGCCCCTCAAGCTGGAGGCCTGGGCCGGATTTCCAGCTCCACCTGTCTCGGCTTCCTCATTTCCACTCTCCACTGCTCACTCCGGGAACTCTGCCTCCTTGGACTCTGCCCTCCCAGGCCCTTTCCCAGGACAGCACAGAGCTGACCACATCATCCTCCAGCTCGTGTTCCAGTGTGGCTCCTGGCTGTCCCTCCTGCCTTCGTCCCACCAATACGTACTGAACAGCTCTGACCACCATGCTCAGGGTGGGTGCTGCCATATAATGGGCGCATCTTCCCCCATGGCCCCTTCCCTTCTTTCTCCTTCCCCAGGCTCTCTGTTCCCCCCGCCCCGGGGCACCCATTTCCAGGCCTCTGGATTACATTTGTAAATGAGGACTCCCAAATTCTCCTCTCTCCCTCCTCTTCTCTTCTGAGACCTAGCTGCTTACCAACGGCCCCCTTGGCCTCTCCTGCCTGTCACGCATCCCACATTTAATGGGCTCCGGCTGAAATGCCCTGTCCCCTCTCCCAGCGCTTCCCCACCCCCCACCGTCACCCGGCTCCCCTTCCTCATTTACCCTCTTCTCCCCTCCCCCACCTGNGGGAATTAGTGTTTATTGTGTTATCATGAGCATAGGGTTTCAGTTTTACAAGATGAAGAGAGCCCTGGACATGGACAGTGGTGATGGCCGCACAACAATGGAATGTACTTTATACTGTTGAATTGTGCACTTAAAACTGGTTAAGATGGTGGGGGGTGCTGGGTGGCTCAGTTGGTTAAGGGTCTGAATCTTGATTTCGGCGCAGGTCAGGNCTTCTCCCCTCCCCCACCTGGTCTATCAGTCACTCTGGTCCATGTGTCTGTCCCTTTTTCTCCTTTTCCGGGTTCAAATGACTACCACCTCTGGCACAGATTTTGGCAATTGCGTTCTTACTCCACCCACGCAGCCCTGCCTGCCCCGCCCCTTCTCATCCACTTTTCCCGCAGCAGCCAAATGGTCTTTTAAAAACTTCAATCAGATCATGTCCCTCTGCTTGAAACCTTCCCGTGGAGGCACCTTAAATGCAGCTTCCTAAGCGAAGGAAGCCAATCTGAAAGAGCCATATACTGGATGATTCCAGTTATATGACCTTCTGGAAGAGGCAAAACTATGGAGACGGTCGGTCGAAAGATCAGAGGATGACAGGGGTGAAGGAGAGGGAGGGGTGAATAGGTGAGCACAGGGGATTTTTTAGGGCAGTGAAATTATTCGGTATATATACCACATGTTTGTCCAAACCCACAGAACATACAACACCAAGAGGGAACCCTATAGACTCTGGGTGACTGGAACGTGTCGGTGTGGGTTCCTCACCTGTAACAAATGCTCCATCCGGTGGGAGATGTGGATGGTGGGGGAGGCTGTGCAGGAGTGGGGGAGGTGGGGATGTGGGGACTCTCTGTACCTTCCTTTCAATTTTGCTGTGAAACTAAAACTGCTCTAAAAAATTCAAGTGTATTTTAAAAATGAGGGAGAAAAAGACCTTTTTTAAGCAAACAAAATTGTGAGAATTTATCATCAGAGAAATAAACTGCAGGATATGTTGAAGGGCTTTTTTCAAGAGGCAAGAAAATAATAACCATGTGGAAACTTGGCCCACATGAAAGAATAAAGAGGAGAACTTCCAAAGTCATGATTAAAAAAACCCAACAAAACACTGGATTCAGAAATGGGTAAGTTTGAACGGACATTTCTCCAAAGAAGACATACAGGTGGCCAATAAACACACGAAAAGATGCCCATCACTAATCATTAAGAAAGTGCAAAATTCTCTACAACGAGATACCACTTCATACCCATTAGGATGGTTAAAAAACCCTGGAAAACAAGTGTTGTTGGGGGTATGGGGAAATCAGAACCCTCGTGTGCTGTTGGTGAGGATCTAAAATGGTATAATCTCTGCAGAAAACCGTATGGCATTTCCTCAAAAAGGTAAAAAAAAATAGAATTACCTTATGACCCAACAATTCCACTTTTGGGTAAATACCCAAAAGAATTGAAAGCAGGGTCTCAAAGAGATATTAATACACCCATGTTCATAGCAGCATTATCCGTAGTAGCTAAAACGTAGAGGCCACCAAGTATCTACCAACAGACAAATGGATAAGCAAAATGTGTAATTTACACACAGTGGAATATATTCAGCTTTAAAAAGGAAGGACATTCTGACACCTGCTACAACATGGGTGAATCTTGAGGACACAATGCTAAGTGACATAAGTCAGGCCCCAAAAGACAAATACTGTGTGATTCCACTTAAATGAGTTACTGAGAGTAGTCAAAACTATAAAGGCAGAAAGTAGAAGGGTGGTTGCCCTTGTACGAGGTGGGAGGGGAAAACAGGGAATTAGTGTTTATTGTGTTATCATGAGCATAGGGTTTCAGTTTTACAAGATGAAGAGAGCCCTGGACATGGACAGTGGTGATGGCCGCACGACAATGGAATGTACTTTATACTGTTGAATTGTGCACTTAAAACTGGTTAAGATGGTGGGGGGTGCTGGGTGGCTCAGTTGGTTAAGGGTCTGAATCTTGATTTCGGCACAGGTCAGGATCTCAGGGTTGTGAGATTGAGCCCCACATCAGGCTCCACACTGGGCATGGAGCCTGCTTAGGATTCCCTCTCTTTCCCTCTCCCTCTGCCCCTCCTTCACCCCTTTCTCTCTCCAAACAAAAACAAACAAAACTAGTTAAGATGATAACTATGTGTACTTTAAAATAAAAAAATTTTAAAGAATAAAGATGATAGGAAATGGTAACTATCTAGATAAGTATTTTTCTCATCTAATCTCCTTAAAAGGTAATGGACAGTTTAAAAGACAAATGTAACAACATATTACGGAGCATACAATACATACAGATAAAAATATATGAAAACAATAGCACAAAGGCAGGGGCAAAAAAACACCTTACACTATACACAAGAGTTGAATAATATTTGAGGATAGACAGCAGTAAGCTGTGTATTACAAATTGTAGAGTCACAATTAAAAATGAAACAAAGAAGCGTCGCTCATAAGCCAGCAGTGGGAGCATTCAATTACTAAAAAGTCAGTGAAAGGGGGGAAAGGGACAAAGAGAAGATCTAAATAAAACAAAACAAGAAACTCTCAGGGCTTCCCTTTTGCAGCATACCATTGCAAGTCTTGGGGTGGCCCCGCAAGGTCTGGCCAGCCCTCCAGGCTTGGTGGGGGGGTTTGTGGATGCACCGAGCTCTTGGCCCCCTTGGGTGGTGGCGCCCGGCCTCTCCCCGGGCCCATGTCCTTCCAGCCCTGCGTGGCTCCCTCCTCACCTCCCAGCGGAGGTTTGCTCTCTTCGGTCTCAGTTGCTCCCCCAGCCTGCTGCTCTGCCTCTGAGTATTTCCTTCAAAGCCTGAGTCGGTCACACAAGGAACTTTAAAAAGGAATTGATCTGAGCCCGAGACTGTGTTCTCTGCTGAGGAGCTGGCCTAGTGCTCGATGCACAGCAGATAACTTCACTGGAAGAGTGGCCAAGGAAAGCAAGGGCGGGCTCCCAGCTTCACGTGGTCTCCTCCTGCCTCTCAGCGCCCAGGATCACTNAAAAACACCTTACACTATACACAAGAGTTGTATAATATTTGAGGATAGACAGCAGTAAGCTGTGTATTACAAATTGTAGAGTCACAATTAAAAATGAAACAAAGAAGCGTCGCTCATAAGCCGGCAGTGGGAGCATTCAATTACTAAAAAGTCAGTGAAAGGGGGGAAAGGGACAAAGAGTAGATCTAACTAAAACAAAACAAGAAACTCTCAGGGCTTCCCTTTTGCAGCATACCATTGCAAGTCTTGGGGTGGCCCCGCAAGGTCTGGCCAGCCCTCCAGGCTTGGTGGGGGGGTTTGTGGATGCACCGAGCTCTTGGCCCCCTTGGGTGGTGGCGCCCGGCCTCTCCCCGGGCCCATGTCCTTCCAGCCCTGCGTGGCTCCCTCCTCACCTCCCAGCGGAGGTTTGCTCTCTTCGGTCTCAGTTGCTCCCCCAGCCTGCTGCTCTGCCTCTGAGTATTTCCTTCAAAGCCTGAGTCGGTCACACAAGGAACTTTAAAAAGGAATTGATCTGAGCCCGAGACTGTGTTCTCTGCTGAGGAGCTGGCCTAGTGCTCGATGCACAGCAGATAACTTCACTGGAAGAGTGGCCAAGGAAAGCAAGGGCGGGCTCCCAGCTTCACGTGGTCTCCTCCTGCCTCTCAGCGCCCAGGATCACTGGGTCTGGCCCTCCTTGTCTCCTGGCCAAGGTCTACCCCACACGACCCTCCTCACCTGCTTAACTGCTACAGGGCTCTGCTGTGCTTTCGCTCCCCCCAAAGCCTTCCAGGCCCCTCGGTGTGCTGGGTCAGAGCCCCTCTCTGTGGCCAGAGCCCCCCGGGAGTCCCCATCCCTGCACTCGTCACCCTGCCGCTCATCCGGCCAGCGGCTCACCAGACCACCAGCTCTGGAGGGCGGGACCCCACCTGGCTCCAAAGTCACGCTCAACAGCCTTGTTCTAGGAACCAGCCCTCGGAAGACAAAGCAAGCTGGGTGAGTAGGGCATTGACTCCCGCCCACCAGGAGGCCACCCAGGACGAAGCTCCTGTCCCGGAAACTTCTGACCCAAAACAAGTCCCAGGCAGGTGCCCTCCCAGCCCCTCTTAGGGCCGGGCTCCAGCCTTGTCATTTCAGATTGGCCCATCCCAGGACCATCAGCCACGGTCAAGGCTCTCTTGCCCAGGCAGGCGTGGGAGCTCCCAGCCCTCCTGCCCTCCTCCAATCAGATGCCCTGGGGCCAGGGCTGTCACTAATGGGGACCAGAAGCCCTCCTCTCCTGAGGGAGGGTTTGCTCAGCAAATCAATGGTGCAACAAGAGGAGGGGTGGGGTGGGGTGAGGGGCGCTGCGGATAGTCTGCGATACCCTTGCAGGCTGACAATTAACTAACTCCTGCCCTTCAGAAAGGTTCTCTTCTCAGTGAGGTCGTCCCCATGGGGCCTCAGCTTGGCAACACTTTCCCAGCTGTTGGTTTGAGCTATTGTAAGCTCCCAAGTTGCATAAGACGTTAGGACTTTAAAAGTAATTCGGATGTTTTATAAAATTTGACATTGTCCCCGCCCCAAATTGGGGCTGGATTAGACCCCGAAATCCGAGTTTGGACACAGAATTTAGCTATCACCTGGGTCATGCTTCAACACAGAAAACTCGAGGCCATGCTGGCTCTAACACCGTTAGCTCCGGGAACTTGCGTCTCTGTGCCCCAGCGCCTTGTCTGTAAAATGGGGCTAATCACGCTTGTCTCCCAGAAGCCATGAGGGCTAAGAGATGAGAGAACGTAAAACCCTTAGCGCAGAGTCTGGGGCGCATTCCGTGTTCCATCAATACGAGTAGTAGGGGTTGTCGATGTTTTTAACGTTGAGGCGATGTGGGATAACGGAAAAGGGATTGACTTTGAAGTTAGGTATTTTGTCGTGTGACTTTACACCCATGATTTCCCTGGACTCATTTTCTCCGTCTTTAAAATGGGAGTAAGAATTCCTATCCCACACTGATGTTGTGACGGTTAAATAAAATCATGTCCATAAAGCGACTGGTGATGGGGCGGGTGGATTTTGCTGTCCGTATTTTATAGATAAGGGGA
The DNA here is from genome assembly GCF_002007445.2 of Ailuropoda melanoleuca. NCBI lineage: Eukaryota > Metazoa > Chordata > Mammalia > Carnivora > Ursidae > Ailuropoda > Ailuropoda melanoleuca. The sequence goes on along the minus strand of NC_048228.1, from coordinate 10,848,095 downwards.
ACCAGGCCCAGAGAGGGCCATGTTCTGCCCAAAGCCACACAGGATGTGTTCATGAAGATGACCTCGCTGGGCTTCTTAACCTAGAGTTTATGGGCCCCTAAAAGTTCCAGGAGTGAGTCAAAGGGTCCCATGAAGTCGTGAAGTTTTGTGTATCTCCTCTGGGGAAAGTGTCCAGTTTTTATTAGATTCTCAGAGTGGCCACGGTCTCCAAAAGTTAAAAGAACTGCTGTTCTAATTTAACCTCCCTCATTCACAGGCGGAGAAACTAGGTGCCTGAGAGAGCAAGACCAGGGCAAGTTCAAGAAAGGCCAGATTACCGCAGGGAATGAGACCCTCCCTCCTGCAGGAAGCCTGGGAATGCCTAACGTGGGGGACACAGGATCCTTGGAGACGGTCCTGAATTCAGCTTTCAGAATTTTTTTGAACCCTGTTGACCTGCAGCTGCTGATTGCATTCACCCCCTTCCAGGTGCTCTAGCATCTTGGTTCCTGGAGGTTCTCGGGGGCAGTCATGTTTTGGGCTAACTTGGGTAGTGATTCTGCCTTTTGGGGGGGGTGAAGCAGGCAGCCCCACCCTGTTCAATGGTCAGCGTTTACTGACGACGTTGGGGGCGGGACAAGGGGGCAGGAGGGGTCTCCCCAGCTTCCAGGTAGAGGATTTGGGGGGAGGCTCTGCTTAGGAGCGGGTGGTGAGTGTGAGGTGCTTGTGGGACCCTAAGGAGGGGAAGCCCTGGGAGAAAGCGAGCTCATGCCCGCAGCTCCCCTCCCCCCTCCTTCACCCCCAGCCCTGTCCCGCAGGCTCCTGATTGGCTGACAAGCCTGGCACCTTCCTGGTTTGCTTGTTTGGGGTTGCTACCTGAGTGTCTGATCTGATCTCTTGTCTTTGCTGCCCCCCAGGATTCACGCCAAGGGCCCCTCTCCAGGACACACAAGCATTTGGTTTCCTGCTTCCAAACTAGCCCGAGTTCCCAGCCTTAGCCCCCTCATTCTTTAATCCACAAAGCGGCTTCTGCAAATAACAGCACACACCAGCAGGTTTGATTAATTAACTGCACAAAAATGATGGGGAAACCAGTGAAGGAGATAATTATGCAAAACAGAAAGTGTCAGATTTACTACCTGGTTCTTTCTTCCCCTCTGCATGCTGAGCACTGAGGGGGGTGCTCTGGTTTCCCTGAAGCTGCTTGCTGAATGAGCTCCCCCCCACCCAGCAACAAATCCTGCTCACAAAAGGTCAGGTGGGAGGCAGGCAGGCAGGAGGTGGGGCAGAGTGGGGGGTGGGGGGGAGGTGTGCACGCGGTGAGAGCAGGACACACCTGAGGAGAGGAGCCTCCGCCCATTCCCAGGTGTGCTTGCCAAGGGAGCCCGCTCCCAGCTGGCCCTCATCCTCTGCGGGAGACATGGCAGTAAAGCCCTGCACGTCCGTTTCTTCTCTGCCCCGTCTGACTTGTCCCTGCCTTACACCATCCGTCCTCCCCCTGGGACGGTAGAGCTGGGGTTGAGGTGGCAGTAGGCAGAGGAGACGTTCTGGCCGAATTCCCAGACCCGCTTGCGCGGGCCCTCGGAGATAGAGAAGTTCTGGGGGCGCGTGAGGCTCCCCCGCCTCCCGGCTGCGGGGATCATGGGGCACTGGGGCCTCACTGATTCCCTGTATCTCCATCGTTCTACGGGGTAGGGCTGGCCCAGAGCCGGACTGGGACGCGCCTGGGCCCTCTGGCCAGCGGCATTCCGGGGCACACCCCACCATCCCCCACACCTGGCCCAGCCCCCGCGGTGTGAGCCGGAGGTCCCGGGTGGACTTTTCTCCTTTCTTTGTGGAGGCGCCGCCCGGCAGGGTGCCCAGGCGCGCCGACCCACCTCCTGCCCGCCTCGGCGTCGCGGTAGTCCTCGATAGCCAGCCGGAGCTTCCGCCTGTGCAGGGAGCTGCACACGCCCAGACCCAGCTCCAGGTCTTCGTCACTGAGGCTCAGCAGCACCTGCTCCGCGGGAAGGTGAACACTGAGCCCGGAAGGGAGGTGGGGGGTGGGCACCCGAGGCCGCCAGGACCCGCTGCTGGCTGCGGCCGAGCCCCGGAGGGGTCTGCTAGCATGAGGCTGGGCCCCAGCGCCCACCCGCCTCCCTGCCATCCTTCTCTGCAGTCCGGGCAGAGCACTTGGTGCAACTCCGCTCCAGGACGTGGGCGAATCCCATGCTGGCCAGTAGAGCCCTCTAGCCCAGCCCTGCCCCCTTAGCCAGGTACGGGCAGGTTAGGCCCAATTTAAAGATGCGGAAGCTGAGGCTCAGAGGGCTACGTGCCTTGCCGGGGAGATGCTGGAGCCTGAACTGGGTTCATCGGGCTCCTAGAATACGTCTTCTCCTCACTACGGGATGGGGTGGGGGGTGGAGCAGGCCAGCTCTGGGTTGGTAACGTTCACGGGAGGGAGAGGGGGCATTCCCACTGGGATCCTGGAGGTGCCCTACCTTCCCGCTCTTCACGTTCTCTGCACAAGCCTTGACGTACATGGGCATGGCCATGACCACCTCCAGCCAGGCCTGGACGGTGCCGGCCTTCCAGTGGGACATGGGGGTGGTCCTGACCAGCTCCACCTGCTGCAGCCGGTCCATCTGCTCCTCCCCCTCCGACAGGCTGAGGCTCTGCCGCGTGGGGCTGCACTGGCTGTCGGAATCTGCAACACACAATTGCAAACTTGGTGGGGAGATGGCGAGGGGGCAGTGGGGCTTCTGGTCTCCCTTGGTGCATTTCTTCTTTCCAAAATCAAAATGCCTTTTGTTTGGTTTTGCTGCCCCTCCCCCATTACAAAAGTAATCTGTCCCCCACCCCCCCCACACAAAGAACAGACTTTTTGAAAACTTAATCCAGAAAAGAATGAAAATAAAACAGAAAGTGAAAATCGCCCCAAATCCCACGCCACCCAGAGACAGCAGCTGTTAGTTTTAGTTAAATATTCTTTGGGATACACAAATGCCCACGCTTCCAAACACACTCGGACCCACGCGCAGACACAACGCTCTCCGTTTTGTAATACGCCGCTCTCAAGTACACGGTGGAGGACATCCCGCCATCTCCGTAGAGATCTGGGCTCTCTTCTGATGGCCGCAGGATGCCTCAGGGGACGCCTTCTCATTTATGTCTCCTGCCTCCTGCCGGTGGGCATGGCCTGTTCCCCATTTTTCCGCTATTGTTATCAACGCAGTGGCAATCGTCTCTGGGCAGCTGGGTGATCTATTTTCTTAGGCTACATGGGGCCTCGGCTCCATTCCTTAACACACCAAAATCTGTTTCTGGAGTAGCCCCTCATACACGAAAATGCCTATCCCCCGGCATGTCCCAACCCTACTCTCCAATCCATGGTCAGACACCCCTGAAGAATGGACCAGTTTCGGGGCGGACTTGATCAAGACGGAAACAGTCTCTTTCTCAAAAGTAGGGTTAAATCAACACCCACACAAACTCAATACCATAGAAATGACAAGTATTAAAAAAAGAAGCCTGGTTAGAAAGGACCCTGCCAATACTGTACTTTGTAAATTATCATAAAGATGTAAAAAATGCTTGACCCCCAAATCGGGCACGTGGTTACAACAACGTGTGTGAAGTCACATAGATATTTGCAATTACTGGGTGCCAGGAAGAAGGAGGTTACTTTTACTATACTTTTGTGTATCATCAAAGTTCCACAGTAAACATGTATACATTTATAACAAAAATTGAAAAAATTAAAGAGGAAGTGGTATAAATGGTTATTGATGGGAGTTCGTCTGAATGAATGATGCCCCACTCGTATACTGGAATATATGTGGTTAATGAGAAATGTGTCACTGGAGAATATTTTTGACGTGGGAAAATGTTCATACTCTATTGCCAAGTGAAAAAGGACAGTACAAGGCAGCAGGTACAACGTAATCCCAACTGTATTTTTAAAATGATACATAGACGTTTCTATGATGTACAGCTGTAACTGGGTGTATATCTATTTATACATTTAGACATACAAAACACTAGTTGCATAAATGTTAAAAGTCTGCGCCTGGAGAGGGGTGATGGGTTGTGTGTGAGCGTGTGTGTGTGAGTGTGCAAGGGTATTCGAGTGTGTGCACACTTTCCAGTCTCCCACGTTTCCTGCATTGAGGTGCGTTATTTTTGAGATGGACACATGCAGCCTAGAAATCTTTTCTGAGTGACGAGGCCCTCTGCCCAGTTCCTTCACCCCTCCCCTGCCCCCGCCACATAAACTCTTTGGAAACAGCGACATCCGCTTGGGAACTGTACACGCGTCCAGCTCTGCCAAAAGCTTTCTCCCCAACGCTGGGGGCCTCTATCTGCTCAGCCAAGAGCCCTTGGGAGCCCACGGCTGCTGGCCAGGAGGACGGCAGCCCTGGTGCTGCAGGGGACTGGGCAGAGCGACCTCACTCGGGGTGGGCAGCGATGATGCCCCATGCCTCTGTTTCCAACCCCCTAAGGTTGGCAGGATGCTGCTGCCGGCCACCTGCCTCCTTCCCTGGGCTGCTCTGGGGACTCAGTGACTGGGGATGCTGGGTAGGTGGCAGGTCTCTTTCCTGCCCCCAGGGAAACGGCAGCTGGGCACAGAGCTCCGGGCAGGTCACCAGTCTGAGCCCATGTTGCCATGACGCCCAGGAATGTGGAAATAGCAGCTTCCTCGGGGCCCGGCAGCCCCATCTGGGGGCCCCGAGTTTCTGCCTGGTGACAGAGCTGCCTGTCCCCTGCCTCGGTGCCCCTCCTGCTGGTCCCCGGCTCCCCAGGACAGGTTTGGCTCGCAGGGAAGTCTTTCGGATTGGGTCCTACGGGTGCGAACCTCTGGCACACAACACGGGTGTGTCTCCCTGGCTTGGAAAGAGCCCAGAGTCTCTGTGCTGTTGCTGTGGCTAAGTCCTGTCTGTCACCGGCTTCTGGGAAGATGAGAGACGAATGTCACCACATGGGGTTACCTGAGATTCCAAGACACTGTGTTGTCCATTTGGACCAGGCTTGTGGAAAGAGGCTTTGGAGTTGAACAGACCTTGGCTCTGGGCCAATTTCGTGACGTCTTAAAGTCTCAGTTTTCCCATTTCTAAAAGGGGCGTAATACTGACACTATCTACCTCCCAGGTTAATGACTAGTATCAATTCTGAACGTGAAGCTATCGTAGGCACCGTACTTGCCTCAGTCCCGCTGCCTTCCTGGGAGGAAACGTGGTGGTTTGAGTTCAGCTCAGGTGCTTAGGGGTCCCACGTGCTGTCGAGCCCCCCACCCCCTCCCCCGAAATGCATTGTCCCAGCAGGACTCCAGTCTGGTCCAGGTGGGAGAGGCGGGGCTCCCTGGGAGGTGAGGGGTGGGCTTGTCTATCCTGTGCCCAGGGGGCCGGCCAGCGCTTGGCTAGGCCTCCCCAAGGAAAGGCTCTAAAGGGGCAGGGGAAGGAGGAAGGAGACAGGCAGCAAAAGTCAGAGAGCGAGAGGGAGAGAGAGAGAGAGAGAGAGAGAGAGTTGGAGAGAGAGATTCAACCAGCAAGCCTTCAGGAAAGAAAGAGTGCCACAGAAACAACAAAGACACAAAGGAAACAGGAGGGAGAGAATGAGTGGAGGGTGGGGGGGGGAAGGACAGATAAGGGGACAAAGGGAAAAAGCAAACTTCCAGTGTGTGTGTGTGTGTGTGTGTGTGTGTGTATGTGTGTCTGTTTCTTGAGCGTGTGAATACGTGTAGCTCACAGGCCTCGGGCCGGGGAGGAGAGCTGGCGTTCAGTTCACATCACTCCCGCTGCTCAGGCTCCAGGATGGCCAGGGGCACAGCCGGGGCCTAGGAGCAAACCACGCATGTTGGCTTCTGAAGAAAGACAGCCGTTCATCTCCCCACCTTCTCCGGCCTCGGCACCCAGGACGGAGCTCCAAGATGCCATTCAGAACGCCTGAAGGGGGGATGTCGTTGGGGCCATAAACCAGTAATTAAAGGCAATTTCCAAAATGCAGGCCTTATGGTGCCAGATTTTACGTCTGGGATTCCATCCATCCTGGCGTTTATTTCCCCTCTGTCTCAGCCCTACGAGGGGGAATAACTCACATTTACAGTCAGGCAGTGAGTTAGAGAGTTTGAGGCCGTGTTGCCAAGAGGCAGTCGGTCCGGATCCTTCCAAACACCGGGAGGACCGAGGTTGACTCTGGAAGAAGAGGTTCTCCCTTCTCCCACCGATGGATTGCGTCTGGTCCCAAGAGCCTAAAATATTTACTCTCTGGTCTGTTACAGAAAATACTGCACAGAAACCTTGAGGTTCTGAGATTGGCATTAGAATATGAGAGACCCGGGTTTGAACCCCGGGGAAGTGTTTTGAATGTTCTCAGCCTCACTTTTACCGTCTATGAAATGGGATGATAATAATGTCTAACCTCACAGGTCTCGTGAGGACTGAAGGAGGTCATGTATGACGCTCTCAGTGTCCAGCTCGGTGTCTGGCCTACAGTGGGTGCTCGGGGGCTGAGTGGGGGGTGTCTGTCCTCTGCAAGCTCCTGTCACGTACAGCCTAGACCGCCTCTGTCCAGGATGTCAGCTACAAGCCACACGTGGCTATTGAGACCCTCTTATGTGGCTCGTCCACATTGAGACGTGTCTACGGCATAAAATACGCACTGAATTTTGAAGACTTTGTCCAAAAAGAGAAGAGAAAGTAATCTCAATAATTTTTATGTTGATCACGTCTTGAAATGATAATATTTGGGGTATATTGGGTTAAATCAAATATATTGTTTAAGTTTCCTTCACCGGTGCTTACTTTTTAACGTGTCTACTAGAAAATCTAAAATTGTATATGTGGCTTGTAAGATCTGTTTCCTGCACAGAGCTGGATTAGATGGAAGGTTCCCCCCCCATTGCCTTTCCCCCTTTCTCTTGGTTTGGAAGTGAAGCACCCCGTTTCTCTGCTTTTGGTTCAGTGGTTCTCAAAGTGCAGCCCCTGGGCCAGTAGCATCAGCAGCACCTGGGAACTGGTTGGTGATTCAGATTCCAGGAGCCCACCCAGAGTCCCTGGAGAGAAGCTCTGAGGGGTGGGTCCAGTAATCTGTATTTTAACAAGCCCCCCTCCCCCCAGGTGATTCTGATGTGTGCTAAATTCTAGACCCATTCTGTGCCGGTTACCCGTGAAAACTTACCATATGTATTTAACGTAACAAAATCTAGGGTTGAGCAGTATCTTAACGCTCTGTCCTAAGTAGTAAGTTATTGAAACATCCTCATCACCGTTTCTGACTTATAACCTACCGTGCAGATTGTTTTAATTCTGTCCTTTAAAAACCCCACAATTTGAGACATTGTCATCGTGATTATTTTACCCTATTAACGTTTGCTTAAAATAACTTCCCTATATGTTGACCACGTTGTTCATCACGTCTTGTGCTTCAGACCTAACTTCTAGGATAATTTTTTCTTGTTCCTGAAGAATATGATTTAAAAGTTCCTCTGATGAAGGGTATTTTTTGGTGGTAAGCTCCTACAACTTTTTTCTTTTTTCTTTTTTTTTTTAAAGATTTTATTTATTTATTTGACAGAGATAGAGACAGCCAGCAAGAGAGGGAACACAAGCAGGGGGAGTGGGAGAGGAAGAAGCAGGCTCATAGCAGAGGAGCCTGATGTGGGGNGGCTCGATCCCATAACGCCAGGATCACGCCCTGAGCCGAAGGCAGACGCTCAACTGCTGTGCCACCCAGGCACCCCAAGCTCCTACAACTTTTATCTGAAAAAAACCTATGTTTCTCCTTCGTCCTTCAAAGAGTTTGCTGGGTACCGTTTTAGACTGACAGTCATTTCTTTCTGGCACCTCAAGGACATTGTGCCACTACCTTCTGTCTTCCTTTCTGCTAAAGAGAAGGCAGCGGCCGGCCCAATTGTTCTGTAGTTAGTCCTTTGAAGGTTTTCTCTTTGTCTTTGGTGCTCTGCAGTTTCATTATGATGTGGCTACATGTGGATTGCTTCTTATTCTGACTGGTCCAAATTGTGCTTCCTGTTATCTCTGGGTTTATTTTTGGAATATTCTCAACATTATCTCTTAAAATATGACCCTTCTCCAGTCTCTCTTTTTATTTTTTAAAGATTTTATTTATTTATTTGTCAGAGAGAGAGGGCATGCACAAGCAGGGGGAGCAGCAGAGGGAGAGGGAGAATCAGGCTCCCCCCTGAGCAAGGAGCCTGACGTGGGGCTCGATCCCAGGACCCTGGGATCATGACTTGAGCTGAAGGCAGACACTTAAACCACTGAGCCACCCAGGTGTCCACTCCATTCTCTCTTTGCTCTCCTTCTGGGATTGGACTTTCTAATTCTGTCTTCCCCCTCTTGTAAGCAGTGCCGTCCAATAGAGTTTTCTAGGATGGTGGAAATGCTGGTTAATCTGCACTGTCCATTATGGCAGCTGGTAGCCACACATGGAGAGAACACTCAAAATGTAGCTAGTGCAGCTGAGAAACTGAGTCTAAAGCTTTATTGAATTTTAATGAATTCAAATACAGGTTTATATTACCACACGTGGCTAGTGGCTGTTGTGGTAGACCAGAAGGCTCTGATTTCCCCTCATGGTTTCCACCAACTTATTTTTCTGCATTGCATTCTGGGTAATTTCCTTAGATCTGTTTTCCATTTTTAAAATTCTCTCTTCAGCAGTTCACTCTGCAGCTTAATCCATCCTTGGATTTTATTTTATTTACTTATTTTTTTATATTTTTATTTATTTATTTATTTAATTAAGATTTTTATTTATTTATTTGACAGAGATAGAGACAGGCAGAGAGAGAGGGAACTCAAGCAGGGGGAGTGGGAGAGGAAGAAGCAGGCTCATAGTGGAGGAGCCTGATGTGGGGCTCGATCCCATAACGCCAGGATCACGCCCTGAGCCGAAGGCAGACGCTCAACTGCTGTGCCACCCAGGCACCCCAAGCTCCTACAACTTTTATCTGAAAAAAACCTATGTTTCTCCTTCGTCCTTCAAAGAGTTTGCTGGGTACCGTTTTAGACTGACAGTCATTTCTTTCTGGCACCTCAAGGACATTGTGCCACTACCTTCTGTCTTCCTTTCTGCTAAAGAGAAGGCAGCGGCCGGCCCAATTGTTCTGTAGTTAGTCCTTTGAAGGTTTTCTCTTTGTCTTTGGTGCTCTGCAGTTTCATTATGATGTGGCTACATGTGGATTGCTTCTTATTCTGACTGGTCCAAATTGTGCTTCCTGTTATCTCTGGGTTTATTTTTGGAATATTCTCAACATTATCTCTTAAAATATGACCCTTCTCCAGTCTCTCTTTTTATTTTTTAAAGATTTTATTTATTTATTTGTCAGAGAGAGAGGGCATGCACAAGCAGGGGGAGCAGCAGAGGGAGAGGGAGAATCAGGCTCCCCCCTGAGCAAGGAGCCTGACGTGGGGCTCGATCCCAGGACCCTGGGATCATGACTTGAGCTGAAGGCAGACACTTAAACCACTGAGCCACCCAGGTGTCCACTCCATTCTCTCTTTGCTCTCCTTCTGGGATTGGACTTTCTAATTCTGTCTTCCCCCTCTTGTAAGCAGTGCCGTCCAATAGAGTTTTCTAGGATGGTGGAAATGCTGGTTAATCTGCACTGTCCATTATGGCAGCTGGTAGCCACACATGGAGAGAACACTCAAAATGTGGCTAGTGCAGCTGAGAAACTGAGTCTAAAGCTTTATTGAATTTTAATGAATTCAAATACAGGTTTATATTACCACACGTGGCTAGTGGCTGTTGTGGTAGACCAGAAGGCTCTGATTTCCCCTCATGGTTTCCACCAACTTATTTTTCTGCATTGCATTCTGGGTAATTTCCTTAGATCTGTTTTCCATTTTTAAAATTCTCTCTTCAGCAGTTCACTCTGCAGCTTAATCCATCCTTGGATTTTATTTTATTTACTTATTTTTTTATATTTTTATTTATTTATTTATTTATTTAAGATTTTTATTTATTTATTTGACAGAGATAGAGACAGGCAGAGAGAGAGGGAACTCAAGCAGGGGGAGTGGGAGAGGAAGAAGCAGGCTCATAGTGGAGGAGCCTGATGTGGGGCTCGATCCCATAACGCCGGGATCACGCCCTGAGCTGAAGGCAGACGCTTAACCGCTGTGCCACCCAGGTGCCCCTACTTATTTTTTTTAAGTAGACTCCATGCCCAGCATGGAGCCCAAGGAGGAGTTTGGACTCATGACCCTGAGATCAAGACCTGAGCTGAGATCAAGAGTCAGATGCTTAACTGACTGTGCCACCCAGGTACCCTTGGGTTTTATTTTTTTTAATGTTACTAACTATATACTTCTAAAAGTTCTATTTTGTTCTTTCCCAAGTTCACCTGGTCTTTTCAGATAGTCTCTTGTTTGCTCATGTTTATGACTTCATCTTAAATTTTTTTAAGTATTACATACATATTAGCTTATATTTGGTATTGGTAACTACTGTATCTGAAAAGGCCTTGGAGGGTCTCAATTTGCCGTATTTCTCTGTGGACTCTCATGCATGCTGAACTGAGATTTGATCTTACGGGAATCTCTAGAGTCTTAATAGCAGAGGCTTCCCTCCAGAGAGGATTTCTGTGACCTGCCGGGGTGGGAGGGGGTAGGGAGTGGGGATGGTACCTGGTAGCAGGGACCATTTCATTCCCGTTAGAGGGACCCGGGAGAATGAGAGACCACAGGCTCCGTTCCTTCACTTTGCCACACCCCAGCATTTACTTCCCTGTCGACAGTACTGACATCAGCGTCTGGGCCCAGGACACACCCCAGTTGTCACACTTGCTTACCACTCACTGCTCCTGTTCTGGTCTTTGCTCACAGCCTTTTAGTTTTGGATGGGGGCATGTTGGGGATTCTGCTTAATTTTGGTGAGGCCAGAGATGCATTAAAATGTCTGTTTGATCTTAGATTAATGGTTCTGCAGAGGGAGGGCCCTCAGAGTCTGTCTTCCTCCACACGGCCCCGAGGGGACATCCCTCTGGCTGCGCACACTGTCCGCCCTGCACGCTTCACGTTCTGCTGGCGGGTCTGTCCATCTGCCCTGCTGCAAAGGGAGTTCCCAGGTCAGAGGCCAAGTCTATCCTTCTCTTTATCACCTGGACCTGGTTCATGGTGATGCTTAATGCCGTCCTTGAGAGCCCAAGTTATGGGAAAGTGACAGTCAGTACAGTTTTGTTGTTGTTACTGTTTTAATTTGAATCTCCCCAGGGACCTCTTCCACTCAGCATCCGTCCCTGGCTCCCTGCATAAAACCCAGGCTCCTTTCACGAGGCTCTGTGTGAGCCAGCCCTGTGCCAGGGACCCAGCCTCATTCCCACACCCCCTCTGCGGCTCCCCTGGGCTTCTCTCACTTTTCCAGCACTCCTGGTCCCCTCCCCCATCTCGAATCTGTTGCACCTGCCGCTCTCTCCCTGTAAGTACCCCGCTGCAGGCTTCTCTGCTTGGCGACCTCCTAGGAAGCCTTTGGGCTCGACTGAAATGCCTCTTCCAGGGACCCCTTCTCCAGTCCCCCGGCGTAGGCTAGTCCCCACCCCCTGCAGCACACGGGGGGGGGTCCCCACCTCCACCCCGCACGCATGCACTCACAGTGCTCTCATTGAGCCAGGCGCTGTTCTTGCCGGCCCTTCTCACGGCTGGAATCAAGGATTGGTCATGGGATTATTGGGGAGCGTGCCTCCCACTAGAGCATAAACCCCATGGGGACAGGAGTGGGGCCTGTTTTTCCCTAGGTATCTCCGATGTCTAGCAAGGGCTCCATCTCTGCTGGTCTCTGTGGTGTCAATTCACCACCATAGGCCATTTCAGTGACAACGAGAGGCCACGGGATGTGGACCGGGGCATCATTCGGCGAGACTCTATGAGCAGATCCTGCCCATTTCTGCCAGACAGAAGGCGCTCTATAGATTTCGGTTAAAAGCAAGCAGGCAGGAGAGGAGGTAAGGAGGGAGGGAGCAGGCCCCTCCCTCCAGGCTCATCTTCTCCCCACTTCCTTTTTGGCCGCATCAAGCTGCTCGTGGCCCCTCACATGCACACATGGTCTCCTTCCTTTTTCTTGGCCGATGGCAGGGCCTCTGGACCTCAGCACTATTGACTGACATTTGGGATGGGCTCATTTGTCGTGGGAGCTGTCTTGCTCAGGGTAGGTTGTTTTGGGGGCCTCTCTGGCCTTCACACACCAGATGCCAGTGAGCTCGCAGCGGGACGGCTCCCAGCGCCCCCGTCTGTCTGCCCCGAGGTCTCTCTCTTCTCAGGCTGTCCCGCCCCGTTAGCCAGTGCTGGTCCGAGCTCCCTGCACGTGGGCAGCGGTAGGGAGCCCTGGTCAGCACTTCTCCAGCCAAAAGCTGAACCCTCATTTTTATNGCTCCCTGCACGTGGGCAGCGGTAGGGAGCCCTGGTCAGCACTTCTCCAGCCAAAAGCTGAACCCTCATTTTAATTTTTATTTATTTATTTATTTTTTAAATTTTATTTATTTATTTGACAGAGATAGAGACAGCCAGCGANAACACAAGCAGGGGGAGTGGGAGAGGAAGAAGCAGGCCCACAGCGGAGGAGCCTGATGTGGGGCTCGGATCCCACAACGCTGGGATCACGCCCTGAGCCGAAGGCAGACGCTCAACTGCTGTGCCACCCAGGCGCCCCTGAACCCTCATTTTTAAAATGCCACGTTATAATGTGAGAAAGTCACGTTTCCCGGCCCAGTATCAGCCACCACGTTGGGTGGTGATGCTTCGCTGGGGCCCCAGTCCCAGCTCCTGCGAGGCACGTGCCAAAGACAGACCCTGGAGCGCCCGATCAGACAACCCGGGTTCAAACGCATCAAGTCACTGATTGGGCAGCTGCTGGGGTGACGGCAGGACCCTGGCTGTCACTCACCCGCAACACCTTGACCCCAGCGCCAAGCGGGCCCTTGGAGGCCCTGAGCTAACCAGCTGACTGCGCGCCCAGCCCCCGTGTCCCTTAACGTCTGCGACACCGCAAAGCACATAGAGAAGGCCCACCGCGTGCGGATTTTACCAGCCATTGCTACTTTATGCGCGCGAGAAAACGTCCCACGCTTCCCTTTCCCCTCATTGTTGGTGCTCACTGTCTCCCGACCGGACAGGACCCCTGTCCCCAACTGCAGGGGCCATCCTCCCCCAGTCACTGCTTCCCGGCAGCCCCGTGGAGGATTTCCCAGGAGGCAGGGAGTTGACTTCCAGAGCCGCACCTGCTCCGGCACTCACGTCCCAGGTTGATGCTCGGCGACTAGCTCCTGACTGTACAGACTCAGGGGCAAGAGGCGAAGACGAGGCCCAGGGCAGGCAAGCGGACTGCTCTCCCGTGACAACCATAGGACGCTTGAAAAAGAGACACAGACACTTTCCTTTGTCCTCCTTGCTAACCTGTCCTGGTGCTGAAGAGTGCCCGCATTTGGGAAGTCCTACTTAGAGTCTGATCTGCAGTTGAAACCTCTTCCCTCTTTTGTTTGCGCTGGGGCAGTATTCCAGCTGGGGGCCTGGCCTCTGCCTCTATTCCCACTTCTAGTCCTCTTTGCCCACACGTTTTCCCGGCTTTTCCACCGCCGGCGGGGCTGGAAGGTGAAGCAGGGGAGATCTTGGAGTGGAGGCTGAGGGCCGGAGAACGATTCTTCTCCCAGTGCCCCCGTGGAGTTTGCATCTGTATGGCTCTAGGAGGCAGGGCTGGAGTTACGGGTTGCTGGGGGCTTTGAGGGCCCAGCTGTGCCCGGGGTCCCTGACTAGATTTTCAGCCTGGCCTCTTCCTGTGACCAACCCTCCCAGCTCCCCTGTGGGCCTCAGGACCTCTCAGGTTCATTCTGGCTCGGCTCAGCCTGCTTCGGTGAGCCCTGTGCACTGTGGTCCTCGTGATGGTCGTGAGACCCTGTGCGTTTGCTTGCTGGCCCGGGGGACCCGCAGCGAGTCGGAGGCACGGACCTCTGGCTCAGGTCAATGCGGACTGTCCAACCTCCCACCTCCTTCACAAGGCCTCCAGCTCCCGGAAATTCCCCACACCGGAGGTGAGCTACTTTGCTTCTTGCCCCAAGGCTAATTTAGGAAGAGCAAGAATGTTTCTGAGCAGTATTTCTTTAATGCTTCCAAATGAAGACAGAGCTCTGGTGAGGCTCATGGTGGGGCATTCTTACACTTAGATACCTACTGGAAATGTCAAGGAGAAAACTGGTGCTGGGCTTGGCTTTCTGGAAACGAGAGAACCAAGCCAGGCTGGCAGCTTCCCCTGCATCTGCCTGGAAGTGGTATAGTGCCCCCAATTCCTATCCCCGGTCCCTTGATTACTGTGTCTCCTTGGGCTATTTCTGTCTGTCCTGTCTGAGCTCAGTTGTCTCACCTGTGAGGTTAGGACAATAACCCCCACTTCATGTGATTTTGGGGAGGACAACATCAGGATAACTTATGTGGTCTCATGTTTACGTCTGGGTCCTCAGCCTGAGCCCTCCCTAGGCCCACCACACAGGAAGTGGTCAGCCAGTGTTTGTTGAATGACTTACCGAGTGTATGTCAAGGGCTTGTACTTGCCCGGCACTCGGTAAATGTCAGCAAGTCACGTCCTACTCTCTTCTGCCAGCTTTCATCACTCCCTCCTCACCCCCCGCAGAAGTCAGCCCTGGTCCTTGGTCCTTAGCCTGACACCCGCGCCATGTCCCTGGGCTGGCAGGGTCATAGCTGTCTCCACACGGGCGACCATGCCTCCTCCTAGCATCTCTGGGAGAGCGTGGAGTCGCACTTTGTCAGGCCCATCGGCACCTTCACCTGAAGGGGGAGCGCTGCCCCCCAATCCTGAGTCCCACAGAGGAGAGCCATGAGAAACGGTGGAGTCACCTGGCTGGGCTCTCGGGCCACAGGCAGGCTGGTCCTATGTCCAACTGCGGCCCTGGTCATATTTTTTTTGCTAAAGAACACTACTTTTCTTAAAAAAAAAAAAAAGAGTTACCAGTATAAGAATTCCAGTGTATTCCATGACACTTTTGGCTTCTCTTGAAAACCAGGAGCTCTGGGAGCACTGGAGCCCAGGAGGGCTCGCTTCCTTAGGTGGGGCAGCCTGCAGCGCACAGACACCCACTTCCCTGACCCGCCTGGGGCCTCTGGGGTGCAGAGATAGTGGGAATGAGGCGGGCATGTGCACAGCACAGTGCCGGCTCCCCAGGGTGCTCACGGAGGCGGACCCCGTCACCACCAACCACACTCTGTGCAGTGGGGCCGCTAGAGCTGACCTAAACAGAGACGGTGAACGGCACGCGGCTCACACTGGGGGTCCTCGTGACCGTGACCATGACGGCTAACCTCGCTGGGTGCTTTACAGCCTGTGCGGGTGAGCAGGCCCATTGCACAGATGAGGAAAGTGGAGCTCAGAAACGTCCATCGGCTGCGCACTCAGACGCAGCCAGGACCCAGAGCCTGCGTCTCATGTCACCGGCCCACGTTTCCGCTTGTGGGAGTCTCCTGTCACATGGAGATGAGCAGCTGCCCGAGGCTGAACATTTCTCTCCATTTCTAATTTCATCTTTGCCACAGCCCCAGGAGATAGGCAATTTTGTCCCCATTTTACAGAGGGGAAAACGGAGGCTCAGAGGGACTAAGCAAGCGGCTTAGGGCTGCACGGCTATGCACTGGCTCTGGGATCACACCCAGAGATCTGGGTCCCAAGCCTGGGCTTTCCTCAACACCCCTCCCTGTGTTGTTTGGTTTTGATCAGCTCTGCTGCAGAGAGCCTCCTCCCCTGTTCCACAGCACCAGTCCCTGCAGTGACAGCTGTCAGAGGCAGTCTTCTCTCCTCCCTGGCCTGCCTGCCCCCAACCACAGTCTCCATGCCACCCCCAGAGACATCAGTGTCCTAACAAGGAAGGAGGCTGGCACTGCGTAGGCATGGAGCCCATCAGGATGCGATGCCAGGGTCTGTGGCCCGGCCCAGGGAAAGTGATGAGGCAGCTCAGAGCAGGTGTGGTGACAGGGCAGGTGGGGCCAGATGTCCTGGCAGGATGGCATGCCCACTCCTGTCCCTGCCCCAGGGCCCGGTGGCAATGGGCTCGGCCCCTCTGTGTATATCTGGGATCTGGGACAGCAGCAAAACCAACATCCTAGGGCTGGCATTTCTAGCCAGGCTGCGGGGGCCCTTCCCCTGCTCAGAGGCTGCACACTGACTCACGTTCTTCCTGAGCAAAGGGGATGCTCGGATAGAGAGAGGTCCAGACTCCACCTCGCCTTGCTCCTGGCTCACTTCTTAAGGCCCATGGGAATCCCCTATGAGCCTCAGGGACTTTCCAGGGCTAAACAATGTCAGAAGTGTGGTGTGCTTAGAGCTCTCCAAAGAACCGCTGACTTAGCGCCTCTAAGCACGGAACACAGGGGCTGAAGGAGTCTCCCGTTGCAACGTGTCCCAGAGGATGGTCCACAGAACTAGGTACAAATGCATGGTTCTGTAGTCAATTGTTTGGGAAACAAAGTGGAAAAAAGTGAGCTATTTTTCTTCACTGCAGAACTTCTCAGAGCCTTGATAAACTAATGTGTTGTGTTCATGGTCTCTAAGGGTTAGAGACACAGCATTGCTTCCAAAACAATGGACACAAGGACTTTTTTCCCCCCTCTGCTGAATCTGGTGGTCTGCAGCAGCTCAGAACACTGGTCTGGGAGTCAGGAACCCTGGGTTCCACAACCAGCTCAGGACACAGATGCCCTGCTTAACTGTGGGCAAGTCCCTTCCCATCCATAACATGAGGGGAGTGGGCGAGAAGCCGCCAAGAGCCCTGTCAGCTCTGTACCTCCCGTCCTCTGGTCTTATCCCCAAGTGAGTTGCTGAACCTGCCTTCACACCTGAACCAGGCTCCTGCTCGGCCTCTCTCCCAGGGCTGGTGAGAGGCTGAAATGAGATCCCTGTCCTCACTGTCATTGTCATTGTCATTATTGTGGCTAACATTCACTGTGCCCCGAGCTCAGCCTTTTGTATGCAGTAACTTGTTTCTTCCTAGCAGCCACCCCTTGAATGCGCTGTATGGTGCCCAGTGTCCACATTGGGAAACTGAGGCCCAGCCAGTTTCAGGAACTTGCCTAATGTTGCCAGGGAGCAAATGGTCAGGACTAAGGTTTGGACCCAGTTTGCCCAGAAGCTACGCCTTTCAACTTGACCTTCATCTGCCCAGGAAAGAGCACTGCAAGCTGTAAAGGCAGTCACCTGGGAGGGGCATCATTCTATGTAGTCTTGCTGCGGTCCATCCGGGGACTGTGCGTGGCGCCCTGGGGAGGGGCCCCGGCCCTCCATTTGCAGGCTTTCCTATTCTGCCAGGGTGAGGAGGGAAGGGACCTGGGCCAGCTGTCTCTGGTGCGGAGCAGGGGTGAGCAGGGGAGTCTGGGGTGCTCTTGGGGAGTGACTTTTCCGCAATGGGGGTGCAGGAGGAGGCCTGAGGCAGCCCATAAGATGTAGCTTCAAGATTACCTAACCCCTGGGGGTCTCACTGCCCCTGCGTTAAAAATCTTTCGTGCTGGGGCGCCTGGGTGGCACAGCGGTTGGGCGTCTGCCTTCGGCTCAGGGCGTGATCCCGGCGTTATGGGATCGACCCACGTCAGGCTCCTCTGCTGTGAGCCTGCTTCTTCCTCTCCCACTCCCCCCTGCTTGTGTTCCCTCTCTCACTGGCTGTCTCTATCTCTGTCAAATAAATAAATAAAATCTTTAAAAAAAAAAAAAATCTTTCGTGCCAATGAGATCACATCTGTAAGACATATAAACTAGGGCTTTGGGGTGAAGGGCAGTGAGCTTGGTGGGGGAGGTGGCCAGGGGGAGGACGCCAGGGACTTGTATGGCTCCACAGGCCACCACTGCCCTGGTTTGTTTTAGAGGGAGTCTGAGGCCCAGAGGGAGAGACCCACTTGCCTATGGTCACACAGCGAGTCCTTGGCCAAGCTGGAACAGGAAGTCCAGAGCCAGGCTCAGGGCTCTCCACTGCGCGGGGCTGAGGTAGGGCTTCTGGGTTGAAGGCTGGGCCTCCTTAGGAGGCTGAGGGCGGGGGTCTGGGTGGAACCCTGCAGGGGCCCCTCCCTCAGCAGCCGCTCTACCCCAGACCGCTCCCCAGAGCATACCTCGGGCAGTCTCATTCCCAATGCAGGGCTCATCCTCTGGTGTCCCCAGGCCAAGGCCAGCAGGTCCACCGGATGCTTGGTTGAAGCCCAGTCGGCCACAGGTCAGGCGAAGTCTGGGATGGTGGATATCACGCTCTGACCTTGGCCTGCACCCAGGCTTGACTTCTGTCCCCGCCACCTCCTGGCCGTGTGCCTCTAGGGAAGTTGGGGACCTCTCTGTGACTCTAATAAGTGTCCTGCTGCAGGTTTCTGAGGCTGCCCGGGAGCCGCGGCTGTGCCATGCCGGACCGCTCCGCTCTGCTCAGCTGGGCCCAGCGAAGGCCCCTGGTAGCTGTTCCTCCCTCACAGGGGGGCCCTGGAGCTGCCCCAGGGAGGTGGCCTCAATCTCCCTTATCACGGTCCCTGAGGGGAAGTTTCCCCAGGGCAAGTCTGCGCTAAAACCCACGGCCAGGATGCTGCCCTCGCCTACTGCCCTGTGTGGCCTCTCGCAAATGAGCCCGCATCGGGGAGCTCATGTGAAACACAGATCCCGGCATCTTACCCCCAGACCTGATTTAGTAGGTACGGGGATGGAGCCAGGGACTCTGTATCCTTAAAACTCAAGGCATGCTCAGGTCTGACCACTACTGATCTATGCGTTGTTCCCAAACTTCCTCTCTCTCTCTCTCTCTTTTTTTTCTTCTTGCTCATGTTTTTTTCTATCCTAGGATCCTTTGAATAGACTCCAGCATGGAGGTCCAGTGTGCAACAGATAAGAGCAGAGCTTCTCTGGCTAAAGGTAGGCCTGGAGCCCTGCCTGCTAATTCTTTCATCAGCCATGGCAACCTCTTGAGGGGGCCTCTGAGGAACCCCCAAGTGTTCCATGGAACACGGTTTGAAAACTACTGCCTTTTCCAATTTCTTCCTCTACTGGGTAGAAAAACTGAGCCCCAAAGAGCTAGCCTGCACAGGGCTCGGCTAGTGAGGCTTTCTCAAGTTCTCTGAAGCTTCCTATTGATTAGTTGTCCCAGGGGGGGTGGGGTGGGGGGGGAGCTTGGTCAGAGACTTCGGAGCACGATTACTGAGAGCACAGACTCTGGAGCCAGACGGCTGGAGTTGAAACCCAGTTCTGCCTCTTTCTAGCTGTGTGACTTTGGGCAACACCTTCACCTCTCTGTGCCTCGGTTTGTTCATCTATAAAACGGAGGCAATCACAGTATTTACCTTGAAGGGCCGTTGGAAGGGTTATATGAGTGAGTATCTGCAAAGAGTTGGAGGCAGGCCTCACTGTGAGGCCAGGCTGGCCTGGGTTCTGACACCCATCTCCGTATACATATACCACCCCGGGGTGACCTGGGGGCTTTCGCCTCAAGAACCCAGGCTTGGGCAGCCTCATTGTTTCCCATGGTCTAAATTTCTCTGTGCTCGCCACAGCAAGAGTATGTTTCTACTTGGAATCTAGAAAGAATTTTGTCATGGTTGGTGGATTCTGGGGGCGGATTCAGCGGGCACACACGTCAAAGCCTCCCAGTTCCGAGGCAGAGAAGCCCGGAGTCTCTCACAGGGCCACACTGGAATGGAACCCGGACTCTGAGGAGTGGGCACACAGCTGGAGTGATGTCGGGGTCACACAGCCCGATGCCCTGATCTTACCCCTGGGGCACCTGTCTGGATCGAGTCACCTTTGGGCTCAGGATGTGTATCAAGCTGTTTGCACACATTTTCCCTGTCTCTGATTTGAACTTAAATCCACTCAAATTGTGGGGGAACAAAGGCCACGGGGCCAGTCCTCTCCAGGCCACGAAACACAGTCAGCTCTCCTTTCTGAGCCTGGGAGGAGGGGAGTGTTAGGACACCCACGTCACAGATGAGAGGACACTGAGGCTCATGGGTAAACAAGTGGCTAGAAATCAGATGCAAGACCAGAGCTGCAGCGGTTATCCAGGCCTGGCCTGGCCCCACTGGTGGGCTGCAAGGGTCCCCAGGTGCAGCGTGGCTGCAATTTCATACAGTCTCGTTTGGCTGCAATTAACTGCCATTTACTGGTAACCCATTAAGAGAGCAATCAGATCAAACCTGGAAATCAGTGAACATGGGTGAGCAGTCAGCCAGCGTTTCCCGGGGACTCGGATGGAGAAGCCCGACTGCTGTGCGTAGGCCGACCCTGTTGCAAGGTTCCCCCGGGGACAGGCTGGGGACTGTTAAGTCCTGCCATTTTCAGGAAGAAGAGGGCAAGGCTTTCAGTGGCCGCTTCTTAAAGACCAATCCTCTTGGGATGATTTTCTCCTGGATTGTTTGTTGGGGTTCGGGGGCCTAGCCCTTAGAATGCCGTGCTGGGTATTTGCGTATTTTTCGGTAACTGGGCTTTAAGACGCCGTGTAGCTGTGGTTCGGGTATGAACTGCTCGTACCCTCGCTGCCAGTGGGATTTACGCCCTCGATATACGTGGAGAGCGACACTGCACTGGCGGGCACTTACTATTCTAACAGACAGCCAAGACCAAACTCCCAAATATTTTTATGTTTATAGGGCATTTGTTAAGAATATAAAATGAGGAATCCTCTTCTAAGATAAGGTTAATGATATGTATTCCCTCTTGATTCTTTATGACCACCAAGTTGTTTTTCCGCTCGAAAACGTTAACAGGTGGGACCGTGGCAGCGTTGGCCCCACCTGGTGGGGTTTGAACTGAAAAAACTCAAAAGCCGTTTGTTCAGAGCAGATGGGCTGGGGGGGGTTTGTAAGGTCCGTTTTATGAGCTGCAGGTTGTGGGTGAGCGGCCCCGTGGGTGAGAGGCCCACTCACGTCGGTGAGCTGGCCGGTGCTCTCCTATGTTACAGCCCCAGCGCACCGTGCGTCCCCACCGGGCACCGGTGTGGGGCAGCTCCCGGGCCCCTGGACGCAGGTTGTGGCCAGGCCAGGACCCCCACCTCCTGTCGGGGGCAGAGTTGACCCCGAGAACCCGGCAGCTCTGGTGTAGGGAGGGGCTCCACAGCGGGGCCAGCGGAGGCAAAACTCTGCCCCAAACGGGGCGCTAGTGCAGGCCCGCAGCTCGGTTCTACTCTGCCTTCCCCACTCGCTCCCTGGGGGTGGGTCTCCTGGGCCTGGAGATAAAAGGCTGACAGAATGGATGGAATAGATGCAGTCACACCAGCAAGGAAGTGCCAGGCTGTGCCAGAGGCTAAGGGTGGGTGAGGCATAAACCTGGCCTTGCTGAGGCCTCCACAATGTCCCCTGCCCGGGCCCACCCCCTCACTGTCTAGATGCTGGTCAGGGCACTACAGACTCCCGAGGTTTGAAGTCCAGCTCTACTGTTTACTAGCTTCTTGGCAATTTACTTAACCGAGTTTTCACACCAAAAATGCAGGTTGTTGGAGGGTTAACTGAGTTAATGCATGTAAAGAGCACAGCATGGACTGTGGCCCATGGTTTAAGTGCTTAATAAATGTTAGATATTACTATTGTTATTATGTTACTAGGTTACAGCTGTTGGAGCCTGCCAGCATGGGTGGGAGAGCACGCAGAAGGGCTACTGAGTACAGCTGTGCAGGTTGTGCACTGTTCAACTCAGGGCACCATTTACACAGTAGTGCCTTCTGGAGTAGTGAAGTACACAACCTGTGGGTCTGTACACTGGCCCTAGTTGCACTGGGCATCCCTACTTCAATTTCTAATAGGTACCACTTGAAGTTGGACTTTTGAGTAGAGCTATGAAGATATGAATAGGTATGGCTCAGTCCTTGAAAATGTTACAGGACTGTAGCAGTGACTGTTAGGATCTCGGCCAAGTCATTCTGCTCTGGGCCAAAGTGTTCCCCATCTGCCCAGTGGGGCTGGGGTGGGGTGGTTGGGCTAGTTTTGGGTTGGCAAACGGGCTTTCTCCTTGTATGCCAACTCTGACTGATGGGCAGTGGCTGTCTGAGGCTTTGCAAAGTGAAGACATCAGAGGCCACTTTGGGCTGGGTGGGAAGGGCTCTTCGATCGATTGGTGATGTTTGCATGAGGCCAGGGAGAGGAGGGCCGTGGTATGTGTGCTTGGGCCACTTGCGGGCCTCAGACTAGCCCAGCGGTTCTCAATGCTGGCTATGCCTTAGAGTCGCCGGAAAAGGTTACTGATGCTGACTCAGGGCTATGGCCTGGCCTTGGTAACTGGTTTCAAAAGCTCTGCAGGTGATTTTAACGTGTGGCTGGGTTGAGAACTGCCAGGGTTGATGTCCCTAAGTTTCCTCGCAGTCCTGAACTGTACAACTTCTTGGTCTACAGATCACGGAGCTTTGAGCTTTCTTCCAGCAGAAACGATAGGGGGGTTAAAAGGCCAGTCTTCCATCAGTTTTATTGCCGGAGAGGATCTGTCTTTACGTTTGGAGCAGAGGAGGAGGGCGCTGGCCACAATCAGGGATCGGGGTATGCAGGGTGACCTCTTCTTGGGCCACACTGTGGAGTTTCACAGGGGGAGGCCCAGGCTTTGCATCCGGGGGATCTCATGGGACTGGAAAAAGCCTTTCCTTTATCAGGAAAGCCCTGTGGCTCCCTCGATTTCTTTCTTAAGCTCGTCTCTGACCCCAGGGAAGGGGGGATGTTGGGACAATGCAGAGGCCCAGTGAGGTCTACAGAAAGTAACATGCCCCAAACTCACAGGCGAATTTTCTGGGCCTTTGGAAGGAGTGCTGGGGGGCGGGGTTGGGGTGAGAAGGAAGCAGATGAAAGCTGACTGGGGCCGCTGAGCTGGAGAACGCAGGGCCAGGGAGCCAGGCTTGGAGATGGTACATTAGGACCACAGGCGCCCTGGATGCGGACCGCTCCTCCAAATTACAGTCAGGTGGCCAAGATGAGAGGTTTCTGGGAGGCCACCCTGGCTTCAGCCCCACCATGGGCCCAGAATTCAGCCAGCTTTCTCAGCCCCTCCAGACCCAGTCCTGGAATTCCAAGGAACAGGTCATGCACGGGCTTTGCCTCCCACCCGGAGCAAGATAGAAGCAATCAAATAACATAGAATTCAATAATATTTTAAAATAAGCTTTATTTAGATTTTTTTTTATATTTTATATTTGCATCCATGCCTTCGAGAAACCTTTCCCATGGGAAAAGTTATTTTCATCTAATTTACCCATAACTCATTCGCTATTTGACGTAGTTCTCTTAAATAAATCATCCTTAGTAACTCTTAGATTTATCTCCTAATTTACAAAGACTGAAATGAAAAGGAACTACTAAATCATTACCAGGAGTGGTTGCAATCTTATTTTCTCATAAGTAAAGGGCAAACCATAAAAATCAACCAAAAGAAAAAAAAAATTCATGGGGGAGAAAAGTATTTTCTAAAATTTCTCTCGGTAGAGAAAGATGCCAGCTCTGGCCGCTCTCCCTCACCGCCAGGCTTGGTTAAACAGCTTAGCCAAAGGAGGCCAGAAAGATCCTTATTAGGCAGGGTACCCTGCCTGCTCCTGCCCAACCCCCCCACCAAGTCAGAAGGAAAGGGAGCAGCCTACTGGTGTTTGGTGTTTTTTTGTTTGTTTTAGAGACTTTGGACAAAATATCCTATCCTTCTGATAGAGACTCTAGCACTTTCAAATCTCCTTTCTTTGTAAGAGCTGAAAATGTTAGCAGGAAGCGTAGTACTTTTGTGCAGAGGGCAGGTGAACTGAGCTGTTTGTTAGTAGTTAAGGTGGAGCGGGGCTGGGGGTGGGGGTGGGGGGCGATTCACAGGTCACAAGAAGGGAAAGCTAGTTTTAGGCCTTAGGAGGCTCTGGCTTAGAAACGCACGTGTTCTCTATCACCCGGTGTTACAATGCACACGGTTCCTTTGCTGGTGGAGCCTCATTGGGGCCAACACTGCTCCCTAAATAGGCAGAGAGATAGACGTTCCTGCCAGCCTTTGACTCCTGGGCTGAGCAGGCTCAGGCTGTTGTGACGGGTGGAGGACAGGGCCCCAGGGATCCCGAGAGATTCTGCTAAGTGTGGCTGGAGGAACCAACCAGCATGGGGCGGGCAGAGAGGCTCTGGTGCTGGACACTGTGTCCCCAACAGCCCTCCCCTTGAGATGGGCGCCTCCCCCAAGGACACCTGCCTGGCCGACATGCAGAGTAACCAAGGATGAGAAAGACACGGCTGCAGGGAAGCCTCTTGAGGACCCTCGTGGCACCGACTCAGGCCGAGGGTCCTGTGGCCATACCCTGTGGTCATGTGACTGGCTGTCTCACT
The DNA here is from genome assembly GCF_002007445.2 of Ailuropoda melanoleuca. Lineage (NCBI taxonomy): Eukaryota > Metazoa > Chordata > Mammalia > Carnivora > Ursidae > Ailuropoda > Ailuropoda melanoleuca. The sequence continues at coordinate 10,823,847 of NC_048228.1, read as the reverse complement.
CTGTGCTCAACCTCCCTCAAAAGACAGACCCGAGAGAAGGTGACCATTACAGCAGGCCCTCTGCTCACTGAGGTCAGTGTTTCTTATTTCAGATGAATAAATATATAAAGGCCTGGAGAGGAGCTATGGGGACGGGGGAGAGAAAGGCGGAGTGCACGTCCATGCAGGGGCAGAAGAATGGGGCGGGGAGAGAGAAGAACGAACGGAAAAAAGCAAGCTTTGACATCCAATGGTCCCTGGGTTCGGGCCACCCTCAAGTCTACCTTGCACAGTCTGGCAGCAGCATGATAATAGAACAGACAAGTCAACAAACACCCGCCTCCCGCCCACCCCATGGAAAAATATACATTCCGATATTTATGTAATAATTTAGATAGAATAAGTCTTCTGCGTTTGTGCAAATAAATTAAATGGAACAATTTTCTTTTTTCTTTTTTTCCATAAAGAAAGAAACGGCAACGCAATTTAAAAACTGGCAGGCCGTTAAAAAGAGCCCGTTTGACCTCTGGCATGCCCAAGCCAAGGCAAGGCCCCCGCTGGCCGGGCTCCCGGGTCTTGGCGGGGAGCAGACCTTATCCTGACCACGCGGGCAGCTTGCGCTTAAAGTGACTCGGGCGCCCGGAGGNCGTGGGGGAGGCGGCGGCGGGGGGAACATCAAAAACAGACCACATCCTTGGGCAGACGGGCTCCAGAAGTAGCAGTTTGGACAAGGGACATTTACAAGCACGGAGTGCACAATAGCTTTGTTATTTACAAATACACAGCAGTCCTTCAAGTTTTCAAGTTTCATAAAAAGGAGGGGATGGGGGGGTGGGAAAAAAAACCCCAATGAACCGAACAAAAAGGAAAAAAAAAACAAAACACGGAAAACAAAAACAGAAACAAACCCAGATTAACAACACAACTGTATCGCTCTGAGGACGACAGAGTTGACAGAGTCACACACGGTTGGAATATGTACATCAATTACAGAGGTGACGCCGCAGGGGGCGGGGCCCGCGCTCGGCCACGCCCAGCACCCACGTGCGCGGGAGCTCGCGCGCGCGCACACACGCACCGCCACGCACACCCCGCCGCGCCCCCCCCCACGCGCTCGCACGCACGTCCACACGCACAGACACGCCTGCGCGGCAGGCGAAGGGAGGCGGGTATCACCAGTCCGCGTCCTCCTCTATGTAATAATCAGGGGCGGTACCATCAAAGAGGCCGGGGTCTAGGGACTTCCGCTGCTTCCCTCTGGCGAAGACGCGCGAGATGGAGCCGAATCCCATCTTCTCTTTCTTCTTTTTCCGTTTTTGGTCTTCAAGATCCTCTAGTGACTGAGGAGTCAGTCGGCCGGCGGCGGGGGTGGAGGGAGAAGAACAAAGCCACCTGAGCTGGGTGCAGGGGACCGGGACGACGGCGGAGGGGCGGGGGACGGCCGGTGGGTGAGGGAGCTGTGGAACCGGTGCGCAAGAGGCCAGGGTCTGCCCCCCCCCCACCCCCGTTAGCGGAGCGACTTGGGCCGGTTGTGGAAGCTCTTGGGGACAACAGTGGTTCCCACGCCAGGCAGTCGTGAGGGTGTCAGCGGGGACAACCATGCTCACAGCAGTGCCTGGGTGTCACAGCCCCACAGTAATCACCAGCTGCTGCTGCTGCTTTACTCCCATTGTCACTTAAATTCAGCTTGCCCACACCCCTGGGGTGCTTCCCGAGGGCCCGCAAAAGCGTGTCTGCGCACCTGGCTCTGGCTGGGTCCCTCGTCTGCAGGGACCCTGCAGCAAGGATACAAATTTCCTGTGGAAAAGTCCCCGTGGGAAAAAGGGGACCCAGGGGAGCCCGGAAAATGAGGAAGGAGAACCCTGAACTTTGTGCAGGCAGAGCAAGGACCCCAGAACTTAAGGCTCTGGACAAGAGGCAGGACTGGCCACGGTAGAGCGGGGTGGGGAATTGGGGCTTGAGTTCCAGTCCTAATTAGAACCCCGGGCCTCTCTGAGCCCAGTTTTCTCATCTGTGATGTGGAGACAACAGTGATGATGGGCACAGGCTCCTGTCTGGGTAATTGGGGGCCCGAGGGTGGTGTCTACAGGAGGGCTTTAAAAACACAAAGACACGGGGTCGTGTTCTCCATCCAAAAGGTGGAGGTTAGACTAACGGTTCCCAAAACACATCAGAGTTACCTGAATTCCTGGCCCCACCCCATAGCTGGTGGATCAGATTCAGGGTTAAAGGCCCAGGAGTCGGCATTTGAAAAGTCTTTCCTGGTGGACCCTCATGCAGAGAAGCAGTGCATTGACCGGCATCTGGGAACCCCAGGACTAGACCGCTGATCTCAGAGACCCCTTCTGATTCTCAATTCCTGTTTTCCTCCCTGTGGCCCCTCCTCTCTGATGACAGGATACTGAAATGTTAAAAATGAATAAAGAACAGTATCCTGCAGCAAGGTGCCCAAAGATGGCCTGGGTCATCAGCCTTTGGCTGCTAGGAGAAGATACCAGGGCAGCAGGATGGAAGATGTGGGATGCACTTAATAGATCCACAGATTGGAAAGAGGACAGGGAAGGGCAAACCAGGTACTGAGCCTGGCTAAGGCACCAAACCATGACTGACTGAGGCAGCGGCTTAACTCCTCTCTGCCTTGGGTGTCCCAAGTATGGAAGTGGGGATGCCAAGGGCCCAGGGGAACAAGGGGCAGAGGGATTCCTGGTCACAGTGGGGTGAAAGGAGGGCCCGCGTGGCCAGGGAAGGACACCTACCTGTACAATGGGGTTGTGCAGGTTCTTCTGTACTGGGCCGGGACTGTCGCCCTGTAGCCAAAAAAGAGGGGGGAAATGAAACAGCAGGGACACACAACACAAGGGAGCAGAGGTGGCCCATGGAGAGTGAGGTCTTCCACAGAAGGAAGCCATCTCTTAGGGACCACCCTACTTCTGTACTGGGGAACCCACCTCCGCCCCTGAAGTAAACACTCCCAGATGGCTCAACAATGGCACCTGGGGTTGGAGATGCTGCCTGGACCAAGGGTCCTGGGGTACTCTCCTGCCTGCTCAGGCCTCTTGACCCCCAATACCCTTTGACCAACAAATCAGTCACTTGAGGGCTTCTAAGATCCTGTCCCCATCAGTCCATCAAGTTGGAACTGGAGATTGGTTATACTTGGTGCTATTCATAAAGAAATACAATTTTAAAGAAAAAAGTACAAAAATAATTTCAGGACAGGAAGGCTCGGGAGACTAGGTAGCTTCTAATTTCCCCCACAAACAATTCAATGCATCTCTTATTTTGTGGAGGGGTAGGCGGGACTCATTAGCCTGATTTACAGAGACCGAGAGGCTCCAGACAATCCAACGTGATGGAACTAATAGTAGAGCTATAACTCAAATTTGGGACTGTTTCTTCCTGGTCCAGTGCTCCTTTAGGTGGGCATGCAAAGGTGGGTGTGCAAAAGCCTTCCCTACATCCCAGAGTCCAGCTGCACTGCCTGAAGGGCAAAGGGATCCCTGGGATCACAAGTGATTACAAGGGAGGCCCCTGATGGTTGTTTCCAGAATTGCAGGCAAAAACGGGATGAAAAAAACAAAGTATGTCACTTGGGCCCAAGTCCATCAATCTTCTCCAACTTCCCTACACTTAGTCCCGACCTCTGCTCTAAATTAGTGGCCAGAAAATAATATGGAGAGGCCCTTAGTCCAGGCTGGGCTCTTCTTGCTGGTGTCAGGTCAAAGGCCTGAGAACAGAGGGTTACCTGGTGCTTTTTCCAGGCTCTTCTTGGCTTACCTGTGTGCCCATCTGTTGAAATGGGGGATGAAGGTGGCTGAGGGAGCGTGGGGATGGAACAAATGGTAGTTTAGTCTTTAGTCCCATCCCAAGGTTTGCAAACAGAACCCATCTGGCAGGCAGGCAGCTAAGGGAGGTCTACTCTGGGTCGGGCCATCTTTGCCAAATTCATGGGGAAGAGAATGAGGCCGGTGCCCACTGGAATGGCTGTCTGCAGACAACTAGCTTATGAAAGCACCCAGGTCTTGGCAGCAGGGCCCTGTGTAAGGCGATCTTGGAAATGAACACGCTGAACCTGCCGCCTGTAGCAGCCGGTATGTGCCAAGGCCAAGTTGGGCAAAAGACAAGGCCAAATGCAATTCAAGGGGCCTTTAGAGAACCTTTTCTGCAGACTGGACTTTCCAGCAGTATTTTGGCTCTCTGAGCCCCCTTGGGCCCACCAGGAGAAGACAGAATCTGGCCCCTGGGAAGGTCTTCTCATTTGGGGTGTGCGTGCCTACTCTAGGTCTCTAGCCCTTGCTAACAATAAGGGTGCTGTCGGCTGTAGGTTCAGCTCAACAGTGGGCCCTCAGAACCGGAGGACAGCTGTCAGAGGCCCTCTAGCGGCCCCCTTCCTCGCCCTGGTTCTGTCATTTAAGACAGCCTTTGTCACGGGGTTCTGTCCTGAGCACTGGTGAAGAACAAATTGCTTTAAGGAAGTCGAAAAAGAATCCCTTGAGTGGGTTTCAGGCCTGGAGCGGCCTTCTCTGCATTCTGACTGGGCGGGATAAGGCCCTGGGCCAGCGATCCCTGTTGCCCACGTCACCAGCAAAGGCAGCTAATTTTAAGTTCAGTCTTTAGTATTTTTATTAGTAGTCTTTAACTACTTTCCATGGTTATTGTAGACTGGAATAAAATTTCTCTTATGATTATTCATATATAGAGAAGTTACTGATTGTTATACATTGATTTTCAACCAGTACCATTCACATACGTGGTCATTATTGGTTCTAATCGTTTTACAGGTTATGCTCTAGAGTTTTCAGGTAGGTTAGCGTACCACGGGCACGGAGGAGTTATTTTGTCTTTCTTTCCCACTATATTCACCTCATTTCTTTTTTGTTATCAATTGTGCTGGTTAATAAAACACGAGCTGAGTTTTTGAGAAAGCTTTCTCATGCACTCGAAGACCTAACTCCACGGTGTCTCGGTCTGCATGGCAGGGGAGCCCTCCATGTTATCAACTGTAGGACAGAACAAAACCGTCCAGTGGTCCCCACAGCCTGCCCCCGGTGTTTCCTGTTGGAGCCTCAACATGGCATCCTCCTGTCCTCGGATGCTTGACCCACCTTCATCCCTGACTCCTTGGGAGCCCAACTGTCTGCTCCAGCAGTCACCAAGAGTTAGGCAGCTAGGGACCTGCACCTCTTGGCAGCTGGTGTCCAGAATGCCATCAAAACGTGTTTGATTCAATAAGCAAAGCGAAAAACAAAAACAAAAAACAAAGAACAAAAAAACAACCCCCCAAAAAACAGAACAAATTCATGGGACGTCTCTCCAGAAGCAATATTTGCCCAAATTCCTGGAAAATTTTTAAAAAAATCTGGCTCATTCCTGGAAGGACTGAGAGCTGGCTCTGTGGGGAAATGAAGTACTGGTAAGGCCCTGAGCTCTGGAAGGTCACGACTGGGAGGAGAAGCCCACGGTCCCAGACACAGGGACCCCGCCAGAGGTGGTCCCGGGCTGCGCGGACCCTGAGCCGACCCAGGCCTGCCTTCCTCTGGGTTTTTCTTGCCCTCCCGGACACAAGGAGCAAACAGGCCTCATTTCTTTCTCTCCCCACATCCATCTCTTCTTGCAAAAGGAAAGAACAGAACAGGAAATGCCTTCGCCAGAGTGCTCCCTGGGTGGACGAGAGGAAACAGCGGGTACGTCTTCACCCCTCCACCCAACCCCTGCAGTTTCCAGGCAGGCCCCCTGGCCCAGGCCCTGCTGCTGCTGGCCTTACGTTGCAGAGGGAGTGTGTCCGGTGCCGAGGGGAGTTGATGTCGCTTGGCGTGGACGACCGGTCGCCTTCGGCGGCAGACGCGTCGGAGATGACAGAGGGCTGCCGGGAGTGGCAGGGGCTCACCCTGACCGCTGGAAAGCAGGGACAGTGGGTAAGTGAGGGGTGGAGAGAATGTCCTTGCCTGTGCTGTCCTTCAGTGATGCCACCCTACGCCCCCACTATCCAGATGAGAAAGCTGAGACATAAAGAAGAGACTGCCGAGTCCTCTGCCCCTCCGTTCCACAGACCCACACGTCACCAAAGAGCAGCTGCTGGGAAGGGCCACCCCTGGCCTCTGGATCCAATTAGGCCCCCTCCTAACCACAGTGAAGGAGAAGAGACAGGAGTTTCCAGGGACCTCGGTGACTGTCCTCACAAGGTTCCCACCACCTGCCCGTTCCTTAGACCCAGAACAGTCTTAACCGCTAGTCAACACCACTTTCCCTAGTGAGAAGCCTAGAGGCTATTGCCAGGTCCCCTCTTTCCCCCACACCCCATGCCCAGTCATTCCCAGTGCAACCCTCCAAATCTGTCCACTTCTCTCAACCCCAAACACAACCCCCAAAACTGTCCACTTCTCTCCAACCCCACTGCCACTACCCAAGCCAAAGCCACCGCTGTCTCTTGCCTGGAAGACAAAGCAGCCTCCCAGCAGGCCTCCCTGACTCCGACCTCACTCTGCTGCACAGCCAGGCATCTGGTCATGCTGGGGGTAAAAACCCCCAAAGCCCAAAGGGACATGGCTCTGGCCACCCTACCAGCCTTGGCTCATGTCACAGTGGCTCTCTGACAGTGCCCGACGTGAGCCATCTCCCTCCTGCCTCAGCCTTTGCTGGTCCCGCTGCTCATCGGGTACGTTCTCATCATCCAGGTCTCTGAGCCTGTCCTGAGAGAGGTCTCCCCCAGTTATCAGCTCTCCCCACAATTTTCCCCACCAAAGAGTGTCTTCTGATTTCTATCCCTGTGCTCACTACCATGTCATCATTCTGTTTGTCAGCTCGGTTACGCCTGGTTGTCTGTCTTCACGCCGCTCCATGAGGGCAGGCACGCCGGCTGTCTTACTCACGGTGACCCCTAGAGCTCACCGTGCCTGGCATGGAGCAGGTGCTCCATCGGTAGTGGCAGAATGGACGGCTGAGCTCAGAGGGCACAGTCCCGAAGCACCCCCAGGCCCCCACCAGACCACTCTCCTGGCTGCAGGCGCTGGCTGGAGGAAGCCCCTTCTGGTCAGCAAGACTGCCTCTGGGCCCACCGCGTGCAGGCAGCAGGTGCGGCTGTAGTAAATGGCCATGGGGTTTAACGCGGTGGTGGGGGCCAGGGGGGAGGTGGCGGGGGAGATGGATGGGCAATGAGTGGGCTTTGCAATCAGGGATTTGGGTTCCCAGCTAGGTGAGGGCAGCACTTGTGGCTTCAAAGGCCTGGGACCAATCCCCAAGCTGCACGTGTCACACAAGGGCAGCCAGTGGTGTGTGGCATGGCCAGTGGGTGCGGATGCTGCCCAGGGCTCCCCGCTGCCCCCCGCGCATGCGGGCAGCGAACACGTGTGACCTCTGTGGCCCTCCCACACATCCCGTGATTGCGCGGCTCTGTCAATCAAGGAGTCCTGCTGCCCTCCCCCCCCCCCCCCCCCCCGTCATCTGGGAGACACAGGCTGCAGAATCTGTGTAGCACTCCCTCATCACTGGTCCAGGGGTGGGCCTGTGACCCAGGCTGGCCAATCAGAGTCCTTCTTTGGGTACTACAAACGCAAAGAGTTTTTTTCTTCTTTCTCCCAACTTTTGCACTTAAAGACCTTAAGAGCCTGCACTTACTGGGGGCTGTTTTGCTGCTTCGGGTTAAGAGACGGCCTAAAGAGGACAAAGGGAGGCAGGCGGGGCTGAGACCGACAGATGGACACCCCCCGATGATGTCTGGCCCTCGAGATCCAGCTATGCCTGAAGTCCATCTCTCAGACTTCTCAGTTACACAAGCCTGTGGCCTCTGCCCCACACCCCCCTAAGCAGCTACAGTGGGAACAGAGAGGCTGCTTCCCCCACTGGGGAGGTCAGCGGGCTCCTAAGAAGCCCCCCCAGCCACAGCGGGGCCAGGCTGGGGGCAGGACTCACCTTGCCGGTCAGCAGGGTGGGGGGGGTGTGAGTGGTAGAGCGTCTGCTGGCTCTGCCGGATGGCCGCGGTCAGCGGGAGGTCCGCCTGCACCACCCACTCCTGGTTGCCGTTGAGCACCGTCTCGCCCGGCATGGCGAGTGAATGCCGCTTGGGGACATCCTTGGTCAGCGTAGCTAAGGACTGCTTGGCCTGGAGAGGGGGCCGGGAGACAGAAAAAGACAATGTGATCGCAGGGACCTCTTGGCCTGTTGCTCGACCAGGACCGTGAATCCGACCTTGGTACCAGGCCATCTCCGGCTCTGTGACACGTGCCCATCAGAGTCCAGCACCTGCACTGCACACTCACTTTGGGGTGACCCCTTAGTTCCTGCTAACACAAAGTGACACTGGGACTACAAGAGAAGGGGGGGCTGTCCAAGGACACACATCACCCATTCTTTCTAATTCTCCAAGGACCAGCTGGGATCTGAATGAGAGTGGAGGAAAAGTCACTGCCTTCCTAAGCCCCAGCTTCCCCACCTGTAAAATGAAAACCCCAGGGCAAGCAATCCTTAGGGCTCCCTCCAGCTTGGACACCCCAAGTCTAGGAAATCACTCCCCTTCCGTGGCAGAAGGAGGCTGAGTTGGAAGGTGTCAGTCCCCTCCCCCAAGCCATGTAATAATCTCCTCTCCGGGTTAGAAAACCATCGTGTGCTCAGTGCAACAGCCCTGGGTCTCAAGTAGGGAGTGAAGATTATCTGTGCTTGACAGAGGAGAAACCAGAAGCTTAGAGAAGTGACTCCTTCAAGAACGCACAGCAAGCACAACGTTCAAGTTGGGTCCCAAGCCTGGGAGTCTGGCCATGAGCCCCATGGTTTCTACAGCACCCACGCTCCTCTGGGACAATGAAATCACCAGTCCAAGTAATGCAGACCCCGAGTCCATGAAGCAGAGAATGGGGTGTGCCTGGTCACCACGGACTCCGCAGGCCCTGGCTTGGAGCTGGGCACATGCAGTGATCAATAAAAATCCTCAGAATTAACGGAAGCAGGGTCTGCTATGTCCAGGCTGACAGCTCAGGGAATCTGCTCTGTCAAGTTACCGAGAACAATGGAACAATCCTGCTGAGGGAAGTGGTGAGGCTGGGGGAGTCTCTGGGCTGCTACAGGTTTGCAGCAACCCAGCCACACAGGAGACTCCCATTCCTGGCCACCAGGGCACCACGTCACGTGCACCTGGCCTCCCAGCCCTCCATCTGGGCACCACTCCATGCGCTAAGCCACCCTACTCCCTTGCTTCCTCCTTCCCAATCCATCTTGGCTGCCTGGATGGCAGACTCACGGTTGAGAAACGAGCCCCAGGTCAGTCTGCCATCATGCTAATGAGTCTTCCGCTCTGCCGTCTTGCACATGTTCCCAGGCACCTGTGCGGGAAGCACCGGGAAATCCAAGGCAGGATTGCTCTTCTGTCCCCACCTGGCTTTCTTCTCCCAGGTGGGGCCTCAGCTCTGTCTGGGCCTGGGAGAGGCACCTTCTAACTCAGCAGGCAGCTTGACATCATTGCTACTTGACAGCTGGGGGGTCCCCTACGGTGAGACCTGCAGGACGGGGTGGTGGTACCTCGGAGTTCTGAAGCTCAGGTACCCTTACAAACGGTCCACTCATGACAGAGCTACAACAGAGACGAGGACTACAGAAGACGTGTGTAGAGTCAACTTAAAATACAGGCACCCACAGTGCTGCAATGAGTTATCTTCCCATGGCAGTCTACACCGCGTTCCCTTGGCTCACCTCTTCCACTGAAGCACTTTAATGCTGGGAGCTCCCCTGAGCTCTGGCTCCCTCTCCTGTCTGAGCCTCTGCCCTCTCCTGAGCGCTCTGCGCCTGGAGTTCTGAGCTACTGGATATTCATACATTGGCTCAAACCCCCTTACATGCCAGAAACCAAACAGAACTGGGTTCACAATCCACTCCTACTATTTAACTTGCTGTGTGGCCTTAAGCAAAGTCCTCATCAGCAGGATGGGGAACAGAGAAGGGTCATTTCTATGTAAGTAGCACCCCCCCGGAGTTGTGTGACAAAGTGGCCCACAGAAGTGCTTTGGAGTTTGGGCTCGGGAATCGGACTGCCCAGATTTGAGCCCGGCTGTGCCCCTTCCCAGCGGGGGGATCCTGAGTGAGGTCCCTCCGCCCTCGGCGCCTCCATGCCCTCATCTGTCTGAGGGAAATTGCATGGTTGCTATGGAGAGCCCTGGCCTCTGGGAAAAATACCCTGTAAAGGTTAGTGACTTATCATGAAACATCTACAAGTCGTGGCCTACGTCCCACGAAGGCCCAGGATGCCGGTCGTCCTCCTGCACGTTCAGTAAGTCACAGCTGTGGTGGTTGGTGGGGTCACTGATGCCCCCCCAAGACGGTGAGAAGATCCAGAAGGTGGGCTGGGCCCTGCCCTGGGCCTCCGTCTGGATCAGGGCCGGTGAAGACCCCTGACTGCCTGGAGAGTCTGCTCTGGGCAGCCACGAAGTAGTCTGTGTTGGACAGTGAGCCTGGGCCCCCGAGGGATGCTGGGAGTGCGGCTCAGTGGAATCCTTCACTAGCTTTTCAATGCATTCCTGCTTGTCCAGGGGACGTCTCTGCTGGCCAAAGCCCGGGAGGATCCTGGTATAGAAACCTCCAGGAAAACAGGAGCAGGCTCGTGAGCAGGTCTGGTCCAGGGCCAGGAGGTGGTGCTTGTGGCAGGCGGGTTTCCGCAGAGCGAGGGAGAAGCGGCGCCAACCCAGAGCACGTCCGTCCCCTTCGTCCCCCTGCTGCTCGACCCTGCCTCTCACCCACCCTCACTCTGCCTGATCTCTCATGGGCCTGTGGCGGCTGCCATTTGTACAGACAAGGAAACAGAGGCCCAGGCAGGTTAAAAGTGACTTGAGGTGGCACCGTGACCGGCCAGTGGAACGGACACGAGAATGCACGCCTCCTCCTCTGGGTGGGCCGAGGACAGGATGGGGCTAGGTGCGGAACACCGGGCAACCCCTGCCGTTCACTGAGCATCTCCTCACCTCACCATCGCCCCAGGAGGAAGGTCTTATAGTCCTGACTTCATACATATGGAAACTGAGATTCAGAGAGGCTGAGTGCCTTGTCAGAGGTCACACAGCCCAAAGACGGCAGGACTGGGACTCTGTTAGGACTGAATGGCCAGGGCACAGACCGATGCTGAGAAGCGGCCTAGTGAACGACACCGCCACATCACGGGGCACAGGGCCTGTCTGACTCTCAGCGCTGCCTCTCCAGCAGCTGGCAGCTCTGGGCGAGCTCCTGCCCCCGAGCCTGTTTCCACATCCCTGAAACGGGCACAACGGGAACATATGCCTCCCTGGAGTGACTGCTAACGGGGAGGAGTTTCTTCTTAGGGTGGTGAAATTGTTCTGGAACTAGATCGTGGTGAAGGTTGTGCAGCTCTCTGAACATACTAAAATTCCACTGTATCGTAGATCTTAAAAAGGATGAATTTTATGGCATGTGAATTATATCTCAATAAAAGAACATATTACAAATTTATACCTACACCCCCCAGGGTGGTCCCACGAAGCCACTGTGGCTACAGAGGTGAAACCATGCCGGGGGTAATGCCTGGTGTGGCCAAGAATCGTTACTCAGGAACGCTCCCCCCGAAGGGCAGGTGGCTGAGCGGGAGCATGGGTGCTGCCAACACCGAGAGGGCTTTGCTTCTTGGGAAGCCGACGTCTTTGGCATTTACGCAAGGGAAGCAGGCCCTTTAGAGCCACACAGGGTGTGCGGAGACCAGAGCCCAGCTCCACAGCAGAAGCTGGGGGGGGGTGATGCCTAAATTGGGACAGGGCCCACTTATGCTCATCAGGCACCCGGATGCTCCCCACGGTGTTAATGTCCCGGGGGGTGGGTGTGAATTTGCCAGCTCAGCTCCCCGCTCCTTGGTGGCATCTCAGGGTCACTTAAGAAATTACTCATCACCTTGGGGCGCCTGGGTGGCACAGCGGTTAAGCGTCTGCCTTCGGCTCAGGGCGTGATCCCGGCGTTTCGGGATCGAGCCCCACATCAGGCTCCTCTGCTATGAGCCTGCTTCTTCCTCTTCCACTCCCCCTGCTTTGTGTTCCCTCTCTCGCTGGCTGTCTCTATCTCTGTCAAATAAATAAATAAAATCTTTAAAAAAAAAAAAAAAGAAATTACTCATCACCAGGGGCCACAGCCAGGACCCCCAGGTGGTAAACAAGGGACCCAGGACTGGCCATTTTGCTACCGTGTGCTGAATCAGACTTATAAAGAAGAACCGAGGTGCCGTTCGGAGGCAAGTTCAGGCCCATCCTCCCCAGAGGGGCCCTGGACCACTCCACATACAGCCCGGGCCTCCCCACGTCAGCAGCTGCCCGGGCTTCGGCCCACTGCTGAGCCTGGCGTCCACCTTCCTGCTGCGGCCTTCCAGCAGCAGGACTTCTGCTCTGACTTCCCTTCCAGCACAACCCACGTCTAAACCAGCCAGAGCGGCTCTCTGTTGCTCACACCCAGGGCATGTGTATAAGTCACATGCCCAGGGATGGCACCCTCCCTTTAGTCTCGGCCTGGCCAGCAGAGCAGTGGGGTGAGCTGGTCAACGCTGCCTGGGGCAGGCAGTTCCAGAAGCCTCCAGGGTGTGAAATTCTGCAGATGGCGGTCAACAGAAGGGACCTCCAGTCTGGTGAATACTCCAACAACACTGGGGCTGCCATGCTTCTTAGCAAAGGCCCTCCCTCTGCCACCGAGCCCCAGGCAGACATCAGCCATGCTGATGGGGAAGAAGCCTGTAAACACTCACCATAACTATTCACGCCTAGCAGAGGGGTCTGGTGCCCGCCCGAGGAGAGGGCAAGACCCTGAGTCTCGTTGGCCAGAGCAGGCTGAGCAGTCTGGGCATGGAGAGAGTAGAAACAGGAGATCTGGTTCCCAGTTCTGAAAGACCCCAGAAATCCCCAGAATGCTTGGGGCCAGTGCTCCAAGCCTAGGAAGACACATCTGGCCATCTACGGGGCACTGGGAAGACCTGCACCCACTTCCCAAGTCTACAGCTGGAAAGGTTTCTGTCTGGGCTGCAGGTGGCAGCAGGGCGCCAGAGGCCACGGACCTCACTGGTGGGAAAGGCACCCACGCTTCGAGGAGACCGGGCAGTTGCAGCTTCTTCCGGTGTGGGCAGTTCTCACCACTAGGGGTCAGCATTGGACAGGAGACCCAGGAGGGGCCCGGGGTCCTGACCTGCCACAGGGTGGCCCAAGATCCTGAAGAAAGTGACCCTAGAGAACCTTTGTGTCACCATATCATCACTAAGTACAGGCACCAAGCGAAGTGCTTCCCTCTCATTATTTCATTGAAATCCTCAGAAAGGCCCTATAGAGTATATGTAGTTCTCTCTATTTAGACTAGATGAAACAGGCCCACAGAGGTGAAAGGTCTTGCCTGAGGTCACACAGCTAGGAAACAGTGGGGCTGGATTCAAACCCAGAACCCATGGCTGTCTACACGGTTTGCCGGTATGAGTCTCTGCAGGAGAATGTTGTGTTCTAAGAGTTTCATGGGGCCCTTCACCAACCCCCTAACCCCTCAGGAGCGCCCTGCACTCTCCCCCACATTAAGCCCCTGCTGGTTTCGAAGGCCCCTTAAGCCATAGGCTCCCTGGAGTTTCCCAGCCACCTCCAGGGAGGGCAGGGTGAGGTGAAGACCGCCCCCCCACTCTGGTAACCAGATAAAGGGCACTGAAGCCCAGAGACGTGCAGCGCGTGGCCCAAAGTCACACAGGAACAGGCAGAGCAGGACTCCAGGGCCCTGGACCCCTTCCACCAGGCCTGGACACACCACCTGGGCTCTTTGTCCCCACATGGGGGCTGGGCACTTCCATGGAAAACACAGCGCTTGGAAGTACTTTGAAGGTTTGTTTTGGATTGGAAAAAAAAATAATAACATTTTTTTCCCTGACAACCCAAGTAAGACATTTTCACTAGAGATTTCTTGCAATCCTACTATCCAGAAATAACCACTGTTAGTTTTTTGGTGCATTTTCTCCCTAATGTTTTCCTAAACAAATATGTGTATTTTAAACAAAAATGGGCTTTGCTTATTGACAGTGGCCTGGGAGGGTGGAAGCGTGGATGGGCTGCCAGCACACTCTCCCGGCCCCTGCAGGTGGATGAGAGGCTGTGGCCTGGGCTCAGGGGTCGATGTGGAAGGAAGCTGATGTAGCCATCACAGACCCCGCACCCAGCTGCACCCCCTCCTCGGCCCGCTCTGCCTGACTCCACCGAGGGACTCCAGGTGAACCCGTCCCCACGCCCTGTCCCCAGCACGTCACATGGCTTCTAGCAGCCGTGGGGACACCCTGGGTGTGTGAGGTGGGGCGGGGTCTCACCATGGCCAGCTCGGCCTCCAGCTCCTTCATCCGGTTGTCCTTGAGGTCCAGCTGGGAGCGCAGTGCCGTGGCATGGTCCGTGGCCTCCTTGGCTTGGCGCCGCAGCTCCCACTTCTCGCGCTCCAGCAGGTCCTTCTCCTTCGCCAGAGCTTTGACGGCATCCTCGCTCTCCTGCGGGGACAGAGCGCCAGGCCGTTACAGTGGGGGCGCGGGGCCTTCTCTTGGCCTTGACCCACCCAGAGGGGCCTTGACCCTTGGACCAGAGGAAGGTGAAGGGAGGCCCCCAGCTCTGCCACAGCTTAGCTGGGGGACCGGACTGAGACAAACCAGTAGTAGATGCTCGGTACATATCGTTTCCATGAATAAATGAGCAAATAAACGTGACCAGTGTTTTTACCCCATCAAGTCTCCGTTTCTCCATCTTTAAAATCGAGGTGGGGGGGGGTGTCGATACTACTTGTTTCACAGAATTGTTATAGTGATGAAATGACCTCATGTGTGGGAAATACGTGGAGTCCGAGGGACGTGTGGGTCAGTAGCGGGTGTGGGGCTTTTGTCCTGGTGTTTGGTAACGTGTGTGTCACAGAAAAGGAGAGACGGAGGAGACACCGGCTGCCCCGGGGTCCCGCAGCACCCCACAGGGTCACAGCCCACGCCAGAGCAGGCTGAACCCCTCGGCGAGCGGCTGTGTCTGAAGGCAGCAGGGTCGCCGGCAGGTCCCCGCCCCGAGCCGTTTCCTCCGGGATGCAGAGGGAAGGGCCTGGGGTTCCAGCTGCACCGAGCCAGAAAGAAGCCAAGGAACAGACAGCTGAACCAGGGGGCCTGACCTCCATGGGCAAGAGCCAAGCATCCGATCAGCAGGCACCCTTCCCGAGAAGAAGGGTCCCAGCACAGGGCCCTGCCCACGCCCCCCCCTCCGCCCCCCCCAAGGTCTCCCCATTCATCGCATCAGGAGCCATGCTCAAGGTCTGTGCGGCCTGGGGCCATGGAGGGAGGCGGCCATCCTGCCTTGTTTACCAGCCCTGTCTCCGAAGGCCTGACAGCCAGATGGCCAGAGCCGGGGAGGCCGAGGGCTGGCCCTTTCTCTGAGGCTGTCACAGAGCAGAGGCTATGGCTTATGGTCTGGGGAGAGGGAATGGGGGTCAAATCCTGGCTCTGCAAGGACAAGCTGCAGGGACTATGGGACCCCCGCGCCCTTGTCTGTAACACGGAGATAATACTCAGGGACTTCAGGGTGTTACTTTGAGGACGGAGTGGGATAATCCATGTGGAGAGCTCAGCATGGCGCGGGCACACAGCAGTCCCCGCTTGAAGGTCCTCTCTGAGTGGCCTTCCCGGACCACCCGCCCGAGAGCAGCCCTGAGCTCTCTGTCCTGCTACCGGAGCCCCCCGGACACACCATGAGAGCAGGGATGTGCCGCTTCGGTGCGCGGGCACGTACCCGGGTCCCAGCAGGGTGAGACTGCGCACAGCAGCGGGCGACAGACACTGCTGCTCAATGAGGGTCATCACGCCACAGCTCCCATGCCGGGTGCGAGCAGCCCCCCAGCCTCTCAGTGCAGCCTAGAGGGGGTGCGGGGGACCGTCCCTTCCAGGACGTGCCACTGGCCCCTGCTCTCTGGGTTCAGGATGCCTGGGTTTGAGTCTTTGCTGCAGGACACTGGCTGAGTTATTCAACTTCCCCAAACCTCGACCAGCCACCTGGTTTGTGAGACAGTGACAGTACCATCTCCCAGGGTGACGGATGCTCGGCAGAAACCGGCCATGCAAGATACACGGCGACAGATGGCCCTGTCACCTAGTCACAGGCGGAGCTGAGCCCTGAGATCTGGAAGCAAGACTCCCAGGGCAGGAAGGCATGCCACTGCTGGCTGGTTCTCCTTTATCTGTGGAGCTGGGTTCAGGTAGGGTCAGGGCACCAGGGGCAGGCAGGGCCCCTGGAACACATGCGGATGGGGAGCTCCTTCCCTGGGGGCTGGACCACGTCCTGGGCATCTGCCCCCAGCACCCAGCCACCAGCCTAGATCACAGAAGGGCCCGGGACATGAAGTGTGTGGAACTGAGTGGGTAGGGGCCATCCCTTAGAGCTGGCTGGTGTGCAAGAGGCTGCTTACAAAACATTCTTGAATGACGAGGAAGGTCCCCTAGGACCCTCAGGATCATCTTTGTCTCTGTGTCTGTTTGCAGTCACTGACTGCACTGGCCACGAGCAGACTGAGGGTTCCGGGCCAGAGGGAAGGCCCGCAGGGTGCTTTTAGTCTTGGTGAAGACTCTGACATCCCCCCCATGATCACATTCCCTGGCAGCAGGACAGCGGGGCTCAGCAGCGATGGACACGGAACGTCCTGAACGCACGTCCAGTATGGTGCCTCAGTGTTTTAGGCACTTATATTTAAACCTCACGACCACCTGTGAAGTGGGGACTGTGGTGATCCCCATTTCCCAGATGAGTGCATTGAGGCCAGAGAAATAAGTTCCCCAGACCCACAGACAGTGTGGTAGAGGTCTCAATCCTTGCTGGTAACTGAGGCAGGAAAGCAACAGAAAGGACACTGGCCAGGGCAGATGGAACCAGATGTGGGTCAGGCTGGCCGGGATTTACGAGGTGAAGATTCGTCCCGCTGTGCCGGGCCTCAGATACCAAGTTGGGAGTGGGGTCCCTCTACCGGCACGTGGGGCTCACTGGACAGAAGGAGGAGGGACGCGGTGAGGAGGGGGCGGCAGGGGGACGCAGGCCTGGCTGGGGAGGCGAGGAGGGCAGGATGAAGGTGGCCTGTTGTGACAGCAGCCTTACCACCCAGGATGGCTCTTGGTCCCCAGCCTGGCTGCCCGGCTTGCTGTGAGAACGTCCTCAGCTGGACTTATGCAGGGTCCCAAATCCCCCTCTGAACCGCACCCATGTGACAGGGAACATGCATCAGGTACAACTTTCTGGGATGTCGTAATCCTGTGAACTTTCTGGGCAGGGCCCCCTCATTTCTCAGCAGCCTGTGCCTGTGCTGACCCCAGCAGCGCAGAGGAACTGGGGTCCTGCTCCCTGCTCCAGGCAAGGCCTGCAGGGGTCCCCAGGAGGAGCTGGGTGGGCGGTGGCAGGTGAAGTGGCAGGGCCAAGAAGTGTGGGACACTTGAGGGTTCCCTTCGTCCTGTTCACGGGGACACTTATTTTGTGCATAAAAGGCAAGTCATTTCTTTTTAACCAGTTGCAAGATCTTGGAATACACAGAATAAAACCAGGACCTGTGGTTTTAGCTTCTCCAAACCAGCTCTAAATATGTGGCTTTGGGTCCGTCCCTACATGCTTCATGGCCTCAGTCCTCCCATCCGTAAAATGGGGTTGGACCCAACAATGGTTAAAGACTGTCGCAATGTTGCTCTTTCACTGATATGCTGGAAGTACAAGAGTTTAAGACAGTCATTTAACAAAAAATGTGTGTTTTCCAAATTCCATTTTTCTGAATGAATCTGAAGGGTCTGGTGAAGCCATTCTGTACGAGTGACACCTGATGCCGAGCGGTGGCCGTCTACAGCTGCCCACAGCTGCAGCGGTGTCAACACTACCCCCCACTGCTGGCTGGACTGTGCGGGGGGCCCAGTTACCTGGACTTTAAAAAAGGGCATGTCCGGGGGGAAGGTGGATCTCCGTGGGAATTTTAAGTAGGAGCACAATTACAAAAACAAATTTGATGACCCACTGCAAGACAGAAGTCCCAGGAGGGCCACAGTGCCACTGAAATGCTCAGCGCACCACCACCTATGCCTCCCAGGCGGGGGCGGCCATGCCCTCTTCTCTGGTCTGCCTCAGGTTGCTCGGTAAACATCAACAGTGGAAATAACTCATTTGTTTGACTAAACTCCTATTCACCCCACAGAGCCCAACTCATATGTCACCTCCTCTGTGAAGCCTTCCAAGACTCATTCCTTGCAGGCAGAATTTCCTGCTGTCTCACCAGCCTTTCCAGGTCTCTCTGCACAGTTACTATGGTATTATTAATAAGACGCACAGCTAATATTTACCAAGCCCTTACTATACAGCGATGCCATGCGCACTGCTCTGCACTCCTCACCCCAGCAGTGTTCTTCACGCCGCTACAAGGTCTGAGGCTCTCCAAGGTGCGGCGACATGCCCTTGGGCACATGCCTAGGGGGCTGGGATCTGAATGTGGGCCAGCGAGAATCCAGAGTCCACCCTGTCACCGACTGGGCTGTCCTGTCCAGGCTTGTTTGCCGAGGAGGCCTGGCCGCCCCCCCCACCCCCACAGCTGTGCTCCTTTCACCTCCATACCCAAGCCCGGGCCAGATGTCCGAGGCCGCCTCAGGTGAGCGGGTGACATGGGCAGTGACTGTGTGTTTGGGGATTAGAGAAGCCAGACCTTGTGATGGCAGAGAACTATCCTGCAGCCAGTGGGAGGTAGGGGTGCCGGTGTCTGGGGGAGGGTGCAGGGGGAGGGGAGGAGAGTTGAGGGAGAGGGAGAGGGGAGAGGGGAGCTGAGTGACAGGGAGGAGGAGGAAGGGAGGAGGGCCGAGGGAGAGGGAGCTGGTATCTGGGGAGGGGAGGAAGCTGGTGTCCAGCGTGGGGGAGGGGAGGGAGCGGGGGCAGGGCGGGCGCCCACCTTGCGGTGCTGCTCGTAGTTGCGGATGAAGTCGCGCAGCTGCTCCTCGCGGCTCTCCAGCGTGGCGTACAGCTGCTGCATCTGGCTCACCAGGTCCGTCTTCTCGCCCTTCAGGCGCTTCCGGTCGGCCTTCATGGCTGCGGGGCAGAAGAGTGAGTGAGCGCCTGAGCCCTAGCTGTCCGATGGTCCCAGATGCCGAGAAGGGACCCTGCCTCTATCCTCTTTTTAAGGGATGAGAAAACGGGGTGCAGAAAGATGACGTTTCTCTCCCACGTGCCCAGGTCACTTAGTGGCATTCCCAGGACTCGAACCCAGGTCCGCCTGTCTCTACAGTCCCTGTTCTCACCTCTTGGTTTTACTGATCCAATCAGGGCAGCAAGTCCTAGACGGAGCATCCCTCCCAGCCCTGAACTGAAGAGGTCCGCAGGAAGAAGGAGCTGGGGGCCTGGTAAGCGCCCGCGTCCATGGCCCAGGAAGCTGATGGCGCCCGACTCCCTGCTGAATGAGCCCTCACGATCCACTCCGAGCCCTAAGACCACTCAACCCAGCACGACAGTCTGTCATCTGGTTCGTTTCCTCCACAGGAGAAGCACTCGATTAAAAACATGCAGCAAGACACGACACCAAAAGTAGGCACCGCGGGACAAACGCAGCTGCATCATGGTCCATCAAAATGTACCACCAAATGGTCCCAAGGCCACCGCCAGGACGTCAAAACTCAGGCAACGGGAGGAAATGCTTGCAAACCGTCTCTCTGATAAGGAGCTTATGTGCAGAATATACAAAGAACTCTTACAATAATAAAAAGACAACCCAATTAAAAATAGGCAAACCATCTGAATAGACATGTCTCCAAGAAACAGTCAACAAGCACATGAAAAGGAGCTTGACATCCTTTGTCAGCAAGGCAACACAAATCAAAACCCCAACGAGATACCACTTCACATTCACCAGAATGGCCAAAATAAACAAGACAGACCCAAGTGCTGACACGATGTGGGGAAACTGGGACACCTCACACGCTGTTGCCGGGGATGAATGGGATTGTGCCGCCATGTTGGAAGACGGCCTGACAGTTCCCCAAGTGATTCAGCATCAAGTTGCCCTGTGATCCAGCAATGCCCCCCAGGCACACACCCAAGAGAAATGAAAACATATGTCCACACAAACACACAGACCAAATGTGCACAGCAACATGGGTCACAGAAGCCAAAAGGTGAAAAACTGCCCAAATGTCCACCAACTGATGAATGAATTAAAAACAAAAACACAACGTGGCATATATCCATACAACGGAGCATTATTTGACAATTAAAAAAGTACTGCTTTATGCTACACCATGGATGACATTATGCTATGTGAAAGGAGCTGGTCACATATTGTTGATTCCACAGACTTTATGAACGGTCCACAGCATGGAAGTCTATGGAGACAGGAAGTAGACTCGTGGTTGTCGAGGGCTGGGGGGTGGTCGCTGGCGGGGACGTGTGGATGGAGGGGTGGTAGCTGGAGGGCACAGAGTTTCTTTCTGACGTGATGAAAACGTCCTAATATGGACCATGGTGATGGATGTACAATCTGTGAATATACTAAAAACCACTGTAAGTTTACATTGTAAATGGTGAATTGTACGACATGTGAGTTATATCTTAATGAAGTGTGCGCGCTCTCTCACACACACACGCACACATGCACACATGGACACGCACGGGGCCATGAGCCCCAAGCAGCTGCCTGGCAGGCAGTGTGACTTTTGCTCCCTGCAGACTCTCCTTGTACCCTCTCCCCACTGGCTCTTTGGCAAATGGAGTGGCTGAGCTCAGAGCAGGCTCTGGCTGCAGGGTGGGCTTCCCTGCCTTTTCCCATAGGCCCCAGAACTCTGTTCCCTCCCTGAAGAGAACACTGAGAAGAAGCCTTTAGTGTGAGAAGGCCCAGAGTAGTTAGGTCATTTTCCCGAAGCCACACAGCTGACCCTGCACTATGCTGCCCATACAGTGAATGTCCAAATGGGGTCCTGGCGCCACGGCGAGCTGCGGGCAGTGATACGGGGCAGGCGATGGCTGTGCCACCCCATCTCGTCCTGGACATCCAACCTTGCAAATTCAGCCTGCCAACAGGAGAGTCGGAGCCGCCAGGTGTGACATAAGGACCGAGGACCCTGGGCTCCTAGCCTGGTGTTTGACAGAAGCTGATGTCCTTCTGGCCCTGAGGGGACCTCCTTCATCCTCCTGCCCTTTGCCTCCCTCCCTGCAACCTGGGTAGAACAGGGTGGAGGCAGGTCAGCTGGGGCCATGGGGAGACCCAGGCCGTGAAGACCCTTGCTTTTGGGCAGCCCTTTACATTCCAGCTTTCAGCTGCCCCCTCCTGCTGCCGGACACGTCCCATGTCCTCTTCACAGCAGTGTGACGGAGCAGCAGCTTAGATCAGCAGGGCCGGAGCTCCAGGCTGCGGGGCTGGGACTCCACAGGACAGGGACAGTGGAGGGCATGGAGAGAGCGCTCATCTGTTGTCTCTCCTGTCAGGCAGAGGGTGACCGAGGGGAGGGCTGGGAGGCGGGCAGGGCTGGGCTAGTTTGGGCCCCGTACCCTAACATGGTGTGACCGCATTCCCGGTGAACTCCACTTTAAGAAAACCCAACATCTAAAGGCGTAAGTGGGTCAGAAGAAATCTTTCAGGAGAGCCCAGGCCCAGCTGCCACTGAGAACTCGGAAATTTCCATTTGCATCCTGTCTGTAGGTCCTAGATCCTAGCTGCACTCTGGTGACAGAGGTGGGTGGGTGGGTGTTTTTATCATCCCATTTTATAGGGGAGGAAACTGAGGCCACACAGCCAATAAATGGCAGAGCTGGGTTTGACCTGGCACCTGACTCAGGCGGGTTTGAGAATGTCAAGGGGAGTGGTTCTTAGGGCCTGGGGGCAGCGGGGGGGGGGGCCGCTGACCTGAGCAAAGTCACCACGGTGGCTCCCACGGGAGCCTTGGTGGGACCCTCCACCCCAGGGGAGCAGCTGCTGCTGAGCAGCTGACATGGACTCCCCTGGGGAGCATGCCTCTGCCCTTCGGCTGGCAGGGAAAGCCATGTCTCTGCCTTTTGGTTGGAAATTAATCCCCCTTGGGCTCTGATTTGCCTCCTTCATTAGCCTTGTCCGGACAAACACCGAATTCCAGACTTTGCTCTTGGCAACTGGAGGCTCTGGGAGGGAAGCCACCCCTTTCCTCCATAGCGCTGCCGGGCCTCTCTTCACTTTTGCCACGTGGCCTTGGAGAGCGGCGACGCGGCAGCCTCTTGCCGGCCTCCACCATCCCTCACTGGTCCATCCCTGACCATCTGCGCATGTGCGGGAGCAGCTGCACGGACCATGTTGCGTCCTTCAGTGGAGGGCTGTGCGTGCGTGCGTGCGTGCGTGCGTGCGTCTGTGTGTGTGGGAGGCCTCAGCGATGGAGCAGGAGGCTACACCTCCCCCATCTGACTGGGGGCTCCTGAGAGCGAGGGCTGGGCTTCCGCCTTCCGATGAGTAGCTCCTCCCTAAGAGGAAACGGCGCGCTCCCCAAACCACTGACTAAGCCCCTTCTGTGTGCCGGGCTCCACGCCTACTCCTGACGGGGGTACGGGGATGACAAGACATGGTCCCTACCTCTTGGGCAGTTGACGGTGTGAAGGAGAAGACAAACCCCTACACACGTGGCTGACGCCAGACTCCATCCACCCCGCTCCAAGAGAACCAGCTAAAACACTCGACATCCCTAGCTCCCTCAGCTAGAGGGGACATGCGTCCAATTCTGGCCACTAAGATGTACATGGGGTCTATGGGAAATCCCGTTTTCTTTTTTTTTCTTTTTTTTGAGAGAGAGAGAGAGAGAGGGAGAGAAAGAGAGGGAATCCTAAGCAGGCTCCATGCCCAACATGGGGCTCGATCTCATGACCCTGAGATCATGACCTGAGCTGGAATCAAGAGTTGGACCTTAACCGGCTGANCCCCCCGGGGCCCCCCCCCCCCCGTTTTCTTTATAGTAAAAGGTCATGGTACGCTGGCAGTAACTCTTCCGTTTTGCCCTTTCGTCTTCTTCCTGCTGGGAACACAGATGTGACATCCTGAGGCACAGCAGCCATTTTGTGAACCCAGGAATGAAGACACAAGCTGAGAACGGGAGCAGAAAGAGACAGAAGGGGCTGGACCCCTGATGGCACCATTTGGGCCAGGATTCCTTATAATAGGAGACAAACCCTGCTGTTTGTGGGATTTCCCATTTCATGCCTCCCTACACATTCCCAATGGACACATCAAGGCAGGCTGTGAGAAACGCTATCCCCCACCACAAAAGGCTCTGCTTCATGGGTTCCTTCACATGAGCTCTCCTTGGGAATCCCTACTCTACGAATTCTGGGCTGGACCCCACCAGGCTGAAAAAAACATAAAAGCTGAATCTCTGGGAATGAATGCCGAGTGAAGATCCCTAAAAACGAAGATAAGGTGGTTCTGGAATCCCGGTGTCAACAGAGAAGCTGCTGTGTGATCTGCCACAGCTTTTCAGAAGCACCCATCCCATAAACCCATCCAGAAAACTCCATGGAGAAGCAGGGCCTGGGAGCAGGCACCTGGGGGCCCCTGCACTGGCTTGAGGTGGGAAAGTATGTGTGCATCCCGATCAAGCCTGACTGCCCCCAAGTGTCCAGATGCTGGTCACCACCATCAGACAGGGGCTCCCTGAAGGATGGCACTGGCGTTATAACTCTTCAAGGAAAAGAGGAGATCAGCACGATGGGTCCCCAAGAAATAATTTAAACCACTAATTTATACAGCTATGAAAAATATGCAGTGGGTGCCTCCTTCTTCCCTTTGCCGCACATCTGCTTTTAGCTCTCCTTCAAAACCCTATCCTGGATAAGGAGGTTAAGATGGCGGAGAAGTAGGGGACCCCTTTTTCAGCCGGTCCCCTGAGTTGAGCTGGATAGGTACCAGACCAGCAGGAATATCCACGGAATCAGCCTGAGACGCAGGAAGATACATCTGGATCTCTACAAATGAACATCTCCAGCGCTGAGTATCGAGGTACGAAGCGGGGAGCCGTGAAACCGCGCACAGATATCGGAAGCTAAACAGAAGGGGGAGGGAGCCGCCGTGTCAGGGCGCCGGGAAGCGGTAGCCACCTGCAAGGGGGAGCGGACAGACCGCGGACCCGCACGCTTGAGACAGCAGGCTGAGAAGGGAGCTCCGGGAGCGCACGCGGGACGGCTGGCGGTTGGCGGGCCACCTGCACGGGGGAGCAGGCGGACTCGCGGACAGCACCCGCGAGACACCAGACTGAGACGGGGAGCTCCGGGAGCCCGCGCGGGGCGGCTGGCGGCGGGCGGGGTTGGAAACACAAAGGACAGAGACGTGCCGGCCCTGGAAGTGAGGGCTGGGACGCCGGGTGTGGGGCGCACAGCCCGGGATGCTGCAGGGTTGAGCAGCACCAACAGAAACAGAGTTAAAGTGGCCAGAACATCAGTGGAGAACGATCCGCGATCCCTCTGTTCTGAGACAGAGGCTGAATTTCAGCCGCTGCTGCTCTCTCAGAAGAGGCATAGCAAACCGCCAGGGAAAGCCGCCAGAGAACAAAAGCCCGGAAATACCGGCTCACAGGGTGCCCATCCCCATCCCCCCTCGCAAGGGACACAGAGACTCTACCCAAACAGGGTTTTCTGAGTACCTGCAGGCAGGCCCCTCCCCCAGAAGGCAGGCTGAAAAATCAAGAAGCCCACAACCCGGAGCGCCTGAGTGGCGCAGTCACCAAGCACCTGTCTTCGGATTAGGGTGTGATCACAACGCTCCGTAAGGAGTCCTTCATCGGGCTTCTCCACCGGGAACCTGCTTCTTCCTCTCCCACTCCTCTGCTTGGGTTCCCTTTCTTGCTGACTGTCTCTCTCTCTCTCAAATAAATAAATAAACTCTTTAAGGAAGAAGCCCACATCCCTAAGATCTCTATAAAACAAGGGCGCACGGCCTGGGTCCCAGTCAACACTTGGGCTCTGGACAACCCTGCAATCTCTCTTCATCAGAATGACGAGAAGGAGAAGTCCCCCCCAGCAAAGAAAAGATAATGAGTCTGTGGCCTCTGCCACAGAATTGGCCTCGGCCACAGAATTAATACATATGGATGTATCCCAATTATCAGAAATGGAATTCAGAGCAACAATGGTCAAGATGATGAGTAAACTTGAAAAAAGCATCAGAGAAAGCGTTGCTGAGAATATAGAATCCCTAAGGGCAGAAATGAGAGCGAATCTGACAGAAATTAAAAATTCTATGAGCCAAATGCAGTCAAAACTAGAGGCTCTGACGGCCAGGGTCACCGAGGCAGAGGAACGCGTTAGCGAATTGGAGGATGGGTTAGTAGAAGAAAAAACGAAAATAGAAGCTGGTCTTAAAAAAATCCACGCCCACGAATGTAGATTACGGGAGATTACTGACTCTATGAAACGATCCAATGTCAGAATCATCGGCATCCCTGAAGGGGTGGAGAAAAACAGAGGTCTAGAAGAGATATTTGAACAAATTGTAGCTGAAAACTTCCCTAATCTAGCAAGGGAAACAAGCATTCGTGTCCAAGAGGCAGAGAGGACCCCATCCAAGCTCAACCAGGACAAACCTACGCCACGGCATGTCATAGTGCAATTCGCAAATATTAGATCCAAGGATACAGTATTGAAAGCGGCCAGGGCAAAGAAATTTCTCACGTACCAAGGCAAAGGTATCAGGATTACGTCAGACCTGTCTACAGAGACCTGGAATGAGAGAAAGGCTTGGGGGGGCATTTTTAAAGCTCTTTCAGAGAAAAACATGCAGCCAAGGATCCTTTATCCAGCAAAGCTGTCATTCAGAATTGATGGAGAAATAAAGACGTTCCAAAATCGCCAATCATTAACCAATTTCGTAACCACGAAACCAGCCCTACAGGAGATATTAAGGGGGGCTCTATAAAGGTAAAAAGGCCCCAAGAGTGATACAGAGCAGCAAGTCACAACCGATACAAAGACTTTAAAGAGAAATGGCATCATTAAAATCATATCTGTCAATAATCTCTATCAATCTAAATGGCTTAAACTCTCCCATAAAACGCCACAGGGTTGCAGATTGGATAAAAAGACATGACCCATCCATTTGCTGTCTACAAGAGACTCATTTTGAACCCAAAGATGCATTCAGACTTAGAGTAAGGGGATGGAGTACCATCTTCCACGCAAATGGACCTCAAAAGAAAGCTGGAGTAGCAATTCTCATATCAGATAGACTGGATTTTAAACTAGAGGCCATAGAGAGAGATACAGAAGGGCACTATATTATTCTTAAAGGAAGTATTCAACAAGTGGATATGACAATTATTAATATATATGCCCCCAACAGGGGAGCAGCAAGATACACAAGCCAACTCTTAACCAAAATAAAGAGACATATAGATAAGAACACAGTAATAGTAGGGGACCTCAACACCCCACTATCAGAAATAGACAGAACACCCTGGCAAAAACTAAGCAAAGAATCAAAGGCTTTGAATGCCATACTCGACGAGTTGGACCTCATAGATATATATAGAACACTACACCCCAGAACCAAAGAATACTCATTCTATTCAAATGCCCATGGAACATTCTCAAGAATAGATCATGCTCTGGGACACAAAACAGGTCTCAGCCAATACCAAAAGATTGAAATTATCCCCTGCATATTCTCAGACCACAACGCTCTGAAATTGGAACTCAACCACAAGGAAAAACCTGGAAGAAACTCAAACACTTGGAGGCTAAGAACCATCCTGCTCAAGAATGACTCGATAAACCAGGAAATCAAAAAACAAATTAAACAATTTATGGAGACCAACGAGAATGAATACACAACGGTCCAAAACCTATGGGATACTGCAAAGGCAGTCCTAAGGGGGAAATACATAGCCATCCAAGCCTCACTCAAAAGAATAGAAAAATCTAAAATGCAGTTTCTATATTCTCACCTCAAGAAACTGGAACAGCAACAGAGGGACAGGCCTAACCCACTGACAAGGAAGGAGTTGACCAAGATTAGAGCAGAAATCAATGAATTAGAAACCAGGAGCACAGTACAGCAGATCAACAGGACTAGAAGCTGGTTCTTTGAGAGAATCCATAAAATTGACAGACCACTGGCAAAACTTGTCCAAAAACAAAGAGAAAGGACTGAGATTATTAAAATTATGACTGAAAAGGGAGAGGTCACGACCAGCACCATTGAAATTGCAAGGATTATTAGAAACTTTTATCAACAGCTATATGCCAAAAAACTAAACAATCTGGAAGAGATGGAGGCCTTCCTGGAAACCTATAAACTACCAAGACTGAAACAGGAAGAAATAGATTTCTTAAATAGGCCAATTAACTATGAAGAAATTGAGTCAGTGATAAACAACCTTCCAAATAATAAAACTCCAGGCCCAGACGGTTTTCCTGGGGAATTCTACCAAACATTCAAAGAAGAAATAATACCTATTCTCCTAAAGCTATTTCAAAAAATAGAAACAGAAGGAAAGCTACCAAACTCATTCTATGAGGCTAATATTACCTTGATCCCCAAACCAGGCAAAGACCCCCTCAAAAAGGAGAATTACAGACCGATTTCTCTAATGAATATGGATGCCAAAATCCTCAACAAGATCCTTGCTAATAGAATCCAACAGTACATTAAAAGGATTATCCATCATGACCAAGTGGGATTCATACCTGGGATGCAAGCATGGTTCAACACTCGCAAATCAATCAATGTGATACATCATATCAACAAGAAAAGACTCAAGAACCATATGATCCTCTCAATTGATGCAGAAAAAGCATTTGACAAAATACAGCATCCTTTCCTGATTAAAACCCTTCAGAGTGTAGGAATAGAGGGTACATTTCTCAATCTCATAAAAGCCATCTATGAAAAGCCTACTGCAAGCATTATTCTCAATGGGGAAAAGCTGGAAGCCTTTCCCTTAAGATCAGGAACACGACAAGGATGCCCACTCTCGCCACTATTATTCAACATAGTACTAGAAGTCCTTGCAACAGCAATCAGAAGACAAAAAGGGATCAAAGGTATCCAAATCGGCAAAGAAGAAGTCAAACTGTCTCTCTTTGCAGATGACATGATACTCTATATGGAAAACCCAAAGGAATCCACTCCCAAACTATTAGAAGTTATAGAACAATTCAGTAAGGTGGCAGGATACAAAATCAATGCCCAGAAATCAGTTGCATTTCTATACACGAATAACGAGACTGAAGAAAGAGAAATTAGGGAATCCATCCCATTTACAATAACACCAAAAACCATACGTTACCTTGGAATTAACTTAACCAGAGACGTAAAGGACCTATATCCTAGAAACTATAGATCACTTTTGAAAGATATTGAGGAAGACATAAAAAGATGGAAAAATATTCCATGCTCATGGATTGGAAGAATTAACATAGTTAAAATGTCCATACTACCCAGAGCAATCTACACTTTCAATGCTATCCCGATCAAAATACCGAGGACATTTTTCAAAGAACTGGAACAAATAGTCCTTAAATTTGTATGGAACCAGAAAAGGCCCCGAATCTCCAAGGAACTGTTGAAAAGGAAAAACAAAGCTGGGGGCATCACAATGCCGGATTTCGAGCTGTACTACAAAGCTGTGATCACAAAGACAGCATGGTACTGGCACAAAAACAGACACATCGACCAATGGAACAGAATAGAGAACCCAGAAATGGACCCTCGGCTCTTTGGGCAACTAATCTTTGATAAAGCAGGAAAAAACATCCGGTGGAAAAAAGACAGTCTCTTCAATAAATGGTGCTGGGAAAATTGGACAGCTACATGCAAAAGAATGAAACTTGACCACTCTCTCACACCATACACAAAAATAAACTCCAAATGGATGAAAGACCTCAATGTGAGACAGGAATCCATCAAAATTCTAGAGGAGAACATAGGCAACAACTTCTATGACATCGGCCAGAGCAACCTTTTTCACGACACATCGCCAAAGGCAAGAGAAATAAAAGATAAAATGAACTTATGGGACTTTATCAGGATAAAGAGCTTCTGCACAGCCAAGGAAACAGTCAAAAAAACTAAGAGACAGCCCACGGAATGGGAGAATATATTTGCAAAGGACACCACAGATAAAGGACTGGTATCCAAGATCTACAAAGAACTTCTCAAACTCAATACACGAGAAACAAATAAACAAATCATAAAATGGGCAGAAGATATGAACAGACACTTTTCCAATGAAGACATACAAATGGCTAACAGACACATGAAAAAATGTTCAAAATCATTAGCCATCAGGGAAATTCAAATCAAAACCACACTGAGATACCACCTTACGCCAGTTAGAATGGCAAAGATAGACAAGGCAAGAAACAACAATTGTTGGAGAGGATGTGGAGAAAGGGGATCCCTCCTACATTGTTGGTGGGAATGCAAGTTGGTACAGCCACTCTGGAAAACAGTGTGGAGGTCCCTTAAAAAGTTAAAAATTGAACTACCCTATGACCCAGCCATTGCACTACTGGGTGTTTACCCCAAAGATACAGACGTAGTAAAGAGAAGGGCCATATGCAC
Source organism: Ailuropoda melanoleuca (assembly GCF_002007445.2). NCBI lineage: Eukaryota > Metazoa > Chordata > Mammalia > Carnivora > Ursidae > Ailuropoda > Ailuropoda melanoleuca. The sequence continues at coordinate 10,794,357 of NC_048228.1, read as the reverse complement.
CCCAATGTTCATAGCTGCATTGTCCACAATAGCCAAATCATGGAAGGAGCCGAGATGCCCTTCAACAGATGACTGGATTAAGAAGCTGTGGTCCATATATACAATGGAATATTACTCAGCTATCAGAAAGAACGAATTCTCAACATTTGCTGCAACATGGACGGCACTGGAGGAGATAATGCTAAGTGAAATAAGTCAAGCAGAGAAAGACAATTATCATATGATTTCTCTCATCTATGGAACATAAGAACTAGGATGATCGGTAGGGGAAGAAAGGGATAAAGAAAAGGGGGGTAATCAGAAGGGGGAATGAAACATGAGAGACTATGGACTATGAGAAACAAACTGAAGACTTCAGAGGGGAGGGGGTGGGGGAATGGGATAGACTGGTGATGGGTAGTAAGGGAGGGCACGTATTGCATGGTGCACTGGGTGTTATACGCAACTACTGAAGCATCAAACTTTACATCGGAATCTGGGGATGTACTGTATGGTGATTAACATAATATAAAAAAAAAAAAACCCTATCCTGACATTCTCCCAATGCTGCTAATGCAAGACAAGGTCTGAGAGGCCTCCCTCTGTCTAACCCGTCTCCTGACTCGGCCCCAAGCTCCCCAGCTCCGTTCACCTTCTCAGTCATCCAGTTTCACCCAGGCGTGTCCCATTCCAGCAGCCAGGCCGCCGGAACCACTGCCATGGTGACGGGTGATGTCATGCCCAGCGGGCCCTGGGGGATCACAGAGGGAGACCAGCTCAGCTCCCGGGAATGTGGGGACTCTGAGGGTGGGAAGGAGGGCATGCAGGGAGGGACTTATTTTTCTAACTCACAGGAGGCCGCATGCGTGCGTGAGACACAGGGGGTGTGACCAGGGGCCCTGCTTCGTCCCCATGAAGATGGAGCTTCTCTGGGGAGGTCATTCTTCTCAAGGTTTTGCGGTGGCCCTTTCCGCAGCAGACCCCTTCTTCCTTTCCTGGCTTAGAGGCTGCAGCCCCCCACAGACGTGGGGCAGGGGTGGGGGGGTGCAGCGTCAGTCCCAGTTTAGCTTCTGCAAATGTGCGTCTGGGCGGCCGAAGACCAGAGAGCACAAGGGTCTCTGCGGTTCCCCTTCACTCCCGCTGTGGGTAAAACAGACCCCCAGCTGCAACACCCCGGCGAAGGGAGGCCTCAGCCCACGTGCAAGGGAAACGGACAGGCTAATTCTTGGCTTTTGAGCCTCTAGAGGGTAAGGGAATTTATAGGGCATGTTTGAGCACGAGGGGATTTCTGCTTACCCACCGAGGCAGTGCATGCCGAGAGAACCTGGCTGGGTGGGGAGAGAGGGCCCAGGCTCCCCGCCTCCCCCTCTTTGAGCCACGGTCCCTGTCCCCAGCATGTGTGCTTGATTGACTCTGTGAGCGTCCTCTGGCTTCTGAGGATCCAGGAGGCGTCACCTCAACCACTGACCCCCGCAGACATGTCCACAGCCTTGACCGATGCCACACAGTGGGGCAGGATGGCCATCAGTCTGGAGTCCGAGGATCTGGGTTCTGCCCCTGGCAGAAGTCACTAGCCTCCCCCAAGCCTTGATTTCCTAGATGTTAAAACGATTCCTGTGCGCCAGGCACTGCTCTAACCCCCTAATGGGTTTTTGTCACTCAACTGTCACCACCACTGTATGAAGTCATTCCATGTTATAGAATGAGGAAGCAGGCACCCAGGGGGACTGAGGCACCTGGTCAGGTAGTGGACGGCAGTACCTATCTGGCCCCAGCACAGACCCACCCTCCCTTCCACTCTGTTGCCTCCAGAATTACCCACCCCCAGCCAATCTCCCACAGTCCCGTCGGCCTCATCTGCTGCTTGGGACCTTGTGCGGGGTGTGTGCACGCGCGTGTGTGTTGGGTGGGGGGAGGGGCACCTGCCTTATGGAGGAGGAAATTGAGGTTCAAAGGGTTAACTTCCTCACCAAGACCCTCAGAGCTCAAGGATCGGACCCTGGACTTGCATCCCTGACATCTGACCTTGAACCCCTCACACTCCTTCCCCACTCTATTGTGAAAGCACGTCACTATAAACAGCAGAAACTGCATCGATCCACAAAACCACCGGATGATCCAAAAATCCACACCAGTTACTCCTGCCACGGGCGCTGTTTCTGCAGCTAACAGTCCCAAGGGGGCCTTCGGCGGTTTCCATTAGAGGCAGCCTGACATTCTTGTGTGCACCCCATGACTGCTCCGTGGCTGCCGGAAGCAGGGTGTAAGTGCGTGTGCATGCGCGTGTGTGTGCAAGTCAGCAGCTCTTAAGAAATCCGCCCCCAGCTACCCGCGCGGCTTGTAGGCTCCTCAGCCCACCCAAGACGCGGTCTCATTCCACACGGTCAGACTTCCCATTAGTCTGATCTCAGAAGTCCGCAGGCTTGGTTCTGGATGGTCCCAAACCAGGAGACCTTATGAAAATTTCCAGCCTGGTGAACCCCTCCGGACAAAGGGGGCTCTGAGGAGCGGAGGCGTGGTGGCGGGCAGGGTCAGGTAGACCTCAGCCCACATAGGACGATCCCAGCGGCCGCCAGCAGGGGGCCCCCTGTCTTCCCCCTTCAACATTCCCAGCCAGTTGAGCCTTCCGCATGCACGCATCCACGGAGTGGAGCAAACCACCCTGAAGAAACACCCACCAAAATGCTCTTCCGAACAGGTCACGGGAATAAAAGCTACAGCCTAGCAAACAGAGTCAACGGTACTGTAACAGCGTCGTGTGGTGACGGGAGCTATGATTGCGGTGTGCACGGCACAATGTGAGTTGTTGAATCACTATTTTGTGCACCTGAAACTAATGTAACATTGTGTCAACTGTACCCAATTAAAAAAATTAATTAAAAAATTCTAAAATAAAATAAGAAAGCTCTTTCAGCTCAACTTCCCTTTACAGAGGGGGAAGCGGAGGCCCAGAGAGGGAAAGAGGATACCCAGTATTACACAGCAAGCAACCCAGGTTTCCTAATTCTTAGGCCAACATGGTTGTGTGAAAAGCTCAGCTTTGGAGTCTGCCTATCAAAGTTTAATTAAATCTCAATTTCTTCATCTGTAGAATGAGGACTGGAAATGCACTCACTCCTGCCTGATATGGAACAGCATGTCGTATCCAGGGTGAACTGTCAGGTGTGGACTACGAGCCCGTGGGGAGAAGAAAACCCCAGAAAGACAGCTTCAGGGGGCGCCTGGGTGGCTCAGTCGGTTAGATGTCTGACTCTTGATTTTGGCTCAGGTCATGATCTCAGAGTCGTGGGATCGAGCCCTGCATTGGGGTCTGCGCTGGGCGTGGAGCCTGCTTGCGATTTTCTCTCTCTCCCTCTGCCTGCCTGCCCCCCCACCCTGTGCTCTCTCCCCAAAATAAGAAAAGAGAAGAGAAAAGAGAAGAGAAGAGAAGAGAAGAGAAGAGAAGAGAAGAGAAGAGAAGAAAAGAAAAGAAAAGAAAAGAAAAGAAAAGAAAAGAAAAGAAAAGAAAAAAGAAAAGAAAAGAAGAAAAGCAAGGCATGGCTTCAGAGTCCTAGAGCAGAGCCCTGGATTCCAGTCTGACCCTACAGGTAACTTCTCTGGGCGTTCTCTTTGCTGTTAAGCTGAGGGTGACTGATAACCTCTACCGTGCAAGGCTCTATGTGACATGACCCAGTGCCTGAATACAGCAGGTGCTCATTAAATGTTAGCATCTCCTTCTGTCTTCCAGCTCCCCATGGCTCCGAGGCCCCAGGAGCCCCCCAAAAAACTGGTTGACTTGACCAAGAGGGTTGATTCTGGAAAAAGCATCCACAGAAGAGGCCCAGGGCAGGGAGAAGGAAGGGCCCAGGGCCGGGAAGCAGGTGAAGGGCCCAGGGACTTATGGCCCCAGGACAGGCATAGTTGGGTTTATTTTGGTTCTTCCTGTTTGCAAGCTGAGCAAGGTGAGTTCAGAACAGGTACAGAGGAGAAGCAGGCTCTTGACCTGTCAGGTGGCACTTGGGTAAGTGTGTGTTTGACCAAACCACACCTGCTGAGCCAGGCCTGGTCAGACATTCACTTGGCTGTGTGACCTGGGCTCTGACCTGGGGTGGCTCTGTTTCTCATAAACAGAAACTTTCTTTTTCTTCTCACCACCAGGTGAAGTGGATTGATTGGCCAACTCAGCCAATGAGTGGGAGCACTGGCACTCGACTCCAGGACTTTGATATTCAGGTCCATGATCTTTCCAGAATCCCCACAGCTTCTCTCTCCAAGTGCAGCCTAGAAGGAGTTTGGCAGCATGACCTCTGCAACATCCTGCCTGGAGTAGATACATCTGAATACAGAGTCTCAATTGCCAATACTATGACCACGCAGACATGACTAATCAACCATGCTCTCTAGGAACCTGGGTGGACTGGAGATGTCTGCCATGGCACAGCAAGGAACGGCAGATCTGCTCTGCCTTGGATGGGACTGATTAAAGATGAGTGATCAGAGCTGGCATGTTTGAGAATGGCTGGGTGAGCCTTGTCTGGGTCAATGCTGTGCCAATGCCAACGCACTCCATGGAGTCAAGGTCAACTCCATTTAACCAAAAGAGAGAAGCAGTTCCCTCAACTGGTGGGAAACAGTCCATTCACATCTGACACAGCAGCAAACAAGCTCCCCTCACACACTCCAAGGTAAGAGAGCACAGTATGCCCTCAGCTTGGTCCAAGATAAATGAAGGGTTCCCGGGTCTACTGACCGATTTTTATGTCCAGCCCTGACAGGTAACATAAGATCCTTGGGGGCAGGGACCTGGCCTGCCTTGCTCATCACTGTGTCCCTACCATTAGGACAGTGCCTGGCACATAGTAAGTGCTCAGTAAATACCGACTCCTGAGTGGCAAAAAGGTGGACATCCTGGGGGACCGCAGGGACCTGCTCCATGGCCATGACTGAGCAGCGTCCCATATTTCCTGCATCCTGGGGGCAGAGAAAATTCTGCTTTCCTTTGCATGCCTCCCCTTGCCCTCCCTGGGTTTGACAGAGCCGAGTGATTTCCCTTGTGCCTCCTGACAGGTCCACTGAGCCGTGGTGCTCTCAGAGCTGATTGCAAAAAGGCCACAGCTCTTGCCAAACTGCCTTGAGCTCTGTGCTCTGTGTCCACGGCCACTTCACGTTGCTTTGGCCACACCCCACGCAGGATACAAGGAGACTCAAGTGGACTGCAGCTTTGGCTGGCCCAGGGCATCAGCAGTATCAGAGCTGGGGACAGATGCCAGACACTGTGCTTCCAGCACAGGTAAGACCCAGCGTCCAGGAGCGAGAGGACCTGCTTCTCCCATGGGGCCCCCCTGATTTCAGCCTGGCCACGGCTGCACCTTCCTTCGCCTCAGGGAGGTCACCAACTCTCCTGCTTGGCTCCCTGTCCCCAATGCTGGGTGGCCTGTTGAGGCCACCCAGTCTGGATAGGCCAGGAGCTGTGGGAAACTGAGGCCACTCTTTTACGACAAGAGGCCCCTCTGACTATCCACATTCCCTGCATCCGGCCCATGCCTTCCACCGGATTTTTCCCAGCATCACGCAAACGTGCAATTCTGTCTCCCATCTTTCACAGAAAACCCACCATCGACCCCATGTCACTCTCCAGCTCTCTTTCCACCTCTTTTTCCTTTTGGGGCAAAAACTCTTAAAAGGATTGTGCACCCTTGTGCCTCATTTCTCTCCTCCCACCCTCCCTGAGACCACTTGGACTTGTCCCCACTTGCTCTTCTCAAGGTCACTGTAACCTCTGTGCTGCGAACGCCACAGCCCCGTCTGTTGCGTCAGCCCCCTTCTCCCGGTTTCTTCTCACGTCTCTGGCTGCTCCATCTGGGTCTCTGCTGATCTCTGCAAGGAGTGGGCTTCTAGGCATGAGAAACCTGCCCTTCTTTTCCACCATCTCCTGGCGGCTCGTCCAGCCCCCTAGCTTCAGCTCCAGCCCTGTGCTGCACACCCCAGCTGGCCGTCTCCAGCCTGGCCCTCGGCCCCGCACCCCGCTCAGAGCCCAGAGCCTCCCCACACCTCCGCCAGCGGTCTAACCGCACCTCCAACTCCACATGTCCGAGAGGGAGACCCAACCAGCCCCCCACACCCTGCTCCACCCAGTCTCCTCAAACCCAATTCATGGTGACCTTAGCCTTCTAGTTCCTCTGGCCCCAAACTCTAGAATATTCCTTAACTCCACTTCTCTCATGCCCCACACCCAATTCCTCAACAAGTCATGTCAGCTCTACCTTCAACATGTGACCAGAATCTGGCCACTTCTCGCCACTCCTCAGTCACCACCCGGGTCCCTGTTGCCACCATCCCGTGTCTGCGTCATGCGTCATGCGGTGGCTCCTGACTGGTCTCAACCCTTGGGTCTCCGCCAGCTCAGCAGGGAGTGGTCCCCTTCAGATGCAAATCAGATGGTGACTGTCCTGCCCCTCTCCAACGGCTGGCTCCCAACTCAAGGGTGAGCACAGAGTCCCCAGAATGGTCTGGAAGAGCCCCGTGTTTGTCATCCCCACCCCCATACCTCTCTGACTTCCTCCCACCTGCATCCCACTGCTGCCACCTGGCTCCTTGCTCCTCCTGGTTCGTGCAGATAGCTCCTTCCTCAGAACCCACCTGGAACATCCTCCTGCCCACGTGGCCTGCCCCCTCCCAGGTCCCTCCTCAAACGTCACTTTCTCAGCGAAGCTGTCCCTGGACCCCCTCCTCACCCCCTTCTCTGTCCGCTCTCCTTGGAGCCCCCACCACCTAACACTACATGTTCTGTGTATACTGAGAATGGTCACTTAAGCACCCTGCCTGAGGGCTTCCCAGCCTTCTCTCCTTGTCAGAACTCGATGAAGCTTCTTCCTGGGTTTCCACCTCTATTCCTGGTGCACTGCTAGCTCTGCTCAGCCCTTCGGGAACCTGCACCAGACTCTCAGCTCAGGGCCTCCCAGCCTTCCAGAAGCCTCTTGGAGGCAGGGCCTGGGCCCCATCTGACCACATTTCCAGTAGCCAGGATAAGGCATGGCGCACACAGATGAAGAAAGTGGGGGGATACGTGACTTGGGGGCTTAAATATGGTGAGGAAGGCACCAAAGAACTCAAGCTGCCTCCTTCCTGGATTCTCTAGCTTCGGGGCTCCGGTGAGGACCACCGTTCCCAGGGTGGAGCCCGCACCTGTGCACAGGGCCCGGCTAGGGCCTATCGCTAAGACAGTAAGGTAGGTGGGGACCTAGAATGTAGACCAGGTTAGCAGGAGGCAGTCATCCCAGGGGCCCAGCATTACCACACCTTCCAACTTTTCCAGAGAATTCCAAACTCTATACTGTCATAATTTTTATGGCTTAGATATCTCTTTATTTTTCACTATTGGCAATTAATCGTAATACCCAAAGATGGCTGCGGGCCTCATGTGGGTGCTGGACCACTGATGGCAGCAGGTGCCTACAGAAGATACAGCGCAGGAGAGATGTGGGCCCACCTGCAGCTCCACGCGGTGAGACCAGGGACCAGCGCCGCAGGGACCAGGCTCTGTGAGCAGACACCTGGCTTTGAAGCCCAGCTCCCTATTTGCTAGCTGTGTGACTTTGGGTAAGTTCCTTAGCCTCTCTGTACCTCTCCCCTCACGTAGAAAGTGGGGATACCACTGCGGTGACCAGTAGAGGAGAGCAGAAGCTCCAGGTGCACCTGGTTGCTTGGCTGTGCTCTGCCATTCTGGGTGACAGCCTAACTGAGCTGTCTCAGAGCTGATGGGACGACTCGGGAGGGAGCGGGTGCCCTGTCGGGGAGCTGGAGTACAGCCTGCGAGACTGCTGGCTGGAATGGTGTCTTGGAGCCTGGGCGGGGCGGTGATGGGAAGAAGGGTGCACGGCCTTTATCCGTCTCAAGAATCACTGTCTCAGGCTCAGAAGGCAGGGGCTCCCGACAGGAAAACCTCAGATAGGAAGGGCGAGGCCAGCCCCCAGGAGGCCATGAGACACCTGCAGGCAGAGCGTAATCAGAGGTGCTGCAGGGGGTGGGGGGGGGTCCTATGGGGGTGGGGACCTGCCATCGCTGCCGCCCAGCCCTCAGCTTTGCAATACTCAGAGCTCACCTGGCAGCCCAAAGGATGGTGGGGCCCAGGGAGCCAGGCCCCCTACTTCCTGCCGAGGGAAATGGGAGGGCTGAGCCAGGGAGGGGATGGTATTTGTTTTCCAGCCTCCAAAGGCGAGTCCAGGAAATGTCCTCCTTCCTCCGAATCACCACTAAAAATAGTGGCAAGGGATGGGCCCGGAACACTGACATTCCCTAGACCTGAGGTGGGGGGGGGATTTCTGGAAATGCAGCATGGGCCATGGGCCTCACACCCCACACGAGGACTATTTTTAACGGCTCGTGTTGGTGTGTGAGGTCATTCTCAGGCAAGACAACGGCCCAGAGAGGAGGAGGAGGCACGAGGCAGAGAATGGCCGCCAGACAGGGAGACAAGCCAGCGTGCTGTGCACCCTCTCTGGGCTTTGGTGTCATACTCTCAAGATGGCCCATCAAGGCCTCTGGAACCCTCAGGAGGGTGCCCTGGGAGCCTAGTGGTTTGGGAACTGGTGTCACCTGGCTTCTCTCCAACAGAGATGCGGCAGGGCTATTCAAGGTTAAATGCAGGTGAGAAACTGGTAGGTATGGTCAGCCTCTTCCTAGGCACAGTCCGGAGAGGGGCCATAGACTTCTCCAGAATGCGGATCCTGGAGCCAGGCTGCCTGGGTTTAAACCCAGTTTTGCCATTCACGAGAGGTGTGGCCTGGAGCAAGTCCTACCATCCTAGTTTTTCCCATCTGTACAAGAGGGTTAAAAAGAGCCCCTCCCAACATGCATGTCTGACAAGCATGTAGCCGGGTTCACCAAGGACCTGCACTAGAAAATTCACAACGGCACACTCTGCAAAAGGGCCAGACTGGAAACCATGTGACTAACCTTCAGCAGAAGGGCCATACCCATCGGGGTCCCTCTGTGCCGTGGATGGCTCACCCTAATGAGACCCAGCGAATTACAACCACCACACGCAACACGATGACCGACATGGATGGCAAGTCAAAGAAGCCAGACGCAAGAGCCCACACGCCGCACGAGTCCCTCTACAGCACGCAAAGCAGGCAAAATGAATCCTCGTGGTGGGAAGTCAGAAAGAGGCAGTCCATGGAGGGATACCCATGGGAAGGGGTCACGGGAGAGCTTTCAGGAAGCTGCTGACGGACTACTTCTGGATCTGGTGCTGGATCATACACGTGTGTTCCGTCTGTGACACTTCGGCGAGCTGTAAACTTGCCCTTCTCTCCATGTATGCGACACTTCAGGAAAAAGCTTTAGAAATAGCGTCTACCTCCTCGGGCTGCTTTTCCACATGCATCACACCTGGCACGGTGTCCAACGTGGGGGAGCCCTCGGTAGGTATCAGCTCTGGTCACCTGGGGGGCAGGCCGCCCCCACGCCGGCAGGGGACACCACATGAGATGGGCAGGTCCGGGTGTGGGCAAGGGGAGCAGCCGGCTCACTGTGAACCCTGCGGCACCCCTGGGGCTGGGGAGGGAACATGAATGTGGGGTGGTCATGGATTCAAAGTCCAGCCCCGTCCTGCGCAGGCACTGGGCGGAGACTTCCAGGAAGGGGCCCAGACCGTGCCCGAGTGAGGAAGGTGATGCTGCTGCTGCCGCCACTCTGATCACAGTGGTCACAGTGCTTCACACTTACTGGGTGCTCCTCTAGGGATCGGGTATTGTTCTGCCTTGTAAGTTCTCACTACATTTTCCCTGCTAGCAATCCTGTGAGGGAGTTACCATCCGCGATCTCCAGTTGAGAAGTAAGGAAACTGAGGCAGACTCCTCAGTTTATCAGCTGGTAAGCGGCGGAGGCAGGATTGGGCCCAGGTGCTCTGGCTCTGAGTCCCTGCTTGTAAGCGTGTCCAGGTGGGCAGCGCCAGGTGCGTGTGGCGTGGCCGGGGTGGGTGCTGACCTTGGCTGTGAGAGGAGTGGAGCCTGGTGGCCCCATTTCAGGAGACCTTCCCTCTCCTGCAAACCTCAGGCCTCAGTCCTCCCTGGGGGGCCTACTGGGTCACCTCACAGATCCAGGACAGCTGCTGGGAAAACACGAGTCCCACAGTCCAGGTGGGGCGCACAGCAGGACATCAAAGATTCAGGTTTTGCTCTGCTTCCCACCAGCCGTGTACGTCTGGGAAGCCACGGGACTGCTCAGAGACCCAGCGTTCTCTGTGGAACGGGCGTAAGAACCTGCAGACCTGAGAGGCTGAGATGTGTCTGAAGATGAGCCGCATAATCCACAGGCAGCTTCAAAGGGACAAAGACAGCTGTTGCCGGGGGGATAAAGGCTGGGGGCCTGCAGGTGCCCACCGGTGCAGTCTGGGGGGCTATGTCTGTCTCTTTCAAGCATGAAGTGATTACCAGCCACGTGGCCACGGATCTGGGGCACATGCTCAGATCAGCTTTTGCAGCCACAAAACGCATTCTGATCTTTCTCCTGCCTCTTGGGGGACCCTCTGCACCTGCTTCCTAAGTTGGCTGAGGAAGAAAGGGGTGCTTTTCTATAGACTCCCTACAGCCTTGGCAGCATGATTGTTTTTGTTTTTTAAGCTTTGCTATAGTGTCTCTGAATTCCCCCTCTTCTAGAAGGAACGGGACTGCAGTGGACAGAGGTGAGGCAGCGAGAAATCGCGAGCATGAATGTTGTCCTAACCGTCGGGCCCTGCTTCTGTGGTGCAGCCAGAAACTGGGACCCCGGCCGCCGCGTCGGCCTGCCATGGCGGGTTCCTGCCAGCAGCCCGGCCAGGGCCCCAGGCTACCTGACACCACCCCTTTGTTGGCAGGGCACCTGAGTTTTATGGCAAGCCTGGAAGTCTACTGTAATTAAGATCTCTATAAAATATTTAGACCGCCATGCTAGATATATTAATGATTATACATTTAAATGTTAATGAGCGTAATTAGATGAAAGATTAGCCAAGCCTGTCACTAAATATACATTCAGGACTGATAAACTCTCGTGCTGTAAAATTATATGTGTGAACAGACAGAAGCACGTAGCCTTCTCAGGTGGACTTTGTCTTATTGAGAAAAAGCTCCACAGGTTGCCCAGAAGAAAGGAAGAAGAGTTAGCGGGCTCGGCAAGAAGCAGGGGGAGCAGAGGGGAGGACCCTAAAGACTCCATAGGGTCCTTGGAAATTGTGAAGATCAGATGGGTAAGTAAATGTGAGAATTTGCATACCTCCATGGATGGAGAACTCACTGTTCTCAGGAACAGCCGGTTTCAGTTCTAATGATCGCATCTCACAGGTAGGCTCATGCAAACGGTTTATTGGGGTGACACTTGGGTCTCCCCTAGAATATGAAGAGTTTAATTCAATCACACAAAACTAATGAGAGATCACAGCATCTGCAAATATTGCTTTAAAACAACGTATCATCCCACAGCTCAAGAACAAGATGAACAGGACTTTGGCCCTATTAATAGAAAGCCTTATATTTGTTCATTCAGCAACATCTTCCTGTGGGCTGACTGTGCGCGGGGCACCGGGCCAGCTGCTGGAAGCCTGGGTCAGGCAGACAGATAAGGTCTCTATTCTGATGGAGATAGTGCTGGAGCACGGGAGACACAGGGCAAATGAATTGTTTAAGTACACGCCAAGGTCAGGTTGTGCAGGAACAGTCAGGAATCCCTGGGGAGCTATGCTGTGGGTGGTGTGGTCTGGGAAGGCTGGCCCTTCTGAAGGACAGAGAAGCCACATAGGCCAAGAGTGGGGAAGAATGTGGCGGCAGGAAGAACAGCAGATGCAAAGGTCCTGAGGCAGCAAAGGGATGCTGCGGTGAGAGGGCTGGCAGGTGAAGTCAAAGTGGGCGGGGGGCCACGTCATGCGGGCCCATGCAGGAGTCCAGGTTTCCTCTGAAGGGTAACAAAGCACCACACACCAGGTGGCCTAAAACAACAGAAATGTATCCTCTCCCGGGTCTGGAGGCCAAAAGCTTAAAACTGAGGTGTGGCAGGGCTGCATTCCCTCTGAGGGCTCTAGGGAAGAAAGCTTCCTTGCCTCTCAGCTTCCGGTGTCACCAGCAAGCCCTGGCCTTCCTTGGCTTGTGGACACATTGTTCCACTCTCCGTCCTCCCCTGGCCTTGTCCCCTCTGTGTTCTTTCCCTTCTCTTACAAAGACACTTGTCCAGGATGATCTTGAGATCTTTACCTTAACTACATCTGCAAAGACCCTTTTGCCAGATAAGGTTCCACTCACAGGTTCGGGTACACGTCTCTTCTGAGGGGCTCACTATGGCACTACGTCAGGGAAGGGGTGCAAGCAAGGGTGACCTGCCTTATGTTCACTTTGCTGCCTCATGGACCTGGCACTGGGGGCGAGTAGAGCAGGGAGGCCAGGTGGCAGACGACAGTGACCTGGAGCACGGCAGCAGCAGTGGAGACGAATAAGGGGATGACTCTGAGAGAGACTGAAGAGGAACCCCTAACATACAGACGGGTCAGTGGGGCACACCTGGCCCCCAGCCCTGCTCAGGACCCAGACCTGTCCATACCAATGGTTTGTTTGCCTAGCAGGTGCTCCATAGAGGAGAGATGAAGCCCCAGGTCACTGGAGCTCGGTCACACCAGCTCAGGAAGGCCACCTCAGAGCCCACACTCTAAGCAAGAGTGAGCTCTAGGCACTCAAGACATCAGGAAACCAAATTTCTCTGTGACAAGTGATTAACTGGCCCTGTGGGCTATACATCAGTTTCTCGTGAGTTTGATTCACAGGAGTCTGTACCGAGAAACATGACTTTTCGGAGCCGAAGAGCAGAACGCAGAATTGGAACAAGGAAATGCTAACCCCTCCCCAGCCATTACGGCCTGCCCAATTCATAAAAACCTAAAACATGAGTATTTATATCGTGCTTACTGTGTGTCAGCACTATTCTAAGTACTTCATATATTATTAACCGTTACAGTGACCCTACAAAGAAGGTGCTATCATCATCATCACTCCCATTTTACAGGCAAGAAAACTGATTGACAGGTTAAGTCACGCAGCCAAAGCCCCGCCCTAGAAAAGCACCAGCCTCCTGAGGCTTATTCTCGAGATCCAAGGAAACAATTTAACCAGAGCCAGGAGAGTTAAGGAGCAGCAATCTTGGGGGGGGGGCTGGTCTTGGCCCCACCAACGGACTGCCCGACCGTCCCTTTAGATTGACCAGAAGCTTTTAGGCTGCTGCTCTCACTTCCCTCTAAGCAAGGGGCATGTGCCAAGACTTTCCCTGGGAGAACGGCTTTCCTGACAGTGACAAATGCCCCAGAGTTCCATGGGAGCCAGCAAGTGCCCTCCTGCACAGAAGCGTGATGCTCAATTTCTGGAGATCTCGCCCAGAGTGCTGGAAATGCCCTGCTATGAAAAGTTAATCCAGCAGAGCATGGCCGGTTAATCGGAGCCTTGGCACTCGGATGGAAACAGGTGACCGAATTATACAAAAAATCACAGCGGCAGCAATAAGCGCCACACCTAACCTCTGTGAAACGCTGTGTCTGACGCAAACTTCCTTAGTCCTTCCTGGAAGCACCCTGTGAGGTGGGCGGGGCGAGAGCCGAGAGCCCCACTTCGTACATGTGGAAACCAAGGCTCAGAAAGTGAAAGTCACTTGGCTCAAAATGACTCAGAGACCGGGCTGGACTCAAATCACAGCCTTCTGACCCTTCAGAACAATTCTCTCCCTCACTGCATCTCCTGTGTGGGGCTGACTCTGGGGGATCGGGGTAGAGGCAGCCCGAAGGTTTGTAACTTATCCAGAAAGACCAAGGGTGTGATTTCAGCCCTTTTCCTGGATTCAGAGGTCAATCTTACTTCCTACTCAGACTGTGAGTCTTGGCCAGCTGTTTCCCCCAGACAGAACCCTCCCCGGGAATGAGCTCTTAGTAATCCTTCCCACGTGTCCCAAGATATACTACTGGGTTGGATGTGTGAGACACAGAAGCGGAGGAAACAGACCAATGGGCAAGCAAAGAATTTCTGAATAGTAGAAGTGTTTCTCTAATGTGCCACAGAACCTTTGCACATACCGTTCAGGCTACCTGAGATGCCCCACCCCAATCCCAAGCTCGAGGCTCATTTCTCTGCCTCCTTCAGGTCTTTACTGTCTCCTCATCTCTAAAACTGCCAAGTTACCAGACCTTCTAGCACTGAAGGAGTGCTATTTTCCTTCCGTACTTTTCCCCTAAAGCTCTTTCCCATCTGACGTCATGCATGTTTTGCATTTACGTGCCTACTGTCTAGCTCCCCCGCCCTACCCCCCAACTAGCACAGATGGGGATTTTGATCATTTTGTTTCCTGCTAAACCCACAGCATGAAGACTGGGGTCTGGAAAATAGAAGGTGCTCAATAAATATTTGTGGAAGCATTTAAAAGCATACTCCCAATGGGGTGAGTATGGGGTACAGAAGGGACAGGAAGGCAGAAGAGGTCTACAGGAAGGGGGCTCTGAGCTCCCAAGCCTGGCAAACAGAGGCTGAGGGTCACCGCAGGAAGAGGGAATGGTGTTTGCAACGCTACGGATGTGTGCAGAGAGCTGGTGTGTCTGGGGTACTGCACTCAATTCAGTACTGCCCGGGCTTTGCTGGACTGCGAGCTGTGAAGATTGCGCCCAGGCGAGAAGCTGGCTGTCTGCCCTGGCAGAGCACGTGCAGAGACCACAGCTGGTGCCTGGGGCAGAGCAAACGTACCTGTTCATATATATGTATGTTTTATTTTTTAAAAATTTTAAAATTTTATTCTTTTTGGCCCAGGATGGCCCTCTGCAGGAAACCTCAGAGGCTCAGAGGTTTGAAAGAGGGTTTGTACTGTGTGTGCCTCTTATGTCCAGATCCTGTGCTGCACCCTGCATGGGGGGCCTGGAAAAAATGGGGTTGTGTATCTGTAGGCCAGTAAGCTGGAGAGGTGACAACTTACATCTCCAAGTGTGGAAGGTTCCATCAACCCAGAGACCAGGCACCAAGTGTCCTCCACCCCCCTCCCCACCAGCAATGGAAGATACTTGGGCTTCAGTGGGTCTACTTGGAACAAGTTTTCTTAGCATTGAGATGCAGCTCCCCGTGGAAGGTTCTTTGAGCAGAAGCCTCTGTCTCTACCAGCACGCAGCTGCTCACCTAGGCTCAAGTCCCAGCCCCTCTACTTACAAGCTGGGTGACTTTGGGTGAGGCTCTGAGTTCCCTTGTGCCTCTGCTTGCTCAGCTGTAACATGGGGATGGCACCAGGCCCCGCCTCAGGCTACTCAGGGAATCGGACGAGGTAACCCACGCAAAGATCCTAGACAACAATCAGGGGTTGAGAACGGATCCGATCTGAGGCAGGGGGTGAACGGAGAGGCTCTCCGAAGTTGCCGGCAGCCCTGGGAAGGCTGGGGGCAGCAAACGTGCTCACACAGAAGGAAGGGGTTGCAGGAGCTGGCTGGACTGGGTCCTCCATCCACTGCTTCCACCGCCCTGGACCTAAGGATGCTCAGTGGTTCCTCTCCCCTGCCCCTGACCTTGTGTCAGGCGTGCGGAACACAGAAGAATGCCTGCTTTTGAGGGATTTATGGCCAGGTCAGAAAGAGAGGTCTGAATACTAACGGTAAGAGTCATGTTGGGGCGCCTGAGTTGCTCAGTCATTAAGCGTCTGCCTTCGGCTCAGGGCCTGATCCCAGGGTTCTGGGATCGAGCCCCACATCAGGCTCCTCCACTGGGACCCTGCTTCTCCCACTCCCCCTGCTTGTGTTCCCTCTCTCGCTGGCTGTCTCTCTCTCTGTCAAATAAATAAATAAATAAAATCTTTAAAAAAAAAAGTCATGTTTACTTGTTTTCCTCATTCACGTATTCATTCAGGCAACTTTATTTAATCTGCTTTAAGCCCCGTACCACGCCAGCGCTGGAACAGAGATACCCAAAGTCTTGAATAATCAATCCAAGGCAGTGCAGGGATAATAAAGGCTATGGGAATGAGTCCTGGGGGGAGAAAGGGTAGTCAGAGAGAAAAAGAGATTGTGAGCTGGACAGATCTCTGAAAACGCCTCCAGAAAGAGGCAGGACTGGGGCCTCTCTGGAATTTCAGATCGTTCGGGAAAAGTACAACCAACCACCTCCAGAAGCTGTGTGTCCTGATGGCTGGTCCTCTGTGTGTGTCCACAGACAGGGCTGGGAAATTGTGAAACCTCAGGGCATTTTGTAAGCAAGGGCAGGGCAGCAGGGGTGGGGGCTGGCAGTGGGGTATCACATACTCAAGCCTGGTCAGGAGGGCTGGATTCTAGAAATAACACGAGCATGTATATGTATAACCACTCTGCCTCTGTCCTTGTTCTTATGCATAGTGTCACACTAACTGGCTGCAAAAACAGGGCAGGTCCCAATCTCTGGGGCTCAGTCTTCTTACCAGCAAAATGGGAATAAATCTATCTCTCCAAAGACTGAGCGGGGGCGTGCCCTGTTCATGAACGCACTAATATCTGCTAGGTTTGTGTAACACCCTTGGCTACCTTGGAGGACATATCATCTTAGTTTGTGAGTTTTCCAACCCTTGAGCATTATCTCAGCAGAGGAATTGCTCGAACCATTTCCCAACAATCTAAGCTTTTAAAACACAGTGATGAAAGCGAAGGAGTGAACTCGTTACTCTGAAAACCGGTAAACACAGGGGAAGAAACTCAAGCCTTCGTCCTGCCTCTCCTGTAAGAACTGGACCAGCAGGTAAGCACATGGGTGGCGGGGACTTGCTCTATAGGATTCCAGCTACCCCATGAAGAAGGAATGACAGACGAGAACACTGCCATTCTGCCGTGTGAGCTCAATGTCGGGATTCAGCATGTCCGGGGCTGCCAAACGTGATAAAAGAGGGACAACCAGACAGCATGTGCCCCCTGAAGGGAAAGCTCCACGTCTCCTTTGAAGGAGTCTTGCAAAATACAAAGAAAATGATCAAGCCTCTAGAGGAACTCTAAATTTACAGGGGATACAAAGGACAGAGGAGCATGCTGAAAGACACCACGGGGATGCAATTAGCATACGCCAGACTTCTTAAGGAAACAAGAGTGAGGAACTTCCTGGCCGACTGGCTGACAGGGACTAAGACAAACACCATGGCTCCGTCAACCAATCATTAGCAAGAGTAAAAAAAAAAAAAAGAGAGAGAGAGAGAAATGAAGAGGAACTTCAGATTTTTTTAAAAGGCACTTTAATCATACTGTGTGGATTTTACTTGAATCCTGATTCCAGCAAACAAAGTTTAAAACATAAATTTATGAGTCAATTAGAAATTTGAGTCGTGACTGGACACCTACTTGTTTTTTTTGGGTGTGATAATAGTTTGGGGGGATTGTGTTTGTTTTTTGGAACGTTCGTCTTTTATAGCGACATAGTATAGCATTCACAGATGGCATGATGTCTGGGATGGGCTTCAGAATAATATGGGAAGGAAGGAGGGGACGGGGGTGGGACAGAACTGGCCATGGGGTGCTGGATGTTGGGGCCAGGTCATTACATTGTTCTGTTGACCTCTCTGTATAACTGACATGACTTCTTTATAAAAGAAAAATGCCACCAGGACTCACAGGACAGCTAAGCCTGTGCTGAGTGGTCCAGACTTTGGTGCTCTATAAAAATGACTCCTTGGGTGGTCTTTCCCTCTGCTTGTGGCTGACAGCTGTCCCCCCGCAGGGGTGCTCACGGCAGCCTCTCCCCAGCACCCTCTCTACACCACTGTGGGCTGCACAGTGGGACTTGGCTCATTAGTACTATGTGTCAAGTACGAGCCACTCAGCCTGAGCAAGGGCTCCATCTGTGCGGAGGGGCTCAGGAGCTGCAATTTTGTTTGGCCGGTTCTCAGGCCGACTTCATTTCCTCAGTATGCCCTGGAGAGCTGAGACAGCCTCCGTTTTCGGGGAGCGTGATGCCACGATGCTACCCTCCCTCATTTCCATCAGGATTCTGGGTGGGGGAGGGAGAAGCAAGGGGGGCTAATGTCAACAGGGATGGACTCTCCCCACATCACCCTGGGCTCTGGCCCTGGGTCTGGTTTAAAAATCGTCCCATCCTTTGTTAGTCCTGTCTGGGACAGCACTGGGGAGCTGGAGGCTGGGCTGAAGGCTGCCTCTGTTTCGCTGGTGCCCTCAGGCTGCTGGGTGGGGCTGGCTAAGGCTGCAAGGCTGGGGGTCTGCAGGCTGCCCTGAAAAACTGCCAACTCAGCATGCAGGATTTATTTATTTCTGCAAAGAGAGAAGCATTTGACCTCTTAAGGAAACAAAAGTGAAGAATTTCCTGGCCGATTGTCTGGCAGGGAATAACAGGAACCGAGCTAGTAACAGCCCAAACAAATAGCACTAAGTGAGGAGGACGAAGGAGAGGCCTTCGGGACGCAGCTGGGAGGGAGTGGGACCTCAGCATCCCCCTCAGGGTCCCCAACCACCACCACTGCAACTTTGCTCTCCCGGTCCTGGGCTCCTGGGCCCACCGGGGACTCCTGGGGACCTGTGCCGACTCTTGGGGTAACAGCAACGCTTTACAGAGACCTTGAACTTGGAAGGCAGATGGGGCAAGGTAGAAAGAGCCTTAGTTTTTGCGCTAGATACCCAGGCCAGAGGCCTTGGCATGTGGGCAGGTCACAGAACCGATTTCAAGGCTCACATGAAATGGCCTCTGTGAGGTGTTCTGCTAACACTGAAATGCTCTGCAAACATGGTAGGGCACTAGCACTGCTCAGGATAGCTATCTCACCCTTCTGCACTTAAGTCAGGACTTATGTCGCATCTTATGGAAGGACAAGCAAGGCTCAGAGGGGTTAGATGACTTGCCTTTGGACACAGCTCCTCCTCTTAGGCCTGTCTGGAGCCTGCCCAGTTCAGGGACCCACCACAAGTCACGCACCAGTGGGCAAAGCCCCTTCCTCCCTGATGCTGGCGGCCGGGGCCTGAATCACTACCAGATCCCAGACTCGGAGGCGATGAGGCCTGGCTGGGGAGGTCTGGTTCGCGTGCTGGGCTTACGTTAACGAGCTCAGGGCTAAGCCTCCAGGGAAGGCAGCTATCCGTTTCCGCAGGCCACAGCTTAAGACAAACAAAGCTTCCAGATCCTCATTAAGCCTCACGGGCAAAACAGTTATTAAAAAGGGAAGGAGGGAGGGGGCGATTCCTATGCTCCAGAACTTGGCAGGAGACCCCCCCACCCCCACTGGCAGGGCCAGCTCACGGGGGCCACCTCTGCACTGAGATGAGGTGCCAGCTCCCGTCCCGCAGGCTAAGGGGGCAGCCGAGCCTTCTGCACATGGGAGAGGCTATCAACTGAGAAATCTATCAGGGAGAAAACTTCTCAGGCAAATCAAAGCCAAAGAGTTTAATGGGCGGCGGCAATCAGCTTTGTTAGCAAGCAGCAATGTGCGGGAAATGAGGCATCCGCTCTGTTCCCAAACACTCTCTTCTGCTTTGGAATTACCCACTTTGCAACTACCCACTTTGCAACACATCTGTTGTGAAGGTAGGTGGGTGAGGTATCGGCCGGTCAGAGCGGGAGCCTGGAGGGGAGGGGAGGGAGGCCCCCCACCACCCGACCAGCCTCTGTGCACCAACGCCCCCAGAGCCTTGTCTGAGCCCCTGGCCAGGCCCTCCCTGCTTCTCCCTATGAGCCCACATCCAGGCAGCCTGGACAGTAGCGATGCCCGAGGGACAGCCTGGGCTCGAAGCACACCTTCTCTCTTCCCGGCCAAGTGCTCTGATGTTCTCATCTGTCAATAGGGGACCATGAAGTCTAGGCCTCACAGGATTGCTAGCTCTTAGAAAAACCTACTAGATCTGGAGTGCCAGCTCTGGGTTCCAATCCTGCCTCTGCAGCTCACTTGGGATAGTTTTCTCCGCAGTAAATGAGGATAATTATACTAAGAAGGGTATGGAGGTAGGAGCTCCTGCCCTTCCCATTTCACAGCGCAGGGAACCTGATGTTCCCTGAGCTCATACCGGGACACTGACTACTGTGCTCCAGGCCCACACCCCAGGGGTCTGGTGTCCGAGGCTTGCCCAGCGTCCCCAGGTAAGTCTCAGCTGATGGCTACATGAGTGTCTCGAATTCTTTGCAGGGCCTTGGCCTCTAGAAGGCACTAAGGAAATACAGCTATTACTGTGATTGGTGACATCATTCCTTCCCTGGAAGTTTCTAGAACTGCAATAGTGGCCCTTCTTATTGTTCTTCTCTGCTTTTTCTCCTTAGCACCTGCTACCAACCACTACCCTTGTATTTCACTTACGTTCATTCTCTATTCCCCACCCTTTGTAGAATGTCATCTCTGTGAGGGAAGGGTTTTGGTCTGTTTTATTAGCTGCTGCATTCTTAGCACCTAGAACAGTGCCTGGCATGGTGTAGGTACTCAGTCGGTATCCGTGGAATGAATGAATGATCATTCCTGCCCTCACTCTCTAGCTAACCCACCAGGTTCTACAATGAGAGCTGGGCAGTCAGCCTTGCAGATGGGATGAAATATGACAGGAGAACACGAAAGCAAAGCTCCTGACCTTCTGCGAGGGGGTCGTTCGGCACCCAGCCTGGACCACCCCGATTTTCCTGGCTCGCATCTGATCCCATCCCATCAGTACTTAGCAAACAACCACTACATGCAAGGCACCTGCTGGGTCACCACCAAAACTTCTGCAGGCAGATGAGAGCTCCTTCCTTCTCTCAGCCCAACAAAGACCCGGCTCAGCCTCCCATGGTCTGGCAAGCCGGGGCCAACCAACTCCGGTCTTATTCCTGGCCACAGGAATCCTCCTTTTGCTTAAACAAGATGCTGGATGCAAATGTTTGGTCAACTCTAAGGTGTGTGACTTTTTTTTTTTTTTTAAAGATTTTATTTATTTATTTGACAGAGATAGAGACAGCCAGCGAGAGAGGGAACACAAGCAGGGGGAGTAGGAGAGGAAGAAGCAGGCTCATAGTGGAGGAGCCTGATGTGGGGCTCGATCCCACAACGCCGGGATCACGCCCTGAGCCGAAGGCAGACGCTTAACCGCTGTGCCACCCAGGCGCCCCATGACTTTTGTTCTCTATTCATGAAGAGTTCCCTGGGACACCAGGGCTGGCCAGACCACAACACGTCAGGTCTCATGGCAGTGAAACCCGTCTCTGCTCACAGTTCTCGGGCCCAGGGCTCAAGGTTCAGACTTCCAACCCTCTAGCTATCCCAAGACCTGCCTGCCTGGATAATCTGCCGGTCCCCCGCATGGCAAGGTGCAAGGAAAGTGAAAAATGCAAGTGTCACCAAGTTCCCTGAGACGTCCGTCCCACTGTGGAAGGGATAAGACAGCGTGGCACTGATTTCCTGCCTGCCAGGCTGTCTAACACCCATCCTCTTCAGGTTAAATTTTAAACTTGGAAAGAAATGGGAAGGTGTAGGCACGACTCTGGCAAACTGGGAGCCCAGGGAAAGGGGTCAGGGTAGAAGGAGGGGCGTGCACTGACAGATGGCACCTGCCCCCTGTGTCTATACCACAAACACTGGCTGTTGTTTGGAGTCCGTGGGACTGGACTCCTGGGGGCCAGGTGCATGCCCAGCAACCTGCGAAGGCAACCGACGTAGCAGATTCAACGTGTTTTTTCCAAATCAAACCAGTGATGATTTTAAGCGACAAGAGGGTACCAGTACACAGCGAGTCTTTGTGCCTGAGAACCTCCGGTGCTCTGGGATGAGGGTCGGCCTCGGTGCCCCGCATCCCCAGGCTGGCCTGGCTTGTGTGTTCTCCTCCTCAACATGTGTGAGGTTGTGAGGTCTCAGGGTACTGATCTGGACGTATGCCCCTCGGTATCCCCAGCTCAGAAGAATAATCAGCACGAATAAGGGCACTGATGAAAACTGGACGCGTGCCTGGTTCATCCCCCCGGTGAGTGCATTTTAAGTGCCAGGTACTCTGCTGTTGCAGTGAATTCTCACAGCCACTGTGGCTTGGTAGGTCCTATTATTACACCCGTTTTACAGACGAGGAAACTGAGGCACAAGATCCAAGTGACCTGGACACCATAAGGGGCAATGCTGGAAGCGCCTCTGACCCGAGACTTAGTTTCCCCAGAGACTGACTTTGAAGAGATGCAGTCTCATTTTCTTGAAGACGGCGAACAAAATCACCAAACACCTGCCACACGCCTGGCCCTGTGCCAGGGGATTCACACATGTTAATCCTCAAAACAACTCTGAGTACACTTTACCATCCCTGTTTTATAGTGAGGGAATGTCACTTGCCCTCTGGACAGCCAGAGAACAGAAGAGCTGAGATGAGACCCACATCTGGGGGCTCTAGAGTCATATTTGTCCCATTACGTGTTTGTGTTTGTGCATGCCCAGGCCCTTCCCTGGGGTATGTCCTCAGATCTCGGGAGCTGGCAGGTGTAACATACACCAATATTTCAGAGGCCATCAAAAAACACTGCCAGTTAGACTCTGACACATCTCTTGTGGGGTGCACCTTGATTTCAGACCCTGATTCAGAATTAGAATCCATGAAATACGGGACCTTCCCGGACGACCCTTACGACAACCTTGTGAAGTCACCCCGATTGTGCAGATGAAGAAATGGAAGCTGGCTTGGCAAAAAGATGAGGTCAGGATCACACAGCTCACACGAGGCCGTGTCTGACACGAGCCAGGGCCTGGGGTGCGCGGCCTCCGGTCTGTCCACCCTGGTTCTTCCCCAAGTAGGGCGATGGGCCGGGGCTGGCTGCCCGTGAGCCGACACCACCAGCCGGGGTGTAAACCAGGACGTGGGACATTAGAGAGGCAGTTCTTAGAGCAGACCAAGTTGGGGGGCATCGATGGGGACGCCCGGGAGCAGGGGTGAAGGCCCCACTGCCATGCAACACAGATGAAAGACACCTGTGCAAACATTATCCGACTCCTGGGGGGAGCGTGTGTGTGCAGATCCAGAGCTGAGATACCAGGAAAGGCCAGCGCTGGGACACACAGCAACACCCACAGTGAAAGGCCACCCCCATTTTCACAGCCCCCCTTTATGCTAGAATTTGAGTGTAGGGGACGCCATCTGAAAAGCAATGCACCCTTTAGCTGATCCTCACTTGGCCAAACCCATTGGACAGAATGGGGTTTGTTTTATTTTGCTGCTTTTTTTGTTTGGTTTTTTAAAGATTTTATTTATTTATTTGAGATAGACAAAGATAGTGACGGCAAGCACGAGTGAGAGGGAGAAGCAGGCTCCCCGCTGAGCAAGAAGCCCGACACAGGACTCGATCCCAGGACCCTGGGATCATGACCTGAGCCGGAGGCAGAAGCTTCAATGACTGAGCCACCCAGGCGCCCTGGGAGTTTCTGTTTTGTCAATTAACTTTTTTTTTTTTTAAAAGATCTTATTTATTTATTTGACAGAGAGAGAGAGATAGGGAGAGAGAGAAAGAAAGAGAGCACAAGCAGGGTGAGCAGCAGACAGTGGGAGAGGGAGAAGCAGGCCCCCCCGCTGAGCAGGGAGCCCGCCGCGGGGCTCGCGGGGCTCGATCCCAGGATCCGAGGATCACGACTTGAGCCGAAGGCAGAAGCTTCACCGACTGAGCCACCCAGGCGCCCCTGTTGATAAACTTCTGCTGTATTTTTTTTTAAAAACAGCTTCACTGTCGTGGAACTGACATAGAATGGACAACCTACACAGTATTTGAAGCACACAGTTGGAGGAATCTTGTCTTCCATACAGACAGACCCATGACACCACGGACAGGATCAAAACGCTGAATATACTCATGGCCCTCAAAGTCAGAATGGATTTTGACCCAGGGGCCCAGACACACGTCACCAGGCACCTGTGTTAAGCGGGTTAACAGACGCAGAGATCGCTAACCGCTGCCCAGGGCCTCCTGCTTCCCGCACGGCGCTTTGCACTTTACACGCATCAGCCAGACGAGCCGGGACGGTGCTCACGCTCCCTGCTGATCCCCAAGGGAGGAGGCTACAGGCCTGACGAGTGTCAGGTGACCTGGGTCCAAGTCCCTGGGTGCGGCCTTTGGCACCTTCCTTTATTCCTCTGGGCCCCTCCCTCGCCTGAGGGTGACCAGAGCACCCACCTCCCGGATTTACGGTAAGGGCTCAGAGTTAATATCTTTCTAGAGAGGTCAGGACCGTGCCTGGCACATAGGGAGGGCTCCCTATGTGTCAGACGAAGAAGATGATGACGCTGTCGATTTTTTTGAACGGGAACCTGAGGTTCCTGGAAGTTACGCGACTTGCCCAAGGTCATTCAGAGAGCAACCAGCCACACTAGGCTTTAATGTGGGCAGTCTGAGTCTGCGTGGGTGCGTGCTCCTGACCCCGATGCACCCCGCTGTCCTCGCCTCTGTGGCCCCAGACCGGCCGGCTCTGCCCAGTCCACCAGGCGACAGCATCGGCAGGTCACGCACACAGAGGCCCGTCTGCAAACGACACCGAGCCCGTTCTGACTCCCTTGTGACATTCTGTGTCCTTGTGAACAGGACAGGCGAGTCTGGGCTGCGGCAGGGGACTTCTGAGATGCATTTCTGGACCTCTCTCCTCCCACACCCCACAGGAGTCATTCCTGCCCCAGCTGTATGCTCTGCGGCCTCCGGAGGCCTCAGCCTCGGCAGTTGGTTAGGATTTCAGCTTTGGAGGACCAAGTGGGGGGCAGCAGGAAGAAGACACCTCCTACCCTAGATCGCCTCCCGTGGGACATAGAGCCATCCTAGGGTACTCGGTTAGGATTTCAGCTTTGGAGGACCAAGCGGGGGGGCAGCAGGAAGAAGACACCTCCTACCCTAGATCGCCTCCCGTGGGACATAGAGCCATCCTAGGGTACTCCCACCCGATGACTCACATTGTGGGAACACGCGACAGAGAAAAGAGGTCGACCCCGGAGGCTGAGAGCCCTCCAGCTGTGGGAGGAGGCGCGGGGCCGAGCCGAGCCGGGCGGAGAGGAAGCGGGGCAGCTGACCAAACTAGAGTGGGGGCTCCGCTCCTCTANAACACGCGACAGAGAAAAGAGGTCGACCCCGGAGGCTGAGAGCCCTCCAGCTGTGGGAGGAGGCGTGGGGCCGAGCCGAGCCGGGCGGAGAGGAAGCGGGGCAGCTGACCAAACTAGAGTGGGGGCTCCGCTCCTCTAGGAGTGCTCTGGCCAGCGCTATGCTCTGTGCACCTGCTCACAGGCCTGGGGGCTACGGTTCTCCCCTCCCCCAGATGGGGAAACGGAGGCCCAGAGGCACCCGCAGCTCTGCCAAACTTCACTGGGTGCGGTGAGGCTCGAATCTGAACCCAGGCTTCTGTCATGTGGATCCAAAGCCACACGGCGGTGCTACCTCCCCACCCCCATCCCGCTTCTCTGCAGAGCGGAGGACACGCACGACCACATCACATTCTGGTGTTACTACACACCAGGGGCTGGGTCGGGTCCATACATTCTCTAGAATGCCCCCCAAGAATTCCGGAAAGAGTGAGCTCTGTCTTGCAGATGTACTCAGCGCCCCTGAAGCCTGGGCCTGAAGGGAGGTGCTCCAAGGAGGGAGGTGGGCGTGGGGCGGGGATGAGGTTCCCGTCGCTGTCACTGTCGCTGTCACTGTCGCTGTGCTAACAAAGGACCATGCGCTTGGTGGCTTAAGACCACCCACATTGCCTCTCTTATAGTTCTGGAGGTCAGAGTCCAAAACAGGTTTCCCAGGCCAAAGTCAAGGTGTGGGCAGGGCTGTATTCCTTCTGGAGGCTCTTTCCCTGCCTTTTCCAGCTTCTAGAGGCGCCTGCGTTCCTGGGCTCGTGGCCCCACCCTCCGTCCCCAGAGCCGGCACTGCAACACCCACAGAGCTCTCCCTCTGACTCTGAACTCCCACTTCCATCCTCATGTCCCCCTTCCTCTCTCTGATGCCCCCGCCCCCCCCCCCGACGAGGGCCCTTGTGGTTACACTGGGCCCATCTGATAATGCCGGATAAGCTTCTACTCCGAGGTCCTTAACTCAATCACAGCTGCGAAGTCCTTTTTGCCACGCAAAGTAACATCTCCAGTTCCAGGGACTGTAATGTGGATGTCTTTGGGGGGCCATTACCCTGCCCCCCACAGGCTGGCAGTGCGGTGCACCCCCGCCTCTCCCTACAACCAGCAACCCCAGGGCCGGGCCAGTGGGAAGGAAGGGGTCAAGCTGGGCAGGGCAGGCTGAGGTATCCCGCCTCCAGTGGCTAGGCCCCGGAGGAGGAGGGCACGGAGGTGGGGAGACCCAGGGCACGGCGCCCACACGCCTCCGGTCCCGGCCTGGCTCCAGATGGGGCTCCATCCACAGACTTGTTCCTCGAAGAGCAGAATTACTTTTAAGTTCTAAAAATACTGTCCATTGCTAAACAAACACCGGGGCTCTTGTGAAATAAAACAACAACATGAAAGGCCTGGCAAGGGGCGCCCCGAGATTCTGATCAGCAAGCAGATCAGGGCAGCTCTCTCCACTGCAGAAGCCAAAGCCATTTCCGAAATCCTCCCGGAACTCAAGGCCAAGGTCAGACTCTGGACAGGAGCCAATGCCTGAGGCTGAAGGCACAGGGCAGGAGGAAACCCTGGAGAAAGGGAGTAAACACTTGTGGGGTGCCTCTGGGAGGGCCATGCATGCGACCCTCCTCCTGTCGCTCCAACAGCCCTGCAAAGGAGGTGTTTTTATGTCCATTGTCCTAATGGCAAAATGAAGGCTCAGAGAGGTGAAGTGACTTGCCTAAAGTCACATAGCAGGGATTCCAACCAGGTCCATCTGACTCTAAGACCAATGTGTCCTTTCGACTTTACCACCTAAACTACCACCAGGTTACCGTGAACTTGACAAATACTTGTGGACTGTAGCTCCCTGGCACAGCAAGTGGTTGAAAGTTAAAATCCTCCAGCCCAACAGCCTGGGTCTGAATCCAAGCTCTACCAAGAAGGGATCTATATGCCTCTGTGCCTCAGTTTCCTCATCTGTAAAGTGGAGCCAATGAAAGCACACCGGTGCTGCGAGAATTTCATGCATTAGTTCAGGTAGAGCGCTGGGGCTGGAACAGCGACACACTACCCAGAAGCCATGTCCCCCACCCACTTTGACCCCTGACGTCTCCGCCCCACCCACAGCCCCATCTTCTGGGTGGGCTCACTCTGGCTGTCTTCCCAGAAGTTAGCAATGCCCTCACTTCTCTTTGGGCTGATACAGAGAGAGGAGTAGAGGGCCCAGGCCCCCACATGGCAGATAATCCCCAAACCCAAGCAGGCCAACCTCTGGAGCATCTTTTTGCTCTAGAACCATGAAGTCAGTCCACAAGCAGCAGGAGACTGTCCGCCTCCCTCTCTGCCCCGAGCTGGCTGGGGAGCCTCAGAGGCAGTTCCCATCTGCAGAGTGGGAGCAAGGAGCACAGGGGAAAAGAGGATCCAAGACAGCATCCAAGCCCTCGCTCATCTCTAAGGCACAGACCCGCATCTCCATTTCCTATCTGCCTCATTCCAACCAGACACACTTCAAATCAGGCTCACTCCTGGATAACAATTTGTGCTTAGCTCCCAGGTACCATTCCCAAATGCCTTACACACATTATCGCATTAACTCCCGTGAGCTGGAAAGCTCTAGCCGAGAGGTTAAGTAACTTGCCCAAAGCCACACAGCAACAGAGTAGCTGAGCTGGGATCTGATCAGGCCTATCTGACGTCTTACCTCTGTGAGGCCCCACCGGGTCCCAGATGCCCAGGGTCCTAGTCAGTCCCCTCCCAGCCCAGGCCCTGTCCTACATCCTCCAGGGGCTACTNGAGGCCCAGAGGCACCCGCAGCTCTGCCAAACTTCACTGGGTGCGGTGAGGCTCGAATCTGAACCCAGGCTTCTGTCATGTGGATCCAAAGCCACACCGCGGAGCTACCTCCCCACCCCCATCCCGCTTCTCTGCAGAGCGGAGGACACGCACGACCACATCACATTCTGGTGTTACTACACACCAGGGGCTGGGTCGGGTCCATACATTCTCTAGAATGCCCCCCAAGAATTCCGGAAAGAGTGAGCTCTGTCTTGCAGATGTACTCAGCGCCCCTGCAGCCTGGGCCTGAAGGGAGGTGCTCCAAGGAGGGAGGTGGGCGTGGGGCGGGGATGAGGTTCCCGTCGCTGTCACTGTCGCTGTCACTGTCGCTGTGCTAACAAAGGACCATGCGCTTGGTGGCTTAAGACCACCCACATTGCCTCTCTTATAGTTCTAGAGGTCAGAGTCCAAAACAGGTTTCCCAGGCCAAAGTCAAGGTGTGGGCAGGGCTGTATTCCTTCTGGAGGCTCTTTCCCTGCCTTTTCCAGCTTCTAGAGGCGCCTGCGTTCCTGGGCTCCTGGCCCCACCCTCCGTCCCCAGAGCCGGCACTGCAACACCCACAGAGCTCTCCCTCTGACTCTGAACTCCCACTTCCATCCTCATGTCCCCCTTCCTCTCTCTGATGCCCCCGCCCCCCCCCCCGACGAGGGCCCTTGTGGTTACACTGGGCCCATCTGATAATGCCGGATAAGCTTCTACTCCGAGGTCCTTAACTCAATCACAGCTGCGAAGTCCTTTTTGCCACGCAAAGTAACATCTCCAGTTCCAGGGACTGTAATGTGGATGTCTTTGGGGGGCCATTACCCTGCCCCCCACAGGCTGGCAGTGCGGTGCACCCCCGCCTCTCCCTACAACCAGCAACCCCAGGGCCGGGCCAGTGGGAAGGAAGGGGTCAAGCTGGGCAGGGCAGGCTGAGGTATCCCGCCTCCAGTGGCTAGGCCCCGGAGGAGGAGGGCACGGAGGTGGGGAGACCCAGGGCACGGCGCCCACACGCCTCCGGTCCCGGCCTGGCTCCAGATGGGGCTCCATCCACAGACTTGTTCCTCGAAGAGCAGAATTACTTTTAAGTTCTAAAAATACTGTCCATTGCTAAACAAACACCGGGGCTCTTGTGAAATAAAACAACAACATGAAAGGCCTGGCAAGGGGCGCCCCGAGATTCTGATCAGCAAGCAGATCAGGGCAGCTCTCTCCACTGCAGAAGCCAAAGCCATTTCCGAAATCCTCCCGGAACTCAAGGCCAAGGTCAGACTCTGGACAGGAGCCAATGCCTGAGGCTGAAGGCACAGGGCAGGAGGAAACCCTGGAGAAAGGGAGTAAACACTTGTGGGGTGCCTCTGGGAGGGCCATGCATGCGACCCTCCTCCTGTCGCTCCAACAGCCCTGCAAAGGAGGTGTTTTTATGTCCATTGTCCTAATGGCAAAATGAAGGCTCAGAGAGGTGAAGTGACTTGCCTAAAGTCACATAGCAGGGATTCCAACCAGGTCCATCTGACTCTAAGACCAATGTGTCCTTTCGACTTTACCACCTAAACTACCACCAGGTTACCGTGAACTTGACAAATACTTGTGGACTGTAGCTCCCTGGCACAGCAAGTGGTTGAAAGTTAAAATCCTCCAGCCCAACAGCCTGGGTCTGAATCCAAGCTCTACCAAGAAGGGATCTATATGCCTCTGTGCCTCAGTTTCCTCATCTGTAAAGTGGAGCCAATGAAAGCACACCGGTGCTGCGAGAATTTCATGCATTAGTTCAGGTAGAGCGCTGGGGCTGGAACAGCGACACACTACCCAGAAGCCATGTCCCCCACCCACTTTGACCCCTGACGTCTCCGCCCCACCCACAGCCCCATCTTCTGGGTGGGCTCACTCTGGCTGTCTTCCCAGAAGTTAGCAATGCCCTCACTTCTCTTTGGGCTGATACAGAGAGAGGAGTAGAGGGCCCAGGCCCCCACATGGCAGATAATCCCCAAACCCAAGCAGGCCAACCTCTGGAGCATCTTTTTGCTCTAGAACCATGAAGTCAGTCCACAAGCAGCAGGAGACTGTCCGCCTCCCTCTCTGCCCCGAGCTGGCTGGGGAGCCTCAGAGGCAGTTCCCATCTGCAGAGTGGGAGCAAGGAGCACAGGGGAAAAGAGGATCCAAGACAGCATCCAAGCCCTCGCTCATCTCTAAGGCACAGACCCGCATCTCCATTTCCTATCTGCCTCATTCCAACCAGACACACTTCAAATCAGGCTCACTCCTGGATAACAATTTGTGCTTAGCTCCCAGGTACCATTCCCAAATGCCTTACACACATTATCGCATTAACTCCCGTGAGCTGGAAAGCTCTAGCCGAGAGGTTAAGTAACTTGCCCAGAGCCACAAAGCAACAGAGTAGCTGAGCTGGGATCTGATCAGGCCTATCTGACGTCTTACCTCTGTGGGGCCCCACCGGGCCCCAGATGCCCAGGGTCCTAGTCAGTCCCCGAGGCTCTGGGCCCTGCGGCCAACTCCCAGCCCAGGCCCTGTCCTACATCCTCCAGGGGCTACCCCACAGGGCTAGCCAGACAAGTTAGCCTGCTCCTGGTCCAGCACCCATTTACCAAGAACCCACAATATTCTANAAGCCACACAGCAACAGAGTAGCTGAGCTGGGATCTGATCAGGCCTATCTGACGTCTTACCTCTGTGAGGCCCCACCGGGTCCCA
Source organism: Ailuropoda melanoleuca (assembly GCF_002007445.2). Lineage (NCBI taxonomy): Eukaryota > Metazoa > Chordata > Mammalia > Carnivora > Ursidae > Ailuropoda > Ailuropoda melanoleuca. The sequence continues at coordinate 10,763,891 of NC_048228.1, read as the reverse complement.
GATGCCCAGGGTCCTAGTCAGTCCCCTCCCAGCCCAGGCCCTGTCCTACATCCTCCAGGGGCTACTCCACAGGGCTAGCCAGACAAGTTAGCCTGCTCCTGGTCCAGCACCCATTTACCAAGAACCCACAATATTCTAACCGTGGGCTGGCTACTGGGGATAGAGCAGAAATAAATCAGACACGACCCCTCTGCCCTCTTACGGCTGACAGCAAATAACTAAGAGCCCCAATGCAGAAACAGTCAGAAACTGTGAAATGTGCTGTGAAGGGGACCATTTGAGCCTGACACCGAAGAGCATCTGGAGGGATTGGGGGGGGCACAGGGCAGGTCTCCTGGGGAGAGGAAGCTCCAAGGACCTCTCTGAGCAGGTGACATTTAAGCTGAGACCATGAAGGATGAGGAGCCCAGGGCTCTGGGAGGCAGGGAATGCTGGGAAAGAACATTCCAGGCTGAGGGATCAGCCAAGCAAAAAGGCCCCCCAGGAATGAATGGCCTTGGGGCATTTGAGGAACAGAGGAGAGTGCGACTGAGCTCTCTAGGGGAGAGGCGGTCAGTCAGGGAGGTGGGCGCCCTGTCACACAGGGCAAATGCACGGCCTTCCCTGTGACCTACACGCAAGGCTGGGCACCGGGAGGTGCAAGGTGCCTGAGGCCCTTAGCTTCTCAAGACGCCTTCTCTCTGCAAGTGGCACATCTCTGGGAAGATCAGCCCTTCCTGCAGGGACTGGGAGAGGCTGGAGGGAGGGAAGTCTGACTTGGAGGAAGCACCCAGACGCAGCTGGTGTCCCTCAGGCAGCGTCTCCCTGGCTGATAGGCCCGCCCCAATGCGAAGCGTGTCGCTGCAAGACTTCTCCAGACTGTGGTGGTGGGGCCGGGCGTCTGTCTCTGCCTGAACCTCGGGGGCGGGGGGCGGTGGGGCCTTGGTAGCTTTCTTAGCACCTTGCTCATGTCCTCTCCTTTCCTGGAGCACCCACTGCAGGCCAGGCCCGGAGCAGTGTTCCGATGACACAGGGATGGCTCAGCCACACGCCCAGTGTGCTAAAATCCAGCCACCAGCAAAGGGACCCAGGGAGCAAAAGGGAAGGTGTGAATCTCTGTGCTTGCTGGCAGGGGAGTAAGAGTGGAGGGATGGGGGTCAGGAAGGAGAGACAAGGGAATGGGGGAGAAAAGCCCACCCAGTGACTGCATGTCAAAGGCTCTGGACCCTGCGGGTTCGGACCCGAGGATCAAAGACCCAGAAGGCTGGGCCAGCTCGGCTGTCAGGAAGAGAGTCCTCTAAGGGGATAGCTTGGGGACTGCTGACAGAGGCAGCATGGCCCCGGGTGGCCAGACCTGCTTGGTTTTCCAAAAGAAGGTAGAAACCCACACCACGAATAGTTTCTGGATTTTAAACAGTGGCAACACATTCAAACATTAAATAAGCAGCACCCAGACTCAAGAGAACGTATCTGTGGGTCAGCAGCTTTCTGGCCTGGGATCACTGAAGGTAAATAAAAATTAGGACGTGCATCGGAGCTGCCCGCAGGCCGGCCAGGAAAGGGCTTCTGGCAAGAGGGGCGTTTTGCACAAAACGCTGAAGGCAGGAAAGGAGAAGCAAGTTAAGGAGCAGAACCAGTGAAAAGAGAAGAGCCCTGGCTGGCCCCTTCCGTCAGGCACCTGCTCTATTCCCCGTGCAGCCGGTGTGAGTGCGTGTGCTCGTTCCAGCCTCTCTCCGACAGCAAAGGTGTGAGGACAGAGGCCCCGCTCAGGGAGGCGGTCCCCTGGGTTCCTGGTGTCATGGAACCGGAATGGGGAGCAGGGGATGCCAGCCAGCCTCTGCAAGGAACACTGTGGAAAAGTCACGTGACTCCCAGGGTGGAGGTATCCTTGCTGTCAAACAGGCCAGCCACCCCGTGCACGAGGCCCATGCCCCCCCTTCCCCTTAGCCTCTTCCTGCTGCAGCAGCAGTGGCCTCGGGGGCTCACGGCCTGCTCCGTGCTGGGTCTGAAAGCACGGCAGGGGGAGCAAGAAAGTACCGAGAGTTAGGGTGCCTTTCCAGTCCTGGGGGCTACCTGTGCCCGGGGGGCAGCTGGCCGAGGTGACAATCCATCCTCCCGCCCCCTTCCAGGCCGGTCCTGGTGTCATCCCCTTTGCAGATGAACACACTGATTCTCTGAGGGGCTGAGGGATGGCTGCAAGGTCCCCAGAGGCAGCCCGATGACAACAGACAAGTGATAGGCAGCAGCCTGAGAGGAAGGGGAAGACAATCCAGCGCAAAGGGACGGTGCAACCACATTTTCCCAAGTACAAAAGTGAATATTCCTGGGTGACCCTGAGTCATTAAGAAACGCTGACCTGGGCTCCTTTGAGTCTGGCTGGGAAGGTGGGGTGCACAAGGCTCTAGGAGAGCTTGCTGTCCCAGGAGACGGTCACATGCGGGGGCCCTAAGAGCCCAGGCGAGGGGAGTCAGTCTTGCACGCAGCGCAGCGTTCCTGGAGCTGGAGCTGGAGGGCCTGAGGGCAGGAGCCAGCAGCCAGTCTTTCCTCAATTCCCCGTTCAATTCTGAACGTGGAGTGTCATTAGTCTAAGTGCAGCTGCCCTGGTTTTAATTATAATCCCCTCCAGCAGGGCTGGGCAGGGCAGCCCTCTTTCCTTCAGTGCTCTGGGTTCTGCTCCGGCTCTGCTCTGGCAGGCGGAGAGGAGAGGGCGGGCTGGGTGGGGATGGAAACCCAGAGGCCAAGCCGTGGGAACTCTGCCTTTGCCTGGGAACGCAGTCTCCACAGGGGAGGGGAACATTCTCCCTCCCCTCAAGGAGCAAGCCAGGAGGAGGAGATGATGGTGCAGCACCCCCGGCAAGGGGCCTGAGGCCAAATGTGAGGAGGAAACAGGCCCTGCCTGTACCTACTGCTTCCTCTGCAGGCAGGAGAACCACCTGCCCTCATTCCCCTCCTCCTGCCTGGCCCCAGACTCTGTCATAGCTGGATTCCGTTTCTACTCTACACCCCCAGGCTGGCTTCCTAAACCGCGATGGGATCCCATCACTCCCCGCCTAAAAGCTTGCAATGGCTCCCTAGTGCCCTCAGAATGGAGGAGGAGCTGCCCCACGCCAGGTGCCCAGGCCCCATCCCTGCGAGTTGTCCTCTCCTCTCCCTCCAATCTGATCTGCCACAAGCCCGGTGGATTCTCCAAACCTGTCCCGCGGGAGGACTGCGATAGCTTCTCACGACTGCCCCTAATCCGGTCTGTTCTCAACAGGACAGCCAGAGGAGGGGCTGCTCCCCTGCTTAAACCACACATATAATAAAGTCCAAGGCTCACTCCCTGCAAAGCCCCTCCAGGACTGCCTGTCATCATCTCCCGCTCCCTCCCTGTCCTTTACCCTCCAGCCACACACACTTCCTCCGTTCCCGTGCCTGGACAGCTGCCCCCTGACTCTTCCCCATCAGTCTTGAGTTAGACGGTCTGCTTCAGAGAGCCTTTCTCTGGCCCCCGCATGCCAAGGAGACACCCCCACTGTCCTCCACGCCTCCCCATTTTAATGCTTTTGGGCATATGCTTCTATCTCATCTTCTGCTTGTCTGTTCACTCATTCACTACTTGACTCGCCTCTTAACTGCTGAGCTGTCCTGCTCTTCACGATATACTCAGCACCTAGCCCTGGGCCTGGCAAGTGGCCAGGGGTCAATCGATATTTCTGGAACGAAGGACTCTCTGTGTTTCCAATACCTGGCAGAATGCCTACTGTTGTGCCTTTGATTAAATTGAATAGAGAAAAGCAACAGCAGCTGCAGCTGATGGAGGACCTACTAATTACTCAGCTGGTAGGAGCAGGCAAGGCCCTTGGGGGCCCCATGTTCCCTATATGCCAGTCCCTGGGAAGGCGGCCAGCCAGGGCCCCATCAGAGTCCTGCACCCCCAGCACGCAGCTTAGATTTGGAAATCTGGAGTTGAGTCACTTTCCTCAAGTGACTTCAAAATGAGAGGACAACGGTATCCCCTTGAGGTCCTGCGAATCCCATTCAAGGAGGGAATGGGTGCGCTAGAGGCCTGCCTGGCCACATGAAAACACCCGCATGCTCCTTCTGTGACACACGCTCAGGCTGGCACCAAGCAGGCCAGGGGAGCTGCCTGGAATGGAATGCACCAACCCAGAAAAGCGGCAGGTCAGCACTTTCTGGGATACGCTGCTTTAATATTAAAATATTCATCAAGAGAAGTAATATCGCTGTACACGCGTTTCCTATCTGCAAACAAGGATTAACATCTGTTCCGGCACTTGGCCAGCACGGGGCACGTACTGGGGAAGCGGCCCTGCGCTCAGACAGGGCTGCGAGATCGCCGGGGCCCGACCGCCAAGCGCTCCGGCACTGGCCCGTCCTGAGGGCGCCTGACTGTCTCATTCTGCATCGCTGCTGATGTAACGACATCTTCTAACACAGAGCCCCAGTCACATTGCCCCGACAGTCCCCAGTAACTGCTCCTGTGGCTTTTCCATCCCCCAGTCCGAGATCCCAAACAGGGTCCACACATGGCACTGAACTGTGTGGCTCCAGATTCTCCCTAAATCTAGGAGGGTCCCTTTGCCTTCTGTGGGTCTTTGTGGACGTCAAAGCTGTTCTGCTTCCAAGCCGACTAACCCACAGGTGACGTTGTATCCTCTTGCTGTATCCTATCAGGAGGCCTGTATGGCAGTTTGCCCACTCTGGTGATTTTCTAGCTAATTACACATGGACTAACTAGCTTTCATCTCTCCCCTCCGGGCCCCCGTGAAGAATCTAATTTTCTCATCATTTTGGATGTTCAACTATCTCATCCTTGTCAACAGCTCTCTTCCAACCAGTGCCTGGTTTCTGACCCATCTGTCTCTTGCCTTCTAGAACGACAAGATGTTCGAGTCACACCTTGTGACTCTGCACTGCCCAACACCCGGGATCCTCCACTCAGGTCTAAGGAGCCCCAGCTCCTTCTCATGGGGAACAGCGCTGAGACACAGCTGTGCGCACCAGGCGTGTGCACTGCTCCTGGAGTCACTGCTTCTTCGCCCTTTCTGTGGTTTCTTGTAAATCTTATACATATGTACAGCTATATAAAATTTATGTAAGTAATATATGTATAAATAAAATCAAGGACATATTGATGCCTTCAACTGCCATCCAACACTTCCCGTTCCAAAGTCCTGTTTTCCAGACACGATCCTGGTCCTTAACAATACCTGTTTACTTATTTGCCCCATTCCACAGTAACAACACAGGTCCGAACGGCACTATCAACACGTCTACATACACTTCAAGATTGGCTTCCCGTTATTCTGCTCTTGCAAGCCTTTGGATGTATCCCACGAGGAGTACAGAGTAACTCGTTTCATATTCGTGAGGTTTTATCCTCAGGGTAAACCCTTTGATGTGGGGCTGTTGGGTCAGTGGGCAACTGCATATGTGATTGTGTCCCCCTACTGGGGTCACACCATTCCGCCTTTTTGCCAATCACGTGTGAGACGCACGTATACGGCTTTGAGTTTGCGCTTCTGCCCATCTGAGAGGTGAGCAACAAGCTCTCTGGGTGGAGTGAATTTGCATCTTCTTAACTCTACGGCTTACACGTTCAGCCCTGGGCTGAAAGCTCTGGCCCCGGGGCCAAGTCTGAGGCTCATGCTGAATGTGCTAGAGGCTGGGCATTCCCAGCAGGGCCAGGAGGGTGAACAACGCGGACACATGGTGCTCGAGATGAAATGCCCGCATCTGTGTAGGGAAGGGCAAGGCGTGCTTTGGGTGTCTGGAGAAACCTCAGGAGCATGCCCTTCTTTCTGGAGTAAAAAGGCTCCCTGCTGTCTCCAACAGGCAAAAGCAACGTTCTGGAGTTTTGCTCTGACAATCACGGACAAGCTGCCAGATGCCTGCCAGGGGCCCGGAGCTCCCTCGGGAGTGCTCTGAGCAAGTGGCCAAGGGTGCTGGTTGTGCTCAGTGCAGTCTGCTTGAGGTTCTCTGCCTCTGCCTCTCCCCCTTCCCGCTGGCATGCATGTGCCCTCTCTCTAAAATAAATTAAAAAAATTTAGGTGGTGGAAAGATCCAGCATTGTGCCCCCAGTCTTCCTTGGCATCGCAGAGTCACCAGTTCCTGCTGGCCTCCATGCTGGGCACCCCAAGGTCTCAGGGCGCTGAGGAAAGTAGCCTTGGCTCAGAGGGGATGAGTGGGGAGTGCATGTCCCACCCTCCCAGGCTTGTAGCCAAGGGCTGCATTTTAAGGGCTGAGAAACTCGATGCATTAGAAGAGCAGTAGAACTGTGTTCAATGGGAAGGGGTCGTTTTCTGAATCTGTCTGTGTGGCTGCTTCTAATTTGCACCAAGACTCCACAGAGGGTAGTAGGAGCCCCATTAATGCCGAAAATACACATTTACAGACGGGTGATCAGCCTGTACTTTCTGAGCTAAGATCCTACTCTACGGCCAGATTCCATTACAATTTTTAGAAATCGTAGGAACAGAGACCATAAAAAGTGAGGACCCCACGAAGTGTTCAGGGTTGGGAGTCAGGACACAGGTCCAGGCCCAGCTTCCAGCTTAGCTGGGGCATGTCACTTCACCCCCAGAGCCTGGTCTCCGGGTCCTGCCTTTCCCTCTCTCTCCAGGGAAAGAAGGTCTCCCCAGCATCTCTCAGGCCCCACTGTTCCAGAGGGGCGGCTGCTCTGACCCTTCTGGGAACCTGACTCCCAGGCCGGGAGGCACAGGCGCCCCATGGGAGCATAACAGCAGTTGCCTAGAAACGCCTCCTTATCCAGGTATCACATGCTCCTGCTGAGGTTTTCACATGGAAGCCACGCAGGCTGGGGACACGAGCCTCCGCCAGCCAGTCTGCCTCCCTCACCTGCCTCCTGTATCCTTCCTCCTGCAGCCACTACCCAAAAGCTTTGTTCCTCTGATGTCAACCAAGGATGCACTCCCTGATGTAACAGCTCACTTCTTCAGCTCTGCTCCCTCCCGTCCACCATGTGTTGCAATGGTTTTCAGACCCCTCTGTCGTGGCAAAGATCCTGTCTTTTTCAGACCCACAAAGAATGGAGTGGCCTGTGGTGTGCTCATAAATCGTGATGCCGAACGGGTGGGTGGGTGGGTGGTCTCAGAACACGCAGATGAACTTGGAGCATAGGGAAGGATGTGCTCTGGGCCGTGGAGATGTTCCTTGTCCTGTCCAGCGGGGCAGGTGGGCCCCATGGCTGGCCACCTCATGGTCACCTGCACGTACCATGAGCGCCCAACCTCCACACCTTTGCGTATGTCATCCCCTGACCCGGAGTGCCTGTCTGACACCTGTCCACCCACTCAGATCCCATGTGTCGGTCAAGGGCTATGGGTCTTGCCTGTCTGGGACAGTCCCAGTTCACGCCTATCGTCCCAGCACAACTTTATTTAATAGGCCCTCTTTCTTTTGTGAAACTCTCCCAGTCTGGACAATAAATGGTGCGGTCACTCTGAGTTTAGTAAAAGAATAAGGATAAAGTAAGAGCAGCAGCTAATATTTAATAAAGGGATACTTCCTGTTCTAACCTCTTTGTGCGAATTTTCTTGTTGAATCTGCAGGACCCCAGGGCAGGTGCTGTTTATAATCCCTGTGCACCCACCGGAGACAGACTGAGTGACTTGCCCAGGGCAAGGGGAGCTTGGTCTTGTCTCTACCACCCACATGACCTTGTGAGCTTCTGTTCTGCACACATAAAAGGGAGACCGGGAAGCATCCTGAAGGATGGTGAGGAGGATTCCATGAGCTACTGTTCGCTTTCCCAGTGTTGATGGCACTTGGCAGGTGTTCGGTAAAGGACACTTCCAGTTTTCACTGCTTTCCTGAGAACCTGGGCTGAACTCGGAAACTCAGAGGAGCACCTTCCCTTCCCTGGACGAGCATCTCCTAATCGCTTGGGATGAACAGGGAAATCTCCGCTGGCCTTGCTCCTGGCGCCCATGCAGAGCGTAACACGGCAGGGAGGAAGCCCCCTTATTGTGGACACTGCCCTCTCCCTATAAATCCCACCCCCAAATTGTTCACCACCTTTCTTACCTACTAACAAACTTTGAACCGCAACAGAGGCCACCGTGTCTTGGCATCATACTGCCCTGCTTATTAGGAACAGCTTGGAAAGCCCAGCTCTGTGCGGGGAAAGTCCTCCCACCTGCAGGGGAGCAAAGCCACCCCCACACATCCACCTTCGTGGCAAGCAGAGCCGCCAGCCTGCACCACTCCGGTGTGCCCCGCGGCCATCCATCACCGAAGTGAAATGGTCCCTTAAATCTGCTGGCAGCCTGAGGGGGGGCCGAGCTTCCAGAAGAGCGGGAAAGAGAAGCCCTCTTAGATGAAAAGAAATCCAACAAGAGAAGACGACTGTCTCTAGGGGCTTTACTGGTGGGTATGGAAGATCCCAAAAAGGTGAAAAGGGGCTTTACCAACTTCTCATCTGAAGAGGGGACACCACACTCCCAGCCGCATGGTCACACACCTCTCAGCGACTCCCCACACTCACCATCGATCAAGTTGTCAGGTGCCTTTGATCATCCTGACATTCGGCAAAACATCCCCGACCAGCTCCTTCCTCTGCTCTTCACCTGGACCCAGTGGCTCTGCCGGGGCTCTAGAGTCCCATGACCAAATGACAGCCATTGACCTTGGCAGGCCCCAAACTCCGCAGAAGTCACCCACCCACGAGCTCCAGGCTATGAAGATCTAGAAGAACCATTCAGATTCAATGTGCAGTGCCCAAGGAATGAAAGAGACGCAGCTGGGAAGGGGACAAAGGCAGGAGCCCACTGGGAGACAGACTTTGCTGGAACAGAAACTCTGTCCTCAAGATGCCAACATGAGCCTCATGGCAGGTTCAAGGCTCACCTGCCACCGGCCAACACTCAGCCCCGCCCAGGAGAGCAGGTGAGAGGTCTGGCACCGGTGGGGGGGGGCAGGCTGGCCCCTCGATAGTCTTGGTCAGTCTATCAGCTGTTCGCCTCTGAGGCCTTCTCTGAAGCCATGCTCCTCTGGGAGCTCCAGCCAGAAATGGCCCTACTTTGGGGGGACTGGCCAGAGCCCCCCGGTCCACCTCCCTTGGGATGCCACCCGGTGCCACCCCAGACCGTCCCGCCCCTGGAGGAAGCGAGTCTCCCCCCAGTCTGCAGTCACCTGAACTATGAGGAAGAAAGAAAGGGCTGTGCCCTTTTTCTCTACGGACACCAGTGCCCAGCACAAGGATTCCTTAAATGACTCAGAGGCAGGGGAGCACAACCTGTTCCACTGGTCTTTGTGGCAGGAGACAAAGGTCAGTGCCCAGGACAGCACCAACAGGTCACATCACCAGAAAAGCCAGCCCTTAGGATGCTGCCAGAACACGAGGACCTTCTGGAATTTGCAACAGACTGTGGGCACGTGCCTGCGGGCTATGGGCCCTCACTCTGCTCTTCCCGCTGTCCTGAGCACCTGCCCAGTGCCAGCCCCGTGGGCCCCGCGAGTATCTTGCCTCTGCTCGCTCCCTCTTCCCCCAGCCCTGCTTTGTGGCTTAGCAGCAGGAATGGGAACAATCATGGAGACACAGAAGCAATACACTTCGGAGCCTGCTCTCCAGGTGCTCCTGCCCTTAGAACCTGGAGTCAACAGCCACCTCCCTGAGGAAGTGACAGTCTCAAAGCCTCCAAGTTGTTTTCAATCTTCTGCCTTCCCCCCAGGGCCCATTTGTCGAGCCCTTTACCATACGCGGAGCCCACTGCCGCACCCTGGCTGGGAGAGAGAAGGGTTAATAGCACCAGGAAGGCCAACCCTCCAGCTGCACCCAGCTGGACCCCATCTCCAGGGCAGCTAAGAAACAAAACTGACCAAGACAAGCCTCTTCCTGGGCTTGGCTGGGGGTACTGAGCAGCCAGTCCTGGGCCATTCCCCCTCCTTCTGCCTGAGCCCACGCGATCCCGCTAAAGACTTCTTTCTTTCCTCAGGCACCGCGCTCTGCTGGCAAGGCCTGAATCAGAACGATTCTTCTAGATCTTCATGATCCAAAGCTCGTGGGTGAGCAACTTCTTTCGAGTTCAGGGGCTGCAAAAGTCTGCGGGCTAAGGGGTGCCAGCTCGGACTGTTGTGTGCAGGCCCTGAGGTGTCTCTCTGGGCTGGGGAGTGAGTGAGTTGCAGGTCCTGGAGCATGCTGCGGCCTGGCCGTGTGACCGGCGACATGCCGTTCTAACACTTCCTCGGTCTGTCGGTGGCATGGGGCTCCTGTCTGGCCTTCTCAGCGGTATTCCACCCCCTCCCGCATTCTTGTCTGCTGCTCACAGTACACGACAACGGGCTCCTAAGAACACTCAGCCCCACCCTCCCATTTTCCAGAAGAGACCTGCAGAGGTCAAGGGCAACAAGGATGGAGAGCCGCGGCCTCCTGACTGCCCGCTCGGAGGTGCCCCACCGCCTCTGGTTCGCAGGCCCAGCTGTTCCCAGGATCCACGTCACAAATGACTTATCATAGAAACAACGGGTTAACCACTTCGACAAGCAGCAGCAGGCCCCCCACGGGGCTGTGCGGGGGCGGGGGGGGGGCACTATCTAGAGCCGGACACACCTTCCTGGGTTTCAATTCCACCTTTCGGCCGGCTACCGCTCTGCCGATCTTCGGTCTGAAAAATGGGGAGGATTATCCGCGGTAACTCATGGGATCTGCAGCCTGTTCCTCCCAGCCCACAAAACTGTCCCGTAAATACATGCATGTTACACTAATCATGTGTCCATGAGAAGCCGTCGGATTTTAACCTCGATCTTTTCTCTACAACAGTACCTGGCCCTGAGCAGAATGAGAATGCTCCTTTCTAAATTCCTACATTGTTCTGAGTTTTTCGCTCAGTGCCAAAAAAATGCCTCTCCTTGTTTTGTGCCCACACGCCAGGCTCGGGCTCAAAAGCTTGCCTGGTCGGTAGCAGCAGCTTGTGTCCCCAAGCACTGGCCCAGTCCGTGTGGTCGGAGCTATTTAAAGAGCTGGGCCGGAAGCCCGGGCCACAGACATGTAGCCTCGGAACTCTCGGGTCTCTGCCTGTTCCTGGAATGTGAGTCCAGGAGCCCTGCGTGCTTGGGCCTTGAATGCGCGGGGCTCTGCCCGGACTGGCCAGGCGCTGCCCACCCGGCACCGGGTGCCCTCCTGTGGTCCGCTGAGGCCAGCACGCGGGACAAGAAGGCAAAGCCGGAAGCTGCCCGAGTCATGGGGCCTGCAGGGGACCGAAATGCTCCCCACCCCAAATGCCCCATCCCCAAGGACTCGTAATTCACCTCGTGCTCCTTTAAACACAGCTTCATTGATTATAAATGACACACAGTCAACTGCACGTATTGAAGGGGGTCCGTCTGAGAGGCTCAGCCTTGTGCATTCCCCGGAAAACCTGTCAGCATCCTCAAGCCAGCGAACTTGCCCATCACCTCCAAGTCTCCAGCTCCCCTGGGAGAGCTGCGCTCCTGTCCCTCCCCCCTGCCCCGGGCAACCACACATCCTTCCCACTTTACAGAATCGTCTGCATCTGCTAGTCGCACGTAAACGGAATCATACGGGGCGTGTTTTTTTTTCTCCCTGGGCTCTGTCACTCGGCATAATTATTTTGAAATCCACCACATTGCTCCACGTGTCAATAGTTTGTTGCTTTATTGCTGCGTTGAATTCGGAATTCCGTTGTGGAATGTAGCCATTCGCTGACCCCTGCATCTGCTGATGGGCATGTGGGCTGTTTCCAGATCGGAGCTTTCCCAAGTAATACCTCACCTCCACTTGCGCGCAAGGCTTGGCATGGGCGTTCATTTCCTAGGTGAGTAAACGCCTAGAAGGGAATGGCTGGGTCGTATTTCATCCCATTGTAAAATTTCCACGTTCCCATGGTACTTAAAATCTTTGAACACATGCGATTTAGTTTTTACTCTGTTCATTGTTTATCATTGGCCTTCTCCCTCTCCTCCGAGGCAGATGGTATTTTTGCAAAGATGGACACAATAATATCTCCCATACCACATGCTTTGGACAGTGTGGAGTCTGGCTGGCCTTGTGGCTGGCCTGTCACCAACAGAATGTGGCAGAAGTGACGCTCGGTGACATCTGAGGCCAGGCCATAAGAGCCTCGCAGCATGCACCTTGGTTTCTTAGAACTTCCTCTGCGGGAGCCCTGAGCCTCCAAGTGCAAGGTCTGACCACCACACGTGTGCTCAGGTTGTCATTCACAGATGAGCCCCGGCATTCCCTCGCCACCAACCAAGGCACCAGACATAGGAGGGCAGCAGTTCGGGACTCTGGTGGAATTCCCCTGTGGGACCCCCACCGACACCACACGCAACTGAAGAATGGTCCCGTGGAGCCCTGCCAAGCGCCTGACACAAAATCATGACCTATAAGAAAGAGGGTGGTTGTCTTACGCCACTAAGATTTGGGGCCAGTGTGTTCCACGGCAGTACCAACTGGCACAGCCTTCTAGAATGTAAGCTCCATGAGAAATGGATCTTTTGTCTTTTTCACTCATGGATCCACCCCAAGAGCCCAGAACAGTGCCTGCCAAATGGCCCTCAGCAAGTGTTTGTTAAGTAAGTGAGCGGGCTCCTAGGTCAGGTTTTATGCACAATGAAGAGATATCCACTGGTCGAAAACTAACACTGGGACAGCAGTAACGGATCTGTGTCAGGCATGGGAGTTCAAGTTCAAACACTGAGACCTGCAAGGCGCACGAGCCTCCTGGAGCCTCAGTTACCCAACTGCAGTCAGGCTAACTCTACCTACGTCATGGGGCAGCAGGGCAAGCTCTTTCAGGAAGGACGCTCACTCCGCTGGATCTCTGAGGCCAAGACAGTGTCCCCTGAGGAGCCACCCAGGGCTGAGGAGAATCACGGTTGAGCCCTTGTCAGACTTGACCCCACGTCCACGGCCATCTTAGGCCAGTACTCACCCCCGCCCAGCAAGGGCGTCAGAAACTCTGAAGAGGATCTCTCCCTGGTTCACATGAAAGCTCTTCTCCCAGGACAGAGGCCAGAGGGGCCTTTCAATTTCCTGCTACAGCCTCAGGGCCATGTCTCGACCCTGTCAGGGTGAGATGGGCACAGGACCTACACAGTGACAGAGGCCATGGCTCCAAGCAGAATTTAATGAAGTCTTGGGCAATGCCTTTTGGAAGGCAATTCAGGAATGTGGCTCTTCTCACAGCACGTTTGTTCTTCTCCTTTCAATCAATCCCCAACCCTTCCTGGGGAGGGAGTAGGGGTTCATCTAAAGCAGACGTTCAAGGTCGGAAGCCCTAGCTCACACCTTAAACACGGCCTCTGTGGCAGCCAAGACCACTGGCATTTCTCAGGGCTGCAGTGTGTTCACTGAACTGTGGAGGGAAAGAGGAGGGACAGGAAAAGAAGCTCCTGGCTTGTGTGACTGAGCCCAGCCTTTATTTCCTGGGACAACTTCCAGAGCAAAGACTGGGAATGAATCCACAAATCCTGGTACAGGTCTGCCCCATTATCTGAAAGTAGAGCGTTCCTAGGAGACCTTTCATGAGCCAAAATGGCGTAAAGTGTAAGAAGCAATTGTCACTCATTTATATGGAAAAATGTGTGAGCATTGCCAGACCCCAAAAATAACCTCTTAGGCTCCCCTGATACCTTAGGACACATCTTGGTAACAGATACACCAAATAAATGGAGACAGAGCATAGATGCTCCCAGAAGTGGTTCAAAGCTCCTGCGGCTGGATGATCAGAGGCAGAGTGTAGTTCCTGGGGGAGGAGCCTGGCAGGCCCCCCACTGCTGCTTTGGGGTGCATGCTGCCCCTACGATGGCTCGCCGTAAAACAAATGCCAAACGCTGTGTTTGCTTTTCGTCTTTTTTTTGTCCAAGTAAAAAAAAGCCTCTTCGGATGCTTTCAGGTACTAAGGTAGGTCTTTTGTAAAAGCCAAGAAGTGCAACGCGAACTTTCTCAAAGGGGGGGAGCCTGTATCTCCAGGGGCCTCTGAGTGTGTGCTTCCACGTCCAGACCTGTTCCTCCTTCCTCTCTTCCCCATTCCACTCCCTCCCTCTGCCCCCAAGGCCTTCAGAATCAAATTGGCATCTGCCAAATATCCACGAAGAACAGAGGTTTGGAAACCAGACTCTGCGGAGATCAAATAAGTCTTGGCTCCAAAACCTACTATCCCGGAGACCTCAGAAAAATTCCTTCACCTCCCGTGCTGGCGATGGGGAAACTGAGGCTAATAAACACCACCCATCTGGCAGGGCTGTGGGGAGATCTGGGAGTTCATGCAGGCAAGGCAATCAGGAGAGAGCCTGGCACTCTCCAAGTGCTAAGTAAGTACCAGTTGTAAGGTTGCTACTCAACAGGGACCCACCTCAGTCATACCTCAATCATCCCACCTGCAAAATGGGTGCATACAGGTTTTTTTTCCCGATTATGGAAGAGAGGTTTGGACTCTGGTACATGCTTCCAGAACCAGTACCAGGTATGGGAGGGTGAGCCCAAGAGGGTGTCTGTGTCTTTCCAAAAAAATGAGTCTTTTAGTTTTTCTCGGAATAAATGGAGAATTTTCATAATTACAACATTAATACATAGTAAAGTCTACTGTGAATCAGGCCCAAAGTGTTGAAGGACAGTCAGGAAGGGCCGCTGTTTGGGAAGTGCTGGAGGAGACTGTGGGCAGGCTTGCCTTTCCAACTCACGGACTGAACGACTCAGCATGAAAACCCCCAGACGAGGACATCAGTCACTCAGGTACAGAGATTGATAAAAAGCAAAGTAGCCAAAAGGGACAAAGTGTCTGTAATATGTTGTCAGTCACCAGAACCCCAGACCCTGGGCAGATTCTGGAAATGATTCTATTTAAAATGCTCTCTGTGGTGGACCCACGGAAATAGCGGCCTACGATCCCGCCTCCCTATATCCACAGCCGGGCAGCGCCCCCATCCACGTGACACTGGGCACGGTCACGTGACTTGCTCTGGCCAATGAGGCATCAGCAGACATGATTCAAGGCGTGGCTTGAAAAGCACCTGTGCGCTGTACTAGATAATTGAAGATGTTGACAATGAAGGACAGTGGGTATCCAGGGACTCTGCAACCTTTCTGTATATCTCACACAAAAAAAGATTACTTTTTTTTTTTTTTTTAAATAAGTACTTGCGCATTAGGGTTTGTGCCCTTTCCAGGCATCCAGCTACCGTGCGAAGCAGCTAACCTGCTGGAGACAAACGGCCTAGCCAGCATCTGCAACAGAACAGCCAAGATTCTGGGCACTTCTTCCACCTGACCATAAATTATCTTCACCTGGATCAAATGTGGAGTCTAAGATGCCTTCAAGCGGGGTCAGGGGGATCTGTTAATATTTAAAAGTGGTCAGTAGTGTATTAGGAAGACGTTCTGTCTGCAGAGTTAAAACTCTCTGGAAACTTCCACTAAACTTGAAGACTTAGGAGCTAAGAGTCTTCCACGTCAAGGCTGTGGGTCAGAGGGTCAGGCTTTGGGTGGGCCCCCTGCAGGAGCCCCAGGGGCCACCATGCTGGAGCTGGGGCCCAAGAAAAGTGGTAGCTTCGTGTGCACGTCTTCCGGAAGAGGAACATACACATTCAGTCCAGGGTGACAAGCTGCCCGGAAGATGAACAAGTCTTCGATGGGAGGAATGAACCAGAGAATGGAGTGTGGATGTGGGGAGGGAAGCAGGAAACATCAAGCTGCTTTCCCAACCCACACAGCACCAAGGAGACAAGAAGTGTGTGTGTGTATGTGTGTGTGTGTGTAGGTGGGCAGAGCTATCCCAGCATCGAGGACACATTATTCTATCCGACAGTCACTTGGGCCACCTGCCACCCCACTATCTGCAGGTCCTGTTACATCTGCAAAAAAGCAGCCAGGGCACAGCCACATTGTCTGGGAACATAAAGGGCACTGATGTCCCCTCCTGCCCAAGGCCAAAGACATCCTCTGCACCCTAGAACTCTCCGAAGCAGGAAAATCTGTGGCACAGATGCTTATCTACAGGTCTGGTTGGCCAATAAAAAAATGTATTATTCGACTAACTTGCACTGGGTGTGTTGTGGGTTCGAGGCATGTCATTGATTCAGGGCAGGGCCTGGGGCCAATCTGCCCCTGAATTCTCTGAGCCATAGGCACAGATCCTAGTGTGTGGAAGTTTTCAGTTTGTTGAATGAGCAAAGGACTGAAGGCTCAGTTCCTTCCAAGAGCTTGGTCTAAGGCAAGTGGCTCATTCTGAGGCAGGGAAAAGGCCTCAACAGGCCTTATTCCTTCTGCTAAAGAAACTCAGACATCATGTCTTCTCACTCAATGGATCACCTGCTTTGTTGAGCTAACGAGGCCAGCTCTGTGCTGGGTACTGTGCCCTATAGGAGCCTGGTGAGTGGTGAGCCACAGAAGAAAGCTATGTCCCTCGCTACATGTCCTCAGAGAGGTCAGCATCTAGGGCTGTCAGGTACAGGGAGCAAAGGGCCTTACCGGCTTCCCCCTCCTGCTCCAACAACCTGCTACAAATGTAGCAGCTTAAAGCAATGTGAACGTACTGTCTTCAGTTCTGGAGGTAGGAGTCAGAAATGGATTTTGGGAGGTTAAAATTAAGGATGTGTTCCTTCTGGAAGCTCTTGGGAGTCTGTTTCCTGGCCTTTTCTGGTCTCTGGAGGCGCCCGTGCTCCTTGGCTCATGGCCCCTGCCTCCACATCTGCAAAGCCAGCATGATGGGGTTGAGTCCTCGCACTGAGTCTCTCTTCTGTTATCCCACTTCCTTCCACCTCTGACCTTCTGCCTCCTCTTCCACTTTGAAGGACTCTCGTGATTGCACTGGGCTCACTGGGTAACCTGGATAACCCCCATCTCAAGGACATCTGATTAACAACCTTGATTCCCCTTTGCCATGTAACCTGACATATTCACAGATTCTAGGAATTAGGATGCAGGCATTTTGGGGATGGGGGGTGGGGGCATGACCCTGACAACCACAGGCCCTGAACTACCAGACAGAAAAGGTCCAGGAAGGTGTCTGGAGGAAGCAGAGTCTGAACCAGGGCTTGGAGGAGAGAAGGGAGGTGATCCAGGAACCATCTGTATGTAATCACACGTATGTCCTTGTGCTTAAGGGAGAGAGAGGAGATGGCAAAGGTTGGGAGAAGAACATGGGTACCTGCTGGAACACCGCACTTCTGATACGGTCTCCTGCCCCAAATCTCCCCCATCCCCGAACTTCTGAGCAAGGCCTGGAGGTTCTCCACGATCATCTCTCGCCACCTCTCTATTGAAAAGCCTTGGCACGGGGCTTCCCTTCTCACCCCACACAAAGACTGTCTTTTTGCCTCTGCTCAAGCTGTTTCCCCTGCAGCAGTACCTTCCCTGTGCCTGCCAGCATCTCCTAAGGGCTGAGGTCCACCCTGCTGATGTCCAAACCCAGCTCTAACCAGGTACTGCACGTACTCCTCGCACACTCACAGCCCCCCTCCCGGGCTTGTTGAGGGGATTAAGTGAGCTAAAGGTCTGCAGGATGTGGCGTAGAAACAATGCTCAGAAAGGCTGTCACCACTACCACCAGCAATATCATTTCAAGGGATCCATGAGGAAAGCTATTTTCATAATGATACTATGATGCTATTTGCCTTTTTTACCATGTATTTGTACTTTGGGTAAAAAAGCAATGCTGGGGAAAATGCTAACATCTTGGCAAAAATAATGGCAGGGGCATCAAACCATATGAGCAGGTATTAATAGACGTGACATTCTTAACACCATGCACTGGTCTTGGGGAAAAAAAAAACAGGGGGGGCACCATTTAACTTATGAATGTCCTTGGTGGAGCAATAAAAATTATTAACTTTATTAAAGCTTGATCCCTGAGTACATGTCTTTAAAAAAAAAAAAGAATATTTAAAGCTCTTTCACCGCATATCAAAGAACAAAGGCTATCTTGAAACACATCTGCGTGACTGTTGGAGTTGCAAGCTAAACTAGCCACTGTGTCTGCAGAACGCCACGTGTTCTTGAAAGAACAAGTGACTGCTCGCATTAACCAAGATACATGGCAAACTACAAAGCCCACAAATGAACTAAGTGAGTCGGCCTGTCACTTCTAAGAAAACTACTGACCATATTTGCTGTCAAAGATAACATCTGAGCTTTCGAGCACGAGTGAGAATTTCAGCAGACTCGATGGGCAACCACGACCTCGAACAGCTTCTCAAGACTCAAGGACTTTTCTGATGCACTGCGTGGTGATGTGAACAGATGCGGCGTTCTGATCGTGGCTCGGGAAGCATGTCATCATTGGGAAGACCAGCATCGCTCAGGAAGCACGTCATCATTGGGAATACCAGCATCACTCAGGTGACGCATCAACACTCCGGTGACCGCTGGTGGGAGCTGAAGAACTCATGTGTGGTACAGCAGCCCTCACTCAGAGTGCAAATGAAACTGGCGGCTTTGTCCGCTGTTGACAGAGCACGAAACCCTCGCGGGATAAAGTGTGCGATACCACCCTGCAGCAAATCTCTAAGAAACTACCATTTGGTGAGTTTTCGGATGCCAACAAAGAAAAATAGCCACAATTATCCAATAAGGCAATTAACACACTCCTCCCCTTTTCCACCTCCTTATCTGTGTGATGCCAGATTTTCAACCCAAATGACAAATCACGGTGGCCGGACTGAAGGAGCAGATACGAGAATTTAGCAGTCTTCCGTAAGGTCAGACATGGAAAAGCCTTTGCAAAAATGTAAAACAACGCTCTCCTCACTCAGATCTTTTTGTTTGGGAAAACAGACTTATTTTTCATTAGAGTTTTTTTATATTTATGTTAATGTGCAATGGGTTTATTGCTGCTGTTTAAAAATAAATTATTGAGGATTTACATAGGTTTTTGGCTTTAATCTCTAGAATAGTAAATACCTACAGAACTAAGCCACATAAACAACAACTTTTTGGGTCCTCAATTTTGTAAGAGTGTAAAGTGCTCTGGAGACCAGACAGATGGAGAAATGCTGTCTTAAAAAAATAAAACAGATTTACGAACACAGATCTTCAGTGGAGTGATATATAATGGCAAAACCAAAAAGAAAAGAGTGGAAACAACTTAAGTGTCCAATAATCAGAAAGTGGCTAAATAAATTAGGGTGCCTCCATTTGCTAGAACATTATGTAGTCATTAAAAATTATGCTTTCAGAGAGCAGTTATTGTGAGAAAATGCTCAGCACACTCGTCATGCTGTTAAAACAGGGCAGAAGCAAATGTTCCCGATCATGTTTCTGTAATGCCTTGATTCTCGAGGGGGATCAGGGGAACTGAGGGGGCTGAGGAAATCGACAGACTCTCCAGAGGGGTCCCATGGGCTCCAAGCTCCCCACCACGTGCAGAGCTGGAGGGACTCCGTTACATTTAAACACACATGACACCTTTTTTTCTTGAACAATCCTTCCGAACTTCTGCCTTTACGTAAAACTCACGACGAGACCGGACTCCTAAACCTAGCATTCCAGACTCATCCCCAAAGAAACAGAGGAATCTTCTATACCCTGTTCTCCCCAAACGGGATTCTTGTCTTTGCTTTGACACTGGAAGCCGGGGCTGATGTTCCTGGTGTTTGCTTGGGCTCCTGAACCTCTCCCGTTCTGGACAATTCTGGTCCCATCCCACCTCAAACCGAAGACAGGGGCGGGTAGGTAGGGAACCGCCAGGGAGGAAATCTTCGGGGGCTTTGCGTTTTCCCACCGCAGGGACGCCGGCTGTTAACAAAGGTCACCCAACATCTGCCGCTTACTTGGTTTGCACATTTATTCTCATTCTCCTCATTACAGGCACATAAATCCCTTTTCACGGCCCAGCCTCCTCCTGCCCACGTCTGTCTGCAGTTGACTCACCACGTGCTGTGGCTGGGAGGAAGCATCTTATTTATGACTTTGCAGAATGACAGGCAGGACGCTCGGGCCGGCTGAGGGTGCCCACTGCTTTTTGGGAACACTGCTACCCTGCTTGGATGGGCTGAGGGGCTCTAAGGCCTGGGCCACCCCCAATGGGAATCAGGAGACCAACATCTCCAGGCAGACCTGAGGAGGTGTGCCAAGCCCTCTCATCTGATAATCACTAAGTATTTACACTAATAGTACTAGGCACTGGGCCAAGCACTTTATATCTCATTTAATCCTGATGACAGCCCTCTGAAGTAGCTACTGTTATTAGCCCCAGTTGTAAGAGAAACAGCTTTGTTATTGTTACCCTCAGCAAGAGAACGATAGAGTTCAGAGAGGTTAAGGAATTTGCCCGAGGTCACACAGCTCGTAAGTGAGAGAGCAGGGATTCCAGCCCAGCTCTGGCTCCAGAGTCTGCTGTCCCCATTACTGAGCTAGGGTGGCCTCCCGTCTCTCCTGTCCATGCCGGCAGAATACCCAGAAGGAAGACAAGATGTGTTCATGTGATGGAGAAAGTTTCTGACCCTGCTGGCAATTAGCTCTGTAACCTTGACCGAGTTCCTCAACCGCCCTGAACCTCCTTCAGGTGACTTCATCTGGGTAAGGGGGTTAATCCTGGTAGGACTGGGGTGAGTGACAGATCTGGGGCTGGCACACAGTAGGTACTCAATAACGTTTCCTATCATAAATACTGACAGTCCTTATTCTGAGATTGTTGTTTACAGAGGAGCTGCCCCATCCAGCAGATCTCTGTGTCCCTGGGTGACCTTTGGTGACAGATAAGGCCCCTTACAGCACGGAGTTAGGAAAATATGTCTGCCCAGCTCTGTGTCCTGTGGGCCGAAGGGAGAAGGACGCACATCGTAACAGCCGGCTCTCTGCCCTCACGGACATCACCGCAATTAATTCACCACCACTGTCCCATCACTTGGACCAGGCCGCTGAGGTTTGCAGAGGGTGGACAGTCCGTCCCAGGAGCTGGGGAGTGGTGGCGTCAATGAGCTTCCGCTGAGCCCCAGTCCATTCCTTTGGGCCTAGAAACAGCTTAGAGGGGTTCTGCTTCCCCTTCCGGGTCCAGAAGGGCGGATGGGGGTGAGGATTCTTTCCCTGGGTAAGGACAGGGAAGGCAGGCTTCCCTGTCCCTGGGATAAATACTGGCACAGGTGGTTGAGACTGCTTCTGAGGCAGTCCCAACTCTCCACAGGGTCATAAAGCTTAGGGAGACCAGACGACATCAGCTCGCACAGCCCTGGGCCCGGCGGTGCTTCCTCGGGGAGATTCCCGCAGCTTGAGTCTCCATCCTGAGGGAGCAGGGGATGTCAGGAGGCCCCTGGAAGCTGGGAAGCTTGCACAGATCTGCCTAGACTCCTGGGCGATTGCACGGAGAGGAAAGTGTGCGTGGCACAGTGACTTCCCAACCACGCAGCATCGGCTGGACCACGGCACGTACCACCCACCCGCTCCGGCCTGAAGATACCGCTGAGTGGCCCCACTGGAAACAAAACCCCAAAAGGAAAGGGTGCCCCTCATAGCTGGACCAGGACACCCACCGAGAAATTCCAGGTCCCAGCTCTCCCCACAGGCCAGCACGGCCCGACCACCAAGCTCTTGCCAAGAGGAATCTTTGGCTCTCAGTTTTGGCTCTTTCCCTGGATGTCCCCAGGCCGAGGGGAGCAGCGATACCCATCAACATGCAATGCTCCTCCTGATGGTGGCAGGAGACAGAGACGACTTCTTTAAGCCGCTCTGTTTTGGAGTCTCTTTCTGACAGCAGCCTGAAATCAACCTAAGTAAGAAATCTGCTTTGGCTTCCAAAATGAAGTTTCCAGAGTATTTATCGTTCTAGGAAATGTAAGTGGAAAGCAGGTTGCCAAGTTTTATTGCCTTTTTCTTTTCCCCAGGAGTATCAAAGGCAGTAAGGGCGCCTCAAGAGAATGTTTTGTATCAGAGTTTTCTAAACACTGTTAAAAGAGGATTACCCCAACCTTTCTTGAACTATCTTTCGAGATCCCTCCCAAAGCCCACAGCAGGTGGCTCCCAGGAGAGATGGGTTCAGCCGCCAGTGGCCCAGGCCAGCTCTAAAGAAGGCCGGCTGCACACGTGCGCCCACTGACTACATTTCCTCCAGCAGTTTCTGGCGGCAGACACACTGGCCACGTGGAGGTTATGCGTGGCCCAGCTCCATGAGAGCACCTGGGCTCCCATACCACTTCCTCCCCCGTCTTCTTGG
The DNA here is from genome assembly GCF_002007445.2 of Ailuropoda melanoleuca. NCBI lineage: Eukaryota > Metazoa > Chordata > Mammalia > Carnivora > Ursidae > Ailuropoda > Ailuropoda melanoleuca. The sequence continues at coordinate 10,741,779 of NC_048228.1, read as the reverse complement.
AGAGGACACCGGACACTGCGGTTCTCAGAGGGGAGCTCCTCCAGGCCAACCACAGGAGAGGGGGCCCGAGCCCTACCCGGAGAGACCACTACACTGAACAAGAGTGGCGTGTGGTGAACGGATGCGTCCTCCCACAAAGAATTCAGTGCCTACACACTGTCCTGTGACAGGAGGTGTTCAAGGACCTTGACAGCGCTGAGAGAGAGGATCCCAGCGGTGGGGACCAGCAGCCTGGTTTAGCAGAGACGCCCACCTGCCATTCATGCCTCAGAGAGAGGCGACCCTGCATGACCATGATGGAAAGCACGTGTTGGTCACAAGGATGCGGGAACAATATGAGCTTCCAACACTGCAAGAGGCAGAATTCTACTGAGGAAGGGACAGGGCAGCCTCAGCTGAGGGTCTAGGCACCGGGAGACCCCCCATGTCCATGCCACTCCCCCTGCAGAGGCAGGACCCTGGTTCCTTGGCGCCCCTGTGGCCCAAGCCTGGGCCCCAGGCGAGGGAAGGGAGGAAGCTGCCACCAACCAGTCACTTACCCTGCAAGGCTTCTTTGGCTCTGGCTAGCTCCTGCTCCTTCTGGGCCAGCTGGACCCTGAGCTCGGTGGCCGAGAGGACCTCAGAGGACTTGCCGCCCTGGGACTCCTCCAGGTCCTTCGTCAACATCTCCTTCATCTGGCGGAGAAGGTGGACTTCCTCCTGGAGCCGAGACACTTCTTCCCGCAGGAGCACTAGGGGAGAAGGGCACACAGTTAGGGGAAGGGGACGTTGGCTCCTGCTCGCTCACTTTTTCTGGGGACAGTTCCAAGGTGCTTTGGCTTGTCCTGTTTGCTGTGCATTCGAGGCCCTTCCTACATGTGGGCTGGGAGGAAAACTCCCAGAGTCACCGAGTTGGGCTTTAGATGCACCATCTCATTTCATCCTGCAAAAACCTTCTGAGGTGGCTACCACCGTCACCCCCATTTCACAGATGAGGAAGTTGTGGCTCGGCGAGATTACATCGTAAATAGTAAGCGGGTAGCAGACCTGGGATTTGTACCCAGACTTGGCCAACTCCAGAGCCTGAGCTCCCAGTCTGACACTCAGGAAAGAGTCCCCAAAAGGCACACTCGACACGTGTCACGGAACACGGAGCCCTGAGGAACCCAGCACCGCACTGAGACAGGACTTGAACACGCAGAACAACGGGGTCACGTGAGCAGTAACGACGGTGACGCCATGGACAGAGGTTCCCACACCACTTAAACCCGACCCTATGTTCTCGAGGGTCCAGGGATGAGGCTGAGGAGGATGCGGCCTCCCTCTGGGTCTGGGGGCCTTGAGAAGGTACCGAGAAGGTGCGCCATCGCCCAGGAATCTGTAGGCCAGCTCAGTCCTGCAGACCGACTGACACACCTGAGCCAGGGGGCGCCTGGGTGGCTCAGTCGTTAAGCGTCTGCCTTCGGCTCAGGGCGTGATCCCAGAGTCCTGGGATCGAGCCACATCGGGCTCCTCCGCTGGGAGCCTGCTTCTTCCTCTCCCACTCCCCCTGCTTGTGTTCCCTCTCTCGCTGGCTGTCTCTCTGTCAAATAAATAAATAAAATCTTAAAAAAAAACACACACACACACACACCTGAGCCAGGTCTGGTCACCTGAGCCACAAGAGACACCGAGCTGCGGAAGGTGCTAGAGGTGGGGGTCAAGCAGCCTCATTAGGCCAGACAGACCTCTGCCACAGCGCTTACAGAGCAGACTCGTGGTCGGGACGCTCACCTCATTGGTTAGAGGAGAGTCGAAGTTACTCTCTGAAGCAGGCCCTCGACAACATGGCCTCCGCTTCATCGCTAAACTCACGCATTGCTCTCCCTCCCGCCACACTGGTCTCTCTCTTCACAACATGCCAAGCTCTTTTCGGCTTCAGGGCCTTTGCCTTTGCTGTGCCCTCCACCTCGAACACCCTTTCCTTGTTCTTCCTGTGGCTGCTTCCTCGCTGGGCCCTTCAGCCCACGCCACCTCCTCAGAGAGGCCTTCTCTCCCCACTGGGTCTCATCCTGTCACGGGAGCTGGGGTGCAGTCCCTCCCTTGGGGGTCACGGCTGTGCCACAGCCTTAGAGACACCGGCTGTCTGGTTTAGTTCCCTCGCTGACCAGGCATGTGGCCGTGAGCAAGTCCCTTACCCTTTGAGCCTCAGATGCCCCCAAACGGGTCTAACCCTCATCGGACTGTGCGGCTCCGACGAGACTTAGGAAGCAGCCCCCTGTCAGACAGGCCTGGTCCAGGAGGTCCTCAAGGTGCACAGGAGTGCTCAGTGGCGAGGCCGCTGTCTCCCGGGACGCCCTCCCCTCTGAAGCACTCCGCCCTGCACTCGTCAAGGCGGCAAGGCAGAGTCCAGGGCGCCGGGCAGGCCGAGGCGAAGCAGAGCTAAGGCCTCAAGGACTTGCAGTCCCTCCAGCGCCACAGGCCTTGCAAAAAGGCAGTTTTGACTTTGACTCGTCCCTTGCCCCCGTCTCATCACCTTCTCTGAGGCCTCCCGGGTTCAGCTGTCATGGATGCGAGGGGAGGTGTCCCTGCCCTCCCGGAGCCTCCTTCGCCCACCTCCAGTCTCCCCACAGAAGCCTGAGGACCCCCTTGAAATGCCAAGCTCAGTAGCTCACTCCCTGCTGAAAACCCTCCCGGGGCCGCCGTCCCAGAACCGCCAGGCAGCAGCCTCGCCGCCGGCCCTCTCGGACCTCCTTCCAGCCCCGAAGGCGTAGATGCATCCTGCCTCCAGCCCGCCGGGACGGCTTCCTCCCCTCCTCACAGCCCCACTGCCACCCCCTCAAGAGACCTGAAGCAGCCCCCACCTGACAACCTGAGCAAAACCCTTATGTGGTGGGAAGCCCACCTGTACCGTGTCCACACGTCCAGCGGGCACACCTCCCTGCAGGCAGGCCCGGTCACACCGTCCTGTCCCTCTTGCTGTGGGGTCTGAGGTGCCCTGAACAGTGTGTGATGACACACGGACAGCTGAGCCGACTCCCTCCACCCATCTCTCCAGCCAACAAGAACTTATGGGCATTTTTCCCGTGGCAGACACCCCACCAGGCACTGGGGACCCTTGGGTGAGTGTTGCAGACAGGTCCCGTCCTCAAGCTGGCACATTCCCAGATCCCACCATGAACATGGGCCGAAGGACCCCAAAGCTGCACTCTGGGAAGGCAGGCCACGCAAGGGGGTGCCTGGCTGCTCTCACGTTGAGGGGCTCAAGTACAGGCTGGGAACTGCCCGACTCTCAGCAAAACTGGAAAGCAGGAGGCTGACTGTGGCTGCTCGCTCCCTCACTCCAGTCAAACATGTGCAGGCTGCCGGCACTGCAGCCCAGTGTAGGGTGTTCAGAAAGGACGAGGGAGCAGCACCCTTGGCCTCAAGAAGTCTCCAGTGAGCAGAAGCAGCACAAACAAGTAAGCATAACACAGAGAGAGCACTGCATGGGCTTGGGGGCAGAAGGATATTTGAAATAGGCCTTAGAAGATGTAGGGGGTGGTAAGCAGATGAAAGAGCAGGGGCAAAGGCTAGGAGGCTGGAAGCCAGAGGCCCCTGGATCAATGAGTGGAGGGAGTGAATGAGTACGAGGTGAGAAAGAGCAGGAGGAAGCCCGGAGAGGTATGCCAGGGTCAGATATTATAAGGTCTTAACCCTCGCCACCTCTCTACGACCCCAGCCCTGCCTGGCCATCTTCTAGCAGTACTGAAGACTCTGGAATTGTCATTCTTGCTCCCTGCCATAGACTGGATGTTCGTGTCTCCCCAGAATTCACGGTGAACCCTAATCTGGGATGGTATTTGCAGGTGCAGCCTTTGGGAGGTGATGAGGTCATAAAGGTGGAGCCCTCATGAGTGGGATTTGCGCCCTGGTAAGAGAGACCCCAGAGAGCTTCCTTGTCCCTTCTATCACGTGAAGACACAGCGAAAAGACAGCTGTCTACACACCAGGAAGAGGGTCCTCACCAGACTCTGGATCTTGGACGTCCGGCCTCCAGAATTTCGAGGAACACATATCTGTTGTTCACGAGCTGCTCAGTCTATTGCATTTTTGTTAGGAGCCAGAATAGACTGATCCGCTCTCTTTCATCAGTTCTCCCAGGGTCAGTCCCCACTCAACTGTCACCAAAGTGTACTTCACAATAAGGTATGAGTGATTGCTAACGTATCCTCATTTATATTTTCATTATCACACAGCTGGAGACAAGTTGGGTTGTATTTGTTTGTTTAGGGATGTGACTTCTGGGCTTCCTTAGACCGCCCTGAAGGAGCCAGTAAGGTTGTCTACGATGTCTATGCAGATGGCAGAGAATTTCAAGACGCCCGGCTTCGAATCCTGTCCTGGCCAGGGCCCAGCTGTGACCGTGAGCGAGCCCCATCATCTCTCTGGGGCTCAGGTATCACATATGCTACACGGGGATCATGCCACCTGTTGAGGGTTGCCAGAGTTAGGGAGGAGGAAAAAAAAAAAGCGCAAAGCCCCTCCCCCGCAAAGCCCCTCCCCCCAGATGCATAGTTAAATTTGAATTTCAGATAAACGAATATTCTTTTGGATAAGCATGCCCTAGATATTACATGGGACATAACCTAAAATTTATTCATTGCTTCTCTGACATTCAAATGTCACTGGGCATGCTGTGTTTTATCCAGCAACACTACTCCCATCCCACGGGGATTCTGGCACAATGATATGGGACAGTCACGAGAAAGGGCTTTGCCAGAGCACCTCAGAGGAGGGAGGTGGTAAAGGCAAAGAACAGTCTGGCCCAGCCTTCTCTGCACCCCTGCAATTAGATGAGAGCAGAGTGCAAGATGGGGTCGGGTGGCCCCGTCCTTGACTAACAGTAGCGAAGGCGGATTCTTCCCGTGCTCACCTTTCTAACAGGTGTACCTGACACCTAGGCCCCGCCCCTCACCTCAGAACCCAAGCAGCAGGAGGGCGTGATGGAGGTGCGGCACCTGCAGGAGCCAAGTCATAGGAGACCAGGCTGGAAAAACAACTTTATGGAAAGAGAGAGGCTTGTCGGAGCTTACTAACTGCACCTGCCCTGGATGGGTGTCTAAACCCAGATCTCGCACACCCCAGATCCTTCCAGAGACAGAGACTCGGCACAACCCTGGAATGGCAATCACAGACAGACTCACAAGACCGAGCCCATTTATGGGCGGGCGGGCACTTCCTCTCTCTGGGCCTCAGATGCCGCACCTATAATATGGGGGTGAAGGGAATAAAGGAGACAGACGTGTAATACACTTACACATGCTCGGCAGTGAGCATCGTGTGTGTGGGCCACTGGACCCACAACTCCCTTTCCACTCTGTGCAGAGCAGACTGGCCATGTTGCTCAGTGAAGAAGCTGGAGTTGGAAGATCTGGGCTTGTGCCTTGGGGGAACTGCTGTGTGACCTTGGGCAAGTCGGTGTTCCTCTCTGGGCCTTCCAACTCTTCATGAATCTGGAGGACTATTACTGATTGTGCATTTCTTCCCTGGGCGGGAACAGGGTCCCTACTCTGGTCTACAGCTGCCATGCTGCTCAGGAAGGATGAGGCTAGTCACAGGCAGCAAAGTAAGTGTAAATTAATTAAAATGAACAACTCAGTTCCTCAGTTACACTGGTCACATTTCAAGTACCTGTGGATAGCCAGTGGCCAGTGTTGGACACTGCATAGAGACCACTCCCACCATGCATAGAGTTCTCCTGCTCAGTGGTGGCCTGCAGGGCACAAGACACAGAAAGAAAAGGGGGAAAGTGGAATTTATTAAGTGCCTGGTCCAGCACAGGCCCACAGACACCCCGACAGAAGGAGCCTTTGGCCAGTCGCAGGAGAGCTGCTGAGCAAGAAGCCACCATTTCTGGAGAAACCATCCTGGCCCTTGCCCAAGGGCGGAAAAAAGGGAAGATAACTGTGTACCCTTCTGCCAACGCTGGGCAACCCCATGGCCCTCGGACCTCAGGGCAGGGACTTGGGTAGTGGTTAAAAAGGGCTGGTGCCGGAAATGCCACAGACTCAACAGAGCTCTCTGGGCCAAGGAAGCCGGAAGTAAGCACTGCCCGGAGACAGTGGCTCTCCTGACCCAGGGGAAGCTGTCGTTACCAGGGTGCTACCCTGGGAGGGGGTATACCCACTCAAAGGTGGCAAAGGGAGCCAGGGCAGACCCTGCCCTTCTCTGTCTAGCACACCTCCTTTTGTTTGCAAAAGCAAACACTTCTCAGCCTCCCTTGCAGCTAGGGTTGTCCAGGTGACCCGGTTCTGGTGAGCAAGATGTTGGAGAAAGCCCCTGAGGTGGCCTGTCCTATAAGAAAAAAGGGCTTTGCCCTTTCTCTGCCTTCTTGCCTGGAGAGTGGACTTGTGGCTGGAGCTGCAGCAGCTACCTTGTAACAAGGAGGCAATGTGCACAGGACCAAAACGCTCCAAGAGGGAAGAACGACCATGGGGCCCGGACAGCACAGCTCAGCCCTGCCTCTGCATCGAGACCTACAGCAGCACCAGCTGGGCAGGGCTGCCTGGGGCAGGAGAGCCTCTGACTTCCCTGCTGAATCACCACATCACCAAACCAAACCACTGTGCCCACGCTACGGGCTGAGTCTGAGCTCAGGCAGCTGCTAAGTACTCCTCAGCTGCGGCATCGGGGGGGGGAGGGGATGTGGAGAAATAACACAGCACAGAAGGGAGGTGGTGGCTCCTGGCCCTGGGGAAGAGCCTCAGTTGTGACAAGCCTCTTCCAGGCTTAATTTTTGTGAGCTCACAAGGTCAGGGGCAGGAGAGGAAGGAGGGAAGGAAGTTTTTTTCTGTGACTGGAGGGCATACCCCAGAACTGCCTGAACTAGGCTACAGGGGACCAAGCACCAGCAAGGTCTCCTGGTGAGCTGCACATTTACAAGCCCAGCCCTCCCGAGTCAAAGGTCTAAATAAAAATAGCATTATAATTACTGTGCATCACGGCAGCGATTATTCCTTTCCTAACGCTCCTTGTGCTCCAGGCTCTGTTGTATTTAACATGGCTTAACTAGTTTATTCGTCACAGCACCTGGCGAAGTAGGTCCTATCATCACCTTCCCATTTTACAGATGGGGATGTTGAGGCCCAGGAGTTAGGTGATCTGGCTAGGGTCACGCAGAGTCGAGAGCAGAGCCAGGGTTTGAACCGGGTGGTCCAGCTCCAGCACCCACACTGCTGTAACTCCTACACTGTCTTACCTTGCAGGACAGGGTGACAAAGTCTGTGGGTGACAGCGCGGGAGCCAAGGCCCAAGCAGACTCGCCTCGGTGGATGGCGGTGGAGACAAATGTGCCCCCAGCAGGGTATGAGCTTGTTCTTACTTCCCACGGTGGAGTCGGGTGACAGTGACCCAGACACTCCGTGCATGGTGCTTCTGGTCCTGCACCAGGGGGACCCGTCCCCATGCAGCCGCTGGAGAAAGACGTGGACACGGAGCTGGCCTGTCCGTTTCCATAAGAGCAGGGGCTCTGCTCTGCTCACACCTGACATCCAGCACCTAGCCCGGTGCAGGGCTCTTGGAAGAAAGGTGCTGAGTGCAGTGCCGAGGAAGAGGTAAGACGGGCAGGTCAGAGGTCACCCAGCCTGGGCTCAGCCCTGGCTCCCCTGCTTCCTAGCTTTTTGACCTTTGAATAAGTGACTTCTGAGCTTATCTGAAAATGGAGCCAAGACCAGTCTCCCAGGCCTGTGGTAAACATTAAACAATCATCTAAGTGGAAACATTCTGGAAGATTCTAAATGGGGGTCATATGTAGCTTGTCATGATCATTCTTACAGAAGAGGGTAAACTTCTCTGAGGTCCCAAAGGCAGGCCTTGGCCTGGATAACCGCTGAGGCCTGACCTGCGGGCCCCCCATCCTGGCAGAGGGGGCTAGACAGCAGAGAAGGCCGAGTCCCCGGTCTGGGGGGGTAGGGAAGGCAGAAGAGGGCAGGGGATCTGGGCGGAGGCTGGGCTGTGTGAAGTGAGTCCAGCCTAAAAGGGGCCGTCCCTGGTGGCCCCTGGGTGGACACCTAGATAAGCAGCCAAGCACACACCTGCCAAAACTCGCCAAACTCAAACTATTCACTGAACACCTGTACCTTTCACTGGATGCAAATTACACCTCAAGAAAAAAAAAATCCAAATATAGCAGTAACGTATTTTAGATTTTCCACTAAAAACTCATTTTTATAGTCCTTGCCCCCAAACCCGGAGAGAGAGCCCCCCAGTCCCATGTGGTCCAGCAGACCTCAGTGAAGGGGAGCAGAGGTCCAAACCCTGCCGATCTGGAAGGCTCTGTGGCTGACCTCTATTCCCTGATGTGAGGCCTGTGTCCCAGGGAACGCCAGGGCCCTCACTAGAGCTAAACACATTCCATGGGAGAAGTCAAATGCCAGGAGAATGCTCCCATACTGCCCCTGGCCAAGGGAGGTCACTTCAAGATGACACACGGTGTGCTGAGCACCCCACAGTTCCCTTCTGGTCCAGACACCCTTGCTCACAGACACAGTGGCTGACGGCACTGCCGTCTTCTGAGCACCTGCTTGTGTGCTGGATGCCACATGCTGGATTACAGGCTGTATCGCCCTGGTTCCTCACAGCACCCTGCGCAGGGCTATGGTGTCCCCGCTTGAGGATGGGAGACATGGGGGTGCGTGGGGTCAGGCCCAGGCCGGTGGGCTCTGAAGCCACGTGCCCTGGAGTGGCCCAGCAGCGCCTGTCAGGTTGGGAATGCTTAGTCCCTGCTGGGCCTGGGGCTGCTACTCTTAGGGTGGGGCTTATTCTAAAAATTAGCAGTAGGACTGCCCTTAGACGATTAAAACATGAAGACAACTATAATGATTCCTATGGGCAAATCACGGAGAGACGGGGGCTCTCGGGCTCCAAGGCTGAAGAGTAACAGGACCAAATGCATGAATGCATCCAAAGAAGCCCAGGGCAGTGGCAGAGGGGAATCCTGAAAAGGCAGAGCCCACCGCCCAGGGTGGTGGGGATGGGGGATCTTCACCAACGGTCTAATCGCACCTCCTCTGTGCTCCTGCCTTTCTGCTGGGGGAAGCGCACGGCAAGGAAGGGGTGTGTCCAGCTGCAGGGCTGTCTTCCCTGTCTTCTGGAATTCCCTCATCATCACTATCACCGTGAGAACAGATGCCTTTCTGAGCCGCTCATGCATGCCAGAAAGGTTCTAAGTCTTCACACACACTAATTCTCAATCCTCACAACCACCCTGGGGGGTATACCCATTTTACAGAAACTGAGGCACAGAGAGAACAAAGAACATGCAGTTGAGCCCAGGTGGCCTGGCTGCAGAGCCTTCGCCTGTGGCCACTGAGTTGTATTACACCCCTTCTTCTGCGGGCATAGGCTGCAAGTTGCCCCCCAAGGAAGGCACGAGCCTGGTGTTTCACAGTTGTGCACCTGGCCCTCCAGTCCTCCTGGGTAGTGACCACTGTTTGCATCCTGTCCCCATCCTGAAAGGGCCAAGATCGCAGACCCTCAGCCTCTGGGTGAAGCCGATCCAACTTCCGAGTGGGGCTGGGAGCCCTCGATTCGGACAGCCCAGGGCAGCCAGTGGTGGTGGCAGAAGCAGCAATGCACCCCTTGGTTGCAGAACCAACCCCAAAGGGTCCTTAACGCTCTGTAAACGACCGGACTGCCACAGGGAAACCGTCTGGTTGGTCTTGAACATAAAGGTTTGCCTCTGGAAAGAGAAATCTTGGAAGGGCAGTTGCCTGGGAAGGGCAGCCTCAGGGGTGTGCCTCTGAGGGCCACCCTGGGCCTCTGGGACTGGTGAAGGGAGCCTTGGCAGCATTTCCCTCTGCTTGGTTGGCTCCTTCAGCCGAGCCCAGGCTCCCTTCCTGCCTGGTCCCTGCAGTAGGCACTGTAGATAGCCCTCTTGTAAGACTTCTCTCCCCGTTCACCCTGCAGACTCCCCTGCCCCCCCTCCCCCGTCCCTCTTGCTCATGGAGACGGACCCTCTAGGCCAGAAACAGGCCCAGCGGTAGGCAGGCAAGAGCTGGGACTACGGTTTGCTGGAGACTTCCGTGTTCTCTGGGCCTTTGTCATATGATCCTGACATGTAAAGTCTTGGGGGTGACCGGGATGCAAGACTGCGCTCGCCAAATACGATGAGATTCTCAAATATCGCCCTGCCACACACTTCTCAACAGCATTACTCCCCAGGCCGCGCCCGGGCCTGAGACAGCCACCTGGCAATCCCTACTCCAGGTGTGGGGAGGGGGCACGGCAGGCACCCAGGTGACACAGCCTTGTCTTTTTCTCAGATTTCACAGTAATTGTTTCCTCCTTTAGGTACTGTTTAATCTGTCCCGTAGAGGCTGTTCAGGGCAGCTGCTGGCCCAGAAACACACATTTTAGCCACACTCTCCTCGCCCGACTGCCAAGCTAATCTTCCTGTGTGGCCTTGCGGCCCACGGGCTACAGTTCCCATGGGAGCGCTCCCTATCCCAGAAATCTGACTCTTTCCAGGGACACGGGGTCTGCAGCCGCCTGTCACCTCTCCCCAAGCACTGACTCCGCAATGATTGTGTGCCAGGCACCAGCGATGGAGACCAGGTCACAGGCTCAAGATGGGACAGTCACATGGTCAGAGGCAGGGACAGCCCGGGGAAGTGGAGGGGTCACAACCCTCTGGCACACAGTTGCCTCGTTCTCAGGAGGAACTCAGCACGAGCACTGGCGCTGCAGAACATGCTCCCTGAGGGCGGCTGGGCCTGATCCCTATAATACGCCATGTGAGGTCCTCGCCTCCTGTGTCCATTGCACTGCAAGCCCAGAAAGCCTTTCTCAGCCTGTGGCTTGATGCTGTCGGAGCACTGACAGCCAGGAGGAACCCCATGGGCCTCCGGGACCTGCAAAAATCATTCAGCAAGTTATTCTAGCTCCAGGAGGGATGTGAGCCTCCCCATACACCATCTGGCTAGGAGTGGGAGAGGCAGGCATTCTCCTGCCACCTGGGTGGCCACAGTCCCTGACGGGCAGTGGCAGCAGCGACTGCTCAGTCCCAAAGCCCGTCCAGGTCTCCTTGGTGGCCTCCAGCAGCCTGCTGCTATCTGCTTGCTGGGCAGGAGGGGCGGGAGAAGAGAGGGCCGGCCTCTCCCCAGGGCTTGGCCACTGGCTCTGGTGGGCTGACCAAAGGATAACCTTTGATGCAAGGAGGCATCTTAGCACACTCGTCAAGCTGAGCCACAGCTACCACTTCCTCTGGAATGCGGGCTCATCCTGCCTTTTCCAGGTTCCTCGTGATCCCCTCCTGGATTGGGCTGCAGACATTTCCATTCCGCTAACATCTACGCCCCCCTCTCCCTCCGCATCTTTTTGACACAGCATTTCCATTTCCCTTTGGAGAGTCAGTCTTAAGGCCTGTGGTTCAGAGCTGAAAATGTGACCCAGTCTGGCCAATCAGAGAACTGAATCGTGCCGGCCACTGTGATTGGCTCAGGAAAGGGGCACATGACCCGAGCCAGTCCAATCACAGTCAGTGTCTGGCCTACCATCCTTCCTCAATGATAAGCCTGAGGATAGAGCCTGAAGATGCCGGCAGCTGTCTGGCCTGGGGGTGGGGGGGGGTGCCAACAAGATAAAGACTGGATTCAGATGACATCCGTGTCCTGGACCACGCCACATCTGAAGCCAGGATTTCCCCTGGACATGAGCAAATACATTTTTAAGCCAGTTTGAGTTGTGTTTTCTATCTCATCTAACTGGATAAGAATTCTGGTAAACTGCTTTTGTGAGAGATGGTTTTCTGGGCACCCAGCATCCCCACAAACCTAAAGGCCATCTGCTTCCTTTCAGGAACTGGATGGGCAGGATGGATACTGGAATTCACCTGCACAAAACCAGTGAGCACCTACCCCCATGGGAACTTCAAGTCTAGCTTACCTTTGCAGTGAACAGTCCCTCTGGCTTGAACCCAGGAAGGCACACATTTTCAAGTTCTGCCTCAAGGCCATGTCCAGACTTTTCCTGCCCAAATCAGCCTTTCTCCTTCTATCCCACCTGGAGGGGTCCGTGAGCACCAACCCCGCAGCCACTGGGTCTCCTTCCTTCGCCCGAGGGTTCCCGCTCCCGTCCGGGTGCTGACTATGTGCCTGGCCCACCAAATTCTCTTGCCAAGCCCGTGGGAGCCGTGCTAGCATCCTCCTCATTTCACACTGGCAGAGACAGAGGCCAGGACAGGTGAACTGGCTTGTTCAAGGTCACAGAGCTGGTTCAGGTTCTCAACTCAGAAGTCCGAATGACTGCAAAGCTCCTGTTCTTAACTATGGGACTAGGCTCCCAGCCCAAATGCCACGCTGTGCATATTTCTTGAGCTAACTGCCAGAACAAAGTGGCTGACAAATGGGCACAGAGAAGGAATTATGCCTCACTTCGAACTTTGGTAAAAATGTCTGGGTCCCCCATTCTTGGCTCTTGAAACAAGCTTCATCCCTCCTCAAGGCCTGCCTCCTAAAGGAATACATCCAGAAGAGGACAGCAACCGCAGGGCTGGCATGGCCTTTCTCCCTCTCCCCCTCACCCTGTGGGACTCTCGCGTCTCATCTCTCCTCCCTCTTCACTATCTCCAGGGGGAAAAAAATGACCAAAACGTAAAGGAGAGGGTGTGGTATGGGTTACACCCACCAACTCAGGACACAGCCCATCTATGCGGTGAGCACAGAGCTCACTGCAAATTGGGAGGAACCAACTTGACTGAGGCCTTGCTGCTGCTGCAGGGACAACTCAGCTCTGGCTTTCTTTCCCGTCCCTGAGTCTGAGTCAGCAGCAAAACACCTGCCTCTCAGTTTCCTTCTCCACCCATTACCAGAATGTACAGGGTAGACAGAAGCTGCCCGTCCTACTGGTCGGGGAGCGGGTTCTCCCAGGTCTAGTTCCTAGTGGGAGAGCTCCCTTCCTAAGACTGGAGGGGGGGGGGAAAGCATTTCTATGCNTGGTCGGGGAGCGGGTTCTCCCAGGTCTAGTTCCTAGTGGGAGAGCTCCCTTCCTAAGACTGGAGGGGGGGGGAAAGCATCCTCTATGCCCATTTTATACACAAACTGAGGCCCAGAGGAAGGTGTCTGGAATTCACAACCTTGACCACTAGGCCACTGGCTACTATGACCTGGAAACCAAACTGGAAACATGCTTTGGCTGGAACAGTGTGCTCAGCCAGTCTCAGACATCCACTCAGGGGTTAAACGCACCGAAATGCGGAAGGCATGCCGAAGGCCCCCACAGATGTAAACAATTATGCGGAGGAGAGAAGTGGGCGACCAGGGCCCAGCCGATAGCTCTCCTAAACGTCGCCACCGCACAAGGGTGGAGGGTCTGAAATCCCTGCATTTTCAGATCTGCGTTGCAAACAGATCCGGGCTTTCAGAAGATTTTAAACCAAGTCCAGACTGTGGCCTAAACAGAGGGTAAACCTGGAGGTCTTCCCATCTCGAAGGTGGCTTCAGCAGGCGAACTAAGATGGGTGTTTCCTGCGATGTATGACAGGACCTCTATGTCCCCCAACTTCCTCACCCACAAAAGGGTGGGTGGCCCAGACAGTTAAGAGTGGCAGTCCTGGGACCAGCTGCTGGATCAAATCCCGGCTCTGTCCTTTCGTAGCTGTTTGACCTGCAGGTCACTTCTCTGTTCTCATATGGGGACAGATAAATAAAAGTATGGTGTGCCGTTCTATGAGTAAGAGATAAAAAGCTCCAAGAAGGGGCCCAGCACCGCGCAAGCCCTCCGCACACACAGGCAGTCCGCTCTGATGCCGTCATAAGAGGATGGCTGGCCCCGTGGAGGGTGTGGGAAAGGAACAGGGCATCTTGGGGCTCCAGCCGCTCGCGTCCCCCCGCCCATCGCTTAGTGGGAGGGGCTGGAGGCCGTGGAACCTATGAGTACAGCAGGGCAGCACCGCAGAACGGCTCCTGATTATTCTCCAGCCCAACTGAGCAGCTGCTCCAGGAAGAAATAAAATATGCGTTGCATACTTTAAATGTTTCACTTATGAAAACTGGGAGGGCTGCCTTTCTAAATTGTTTAGCAATAAAGTCAGTAACGAGCACCGTTCGCTGCTCTCACACTGGAGCCCCGGTCGAGGAGCCCGCCAGGGGTGGGGAGGGGAGGGCGGGCAGGCCGGCCGCCAGTGTGGAGCCCGCTGGGGCTTCTAGAAGGCGCCATCTGGGATTTTTCAGAGGGGCACTGGGATCACATCCTGGTGTCCTAATGTGAAATTGGATCCTCCCTCTGGAAGCCAAGCCCCGAGCAAGCTTGGGGGCAGAGGGGAGGGCCCTTCCGGCCTGGGACATTTTCCCACACTCCAAGGGCACCCCGGTTTCCAGCCAATCGAGTTAATTGAAAAATTACCTTGGACTGAGAAAGAGCAGGCCTACACCACAGGGGGCTGGTTCACAGGAGGCCCTACCCTCGGTCTCCAGTGTGGCTGGACTTCGGCAACCTGCCGCTGGAAGGCCAGGCACTGGGCTCAGCGTTCCGGGGACTGGGGTCGCTCTCCGTGCCGGGCACAGGTCCGGTGCAACGTCCCAGCAACCTCAGCGAGCGGCAGGATGCCTGCTTTACAGAGGAGGACACTGAAGCAGCAAGGACCTGTCCCAGGGCCCACACCTAGAAGTGGTGGGCCATTGTCACCGCGTCACCTGGCTTCTCCCTGCAACATGTCTTCCCAGTATTCTAGTCTTCGATGTGCCACAGGGCCCCCCAATCCCAAATTCTGACACACATAACTCAAACGCAATGCACACTAGCTAGTGAGGCCGGATGGAGGCCTTCTGCCTGGCCCAGAGCAAGATGGCGTTTTCACACAAAGAAGGCCGTGCTTTGGCCTGACGGTGCTGAGCTGAATACACCGCTTTTAACTTTTCCTTCAAAGTGCTCTCGCTTCTGTTATGTTTTCCATCCTAACCTCCTGCGAAAATGACAATGGTGGGTTTTACTGTCCTTATGAAGGGCAGTCAACCCAAGGCCTAAGGAAGAGCTCCTCGCCTCAGCCCATTCACCCAGGGAGTCTGGGGTGCATGAGGCCTGGGCCCAGCTCCCCACCTCCTTCAGACCTTCCCCTAGCCCCCTCCTCCCTCCCTACCTGTGCAGACTCCCGACTCCCTCCCGGGTGCAACCTTGCCTCTCTGGGCTACTCTATGCACTCCTGTCCTTCTAGCCTGCTTCCCAACCCCTCTATCTGTTTAAAGGGCTGAGGGTACCCACAATCCCAGAGTGGTCCATCCTGTCTCCGAGGCCTTTGTGGAAATGGATTCCTAAACTTCAAAGTAGGGGGACCAACAGGGGCCCCCACAACCATGTCCCTCCTCCCATCAGGCTACAACCATCAGGACTAAAAATGGCCAAAACTGATTAGAAAAACATCCCTACTTCACTTGGGGGGTTTCGGCAGTATGGGCTATGAACCAAACATACAATTAAGGCGGAAAAATGTGGTGCCTTTTAGGGGGAGGGCAACCTCGGGTCCCTCATGCGTTACTGCCATGTCTGTGAACAGAACTTCTCCCTCCACAGGAGAACTCGGGCCAGCACAGAACCTGCGCATCTCCTTTCAGTTCTGACAAAAACTTGCTGAGCACCTCAGCTGACAGGCAGTGTAGTCGAAGTGGCCAGACACATCGCAGGGGTGAGGCAGTCTGGGTTTGAGTCCCAGCCCCGCAAGCGCTTCCCTGTGCCTCAGTTCCCTCATCTGTAAAATGGGGTGACAGCAGCACCTGTCTTATCGAGCGCTGTGAGGATGAATGAGTGACGGGGGACTACACGCAAATGCACAGTGCTCGGCGCGGGCCAAATGCAACATTCCTGCCGGTTCTTTCCCTCCCTCCCCCTTCTGGGAGCCGCTGCCTTCTGGTTCTGAGACCAGCCCCTGCCTGGCAGCCTGGTCCTGGATCCCTAGGGGCTTCTCCTGGAAACTCATGACCCGAACCCCCTGCCAGAACATTCTCTGCTGACAGGTCTCCAGAGCTGCGAGCTGAGTGGCCCACGTGACCCTAATCTGTAAGGCCCTGGCGCAGGAAGCCCCCTCTCTTTTACCACCCACCACCCTCACTTTCTTGTTTATGAACTTAAAAAAAAAAAAAAGAGAGATGTAACTCGAACCCCGGCTTTGAGCTGCCGCCAACTTGCCACCAAACATTCCCCCCGTCTGTCTGGCCCACTCCACCAACATTTCGCAAAGGTCAAATGCTGATTCCACCCTGTGTGCTGCCTCTTGGGAGCGCAGAGGAGAAAACTATTCGAAAAATGTAAATTGAAAAAACCCCACGGCTCTCCACCCCCACCCCCCACCCCCCCTCGCACACGTGCTCCCACACACACGCATGGCCCGTACCCAGGCCGGCACAACACGTGACCACATCCCAGCACCTCTTTAAAGGAGGAGGAAAACAAAGAGACGAGGCAGGATTTTCACCAATGGTGACCAACCCCCAGGCTGCTTTCCTTGGAGAAACACAAAGGACCCTGCCAACAAGGAAATCTTGTACAGACCGCCACCCTCCAGGTCTTCCCGGAGCACCTCCTGGCAGGAGCCATGCCTTAGGGATCCCAGCACCTGGCACGGCCCTGAGCCGTGATCAGGGGCCCACTGAGCTGAAGCCAGCCCAGGGCACAAGCCCAGGGCAAGGAAGGCCTTAGGTCGCCACCCTCTCCCCATTCCCACCGCCCCCCC